>NC_056748.1:922318503-922631003 GCF_019279795.1 Protopterus annectens | reverse complement strand
CGTGCATCCCTGGGTGATTGTCCCAGTGGGGGGACTAGGGTGAAATACCTGCTGCACTTGGCATTGATGGAGGTGGCAAAAAGTTCACAGCAAGGCTGGCCCCATTTGCGAAAAATCTAGTTCACAATATCCTGCTTCAGGGACCACTTGTAACGCATAAAGATAGCCCTGCTTAGCCTGTCCACTATCATGTTGGATTTTCCCGGAATGTGTGTCGCAATCAGAAACCACACTTTTAGAGCCTCTTGACACAAGGGGTAAGATCTGGTTCTGCCTTGCTTGTTGATGTACCATACCACTGACATGTTGTCTTAATTGCAATCGTCCTCTTGGGCAGAGAGCTGTGTAGTGCTTGCAATGCCAGGAGCACCGCTCTCATGTCTAGGACGTTGATGTGCAAGTGGTACTCGTGTTGTTGCCAAGTCCCAAACAGTCTGTCCGAGATAATGCCCCCCCACCCTATCTAGGAAACGTCCGTGGTCACTGTGGCCACTGGTTGGGGGAGGACGAATGGTCTGCCTATTATCAGCTGCGTAGACTGAAGCCACCATTTTAGGTCCTTCTTGCAGGTCTCCATGATGAGAATTTCGTGGGACATGGGTATATCTTGCATGGACTATTGAGCAAAGAGGAGCCACTGTAATAACCTCATGTGGAAGCGCACCAAGGGAACTAGTGTTATTGCTGCCGCCATTGAGCCCAGGACTTTTAGAACAAATCTTGCTTGAGCCTTTTCCTCCTGATTAAGATTGCAACCTGGTGTCGAAAGGTGGACAACCTCTCCTGAGGTAATTTTGCTATCATGTCTTTAGTACCTAAATCTGCCCCTATAAATGTAACATATAGACAGGGCAACAAGGCAGACTTTTTGTAGTTTATAGTGATGCCTAGTTGAGAGCAGAGGTGGATTTTGGCATCCCTTGTCTCGGTTAGTCGATGCTCGGTGGTGGTGGCGGTAAGGAGCCAGACATCTAGATATGGAAACACCCAGAATCCTAGACACCTCAGATGAGCCGTGACTACTGCCATGCATTTGGTGAACACCTTGGGGGCTGTGGTGAGGCCAAAGAGCTGAGCTCTGAACTGGTAGTGACTGGCTCCCAGCTGGAAGTGTAGAAACCTCCTGGATCGCCTGTCCATCTTGATATGGTAGTACGCATCCTGGAGATCGATGGAGCACATCTAATTGTCCTTTCCCAGGAAGGGAAGTATGGACTGCAGTGTCACCATCTGGAACTTTGTCTTCTTGACAGACTTGTTGAGTCTGCTGAGATCCAAAATGGGCATCCAGTTCCCTGTTTTCTTTGGTACTAAAAAGAACCTTGAGCAAGTTCCAGATCCGATTTGGTCTGCGGGAACTACTTGGATGACTCGTTTTCTTAGCAACCTTTGAACTTCTAGGGTTGCTTGTTCCCTTAGACTGGGTGCCACATCTGGGATGGATTTTTGTTTTCTGGGGAGAGGTGGCATGGAGAAAGGAATACTTTATCCCCTGGATATGACCGACTGTACCCATGTGTCTTTTGTGATACTTAGCCAGGCTTCTGGGTGCAGTGACAATCTGCCCTCAACTGCCTCCAGAGGTGGACAGACAGGCCTCCTTTCAGGAGCGGTGGAAGGGCCTACCAGAGAACGTATCTCTGCCGTGAGGGCGGCGTGTCCCATTATTATTTCCCCTTCTGCCCTGGGGGGAAAAAGCACCACGTCAATTAAGCGAAGCTCCCTGGGATTTCCAGAACTACATTTTTCCACCTTTTTGACCTTTGCGATAAGGTCTAATAGGCGCAGAAAAACGTACTCCCATGGCAGAGAAAATCTTGCCATCCTGCTCACACCTGGTGAGAGTCTCTTTTACCTTGGGCCCGAACAACGATGAACCATCAAAAAAACTGTTGGTAAAGGAGGACTTGAAGGGCTCCGCAAACTGACAAAAGTGCATCCAGGAATGTCTCCGTAAGGCAACTCCTGCGCCTGCTGCCCTGCTTGTTCCATTGGCTGCATAGGAAATAAGCCACATGGAGGAATTAACTACAAAAGATAAGGTTGCAAGCTGAGAAGCAGTTCTATCTGTAGCTCCCGCAGCTGTAGGATCCTGTGGGGTATCTCCTAGCTCTTTCAGGAGATCCCTCTGGAGATGGGTGAAATGGGATAAATAAATCAGTGACCTAAGGGTAAAGGCCACTGAAGAAAAGACACGCTTCCCATATCTGTCCATCATACAGGACTCTTTGTTTGGCGGATGGACAGAAGTAGACGTTTTTGATAATTCTTCATTGTGGCCGCCGCCGCCACCACCATAGCATCAACTGGCATGCCCTTGGTCAGGAAAGATTTGTCGTCTGGTGCAGTTATAAACTTATTGGGCCTCCGCGGAACTGGTTCCATCCATTCCGGGGAGCTCCATGCATTTCGACGTACTACCCCTAGCAGCGGGTTGAAGGGTGGAGACACCCAAGAGGGGGAGGGTTGGGAACCGAATGCGTCCAGGTACAAGGACTCGTCTTCAGAAGGGGAAAGGGACTTCCAGCCACCCCTCTGCTTGAGGATTTCAAGGATGTCCGAGAATGAGACATCCTCAGAGGGGGACCCTTCTGAGTCCTCCAAGTCAGTGTCCGATGTCAGAGACTCAGGGGAGTCCAAATGCTTCCTCTTACATGTCCTCTTCTGAGGGACCTCCTCAGAGGGGTGCTCTGGGGAGGTTTCAGAAGGGGGGGTCACCCAGTGGGGCATTGGTTCCCTACGCTTAGAATGGAGGAGTGGTGAGAGGGAAGACACTGGCTCTGTAGGGGACGGAGTAGCTGAAGTCAAGGGAGGAGCTGTCTGAGAGGGCAGCACACTCATCACCTCAAAGGCACCACGATCCTGGCCTGAGAGGGTCCCCGGCTCCGAAGAGTCGAGAGACCTCTCCAGCACCAAGGACAATCACTCGGAGGCTGATGTGGGAGCCGAGCTCACCTGCGCCGAAGCTCCAAGAGGGAGAGTAGGGTCGGACAAGGGTCCGATGCCTCTCCCCCCTCGAACCAGAGAGAGAGTGTCAGACCCCAGATCCCTCGATAGAAGGTGGTATTCAGATCAGAGTGGATGTCGGAACCAAGAGACTGGAGGTTTTCGGAACTGACGATTCCACCACAATGACTTCCATGCACTCCAGCTCCGAGCTCAAGTGAGTCGAAGGAGGAATAGATGATCAGGGAGGTTGTATAGTCGGATCCACATCCATACGGGCTGGGCTCGATAAGATTTTTGCTAGAGCCAGTGTCTTGTATAGTGTCTTCACCACCCTCTCCACTTCATCTCCTGAAAGGCTCATGGATGACCGAGAGGAGTGTGTGGATGATCAGTGACTGCCCGCCACAGACTGGAGAAGCGAGGACTGTGGAGCAGACTGCACCGGTTCCAAGGAAGGAGACCTTGTTCTTTTGTGACTCCTCGACGGTTACGAGGACACTGATGGAACCACAGGAGATAAAGTCTTATTGGACCCGAGAGGTTTTGGATCTGATGAACTGGAAGATTTGTCTTTCTGCTTCAACGGCTCCGAGGTCAGAACCGATGAAGATGTCAGTTTGGAGGATTTGTCTGGTTTTCTTGCCTGATTCCCTTCCACTGGTGCATCAAAGAGCCCTTGTAATAAACCTCTCAAAATGAGTTTGTTCTTGTGCTCCTGCAGGACTCTAGCTCTGAATTCATGACAAATGGAACACGAGTCCTACAAGTGCACTGCACCCAGGCAATAAACACATCTAGTATGTCTGTCAGTCAGGGACAGTTTTTGGGAGCAAGAGTTGCACTTTTTGAATCCAGAAGGCTTGGTTCCTTTGGATGCTTCTTTCGACATTATTGATTACTACAAACAGCAACAAGCACAACAAAACTATAGCTACAAGTAGCAAAAAGGAAGAATATAACACTCTACAACAAACAATAACAATAGCATTACATCTAAATTCTTTTTTTTTTTTATGGAAAGTAACGGAAGAGGGAGAGAGAGCTTCTAAGTTAAATGACAACTCCCCCAACCGAGAAGAGCCTCTAACTTAAACGGATAACTCTAAGTTGAAAGGGGAGAAGGAGGGAATAAGGGGAACCCTCTAACTGAAATGGGCTGAAGCAAAGGGTGAATCCTCTAACTAAAAATGGATTCGTAAGGGAGGGTAGTAGGCCTGAAGGAAAAACGATGGCCTGAACAACAAAATCAACAAAACGGAGATAGGTGGAATCCTAAGAATAAACACCAAATACTACTAATCTACAGTAAAGTCTTCCTTAAAGATTTTACAATATTTGAGCAAAGAATATAAGAAAAAATATCGAAAACTTAGCCTAAAGCCAGTCTCCAGTAATCTTGAAGCTTCAAGCGGCAAACAAGATCTTGGTAACTCTCGCTAGGCATGATGGTGTAGGGTCTAGCCTCGAGCCAGTGGAAGCTCTCGAGCTTTAGAATGAAGCCAAGTCGGAGCTGAGCGTCATCTCTGAACCCAACCAACAAGAAGGAAGGCGAGATAGGGACAACATAGCATATGATTTTATAGTAGCAGGTTTTCCTGCCTCTATTAATAGCTGCTGCACATCTTCAGTAAAAGGAATCAAGGCACTATCATCCAGGAAGTCAACTTAAGATGATGAATATCAGAGTGTATCAAATACTCCTGTTCTTGTGTGAGTAGATCCAGTGTATGAGGAAGCTTGCAGTAACTAACCCTGGCCCTTTTCTAAAGATGGGAGAACCACGGTTGCTTGGGCCAGAAGATAATTACTACAGTGATCTTGGGAGATTACTTATAAATCTTTACAAGTACACTGGTTATTAGTGAAAATGGTGGAAAAGCATACAGGAACATTCCTGTACAAGGAAAAGAAAAGGCATCTGTCTTCCAGGCTTTCTTGAATGGAGTCCTGGAATAGAAATCTTGCTGGTTGATTGTTTAGACAGGAGGCAAAGAAGTCTACTTGAGGAACTCACCAGAGATGGACCACATCTTGAAACACTCCCTGATCTAGTTTCCATTTGTAAGGGTTTACCCTGGTCCTGCGCAGCTTGTCTGCAAAGCAGTTTTCTGATGGAATACAGTATACCTGCAGAGTGTGATTGTGCAGTGAAGCTATATCCTAAGCTAACATGTCTTGTTTACAGAGTACAACCTGGTTCCCCCATGCTTGCTGATATACCACATGACTATGGCATTGTTTGTAACCACTCGAAAGGTCCTGGGGAGAAATGATGATTCAGAGAGTTGAGTGCCTTTACTACGGAAAGCATCTCCTTGATATTTATGTGCATCAGTCTTTGGCGTCCCACATCCCCTGCACTTTTATTCCTCCTGAGACTGCTCCCCAAAAAAAGTCTGAAGTGTTTATGGTGACTGCCAGCTTTGGAGCAGAGAGGGAGAAGGAGAGTCCTGGACTTAAGGATATCTGTTGTTTACACCAAAAGATTTCCCTTCTGACAAACCCCAGCCCTGGGATTTGAAAAGATGAACGATGATGTTGATACCATTGTAACTTTCTTATGTACAGTCTTGCTAGGGGAATTATGAAAGTCATAGATGCCATGAGACCCAAAAATCCCGAGATACTTCCTCACAGTGCCTGAAATCTGAGTGGAAAACCTTGGAAATAGATATAAATAAGAGTGAGTTATGTTGCAATCCGTTATGTTAGTGTTTGTGCAACTTCTATTTGTGATAAAATAGTTTTAAGCTATGTTGTAATATTATTATACTATGTAAGTGTAGTTTTCTACTTGTTACTTTAACTGCATGGAGCTTTTTTTTACTCTGCCTCCACTGAAAAAGGGTCTCTAGCCCATTTGGACGTTCCCAGTAAACAAATGGAAAATAAAATAACTAAATAAATAAAGATCTATTTTTCTTGTGGAAGAAAATATTTTTGAACTGAGCTGTCTAGTTAATATCCCAGGAACATAATTGTGTGGGGGAGTGAAGAAAGACTTTTGAATGTTCTCGTGGAATTCCAGCCTGTGTAAGAGATCTCCCACCCATGAGCCTCCTTACACTTTTAAAATGACTCTGCAAAGATATGCAAGTCATCTAAATATGGAAAAATATGGATAACCCCATAGCCTGTAATGACCTATAACTGGAGTTGGGCATTTTGTGAACACTCTTGGTACAGTGGATAGTCCAAAGGGTAAGGCAGAGAAGTGAAGATGTGATTGATCCCGACACACAAAACTTTAATAAAAATCTGAAGTCTGGATGAATAGAGATGTGATAAGCATCTATGAAGTCTAGTGTGACTGGAAAACTTGAAAGAGGAAGAGGAGGTAGCATGTTGAGTAACATTTTGAATTAGGGCACTATCACAAACAGGTTTAGGAAAGAAAGATCCAGAACTGGTCTACAAGCACTTTCTTTGGCACTAGGAACAACCTTGAATAAAAACCTTCCCCCACTACTGGTTCTATCACTCCTTGGGGAAGCATGTGATAAAGAACATGTGGAAATGAAAGTGTCTGATCTGGAGAATGAGAAATGACCCCCTGGAAAGAAGGAATTTGGTTCCACTGACAACTACAACCCTGATGAATGATTTTCAGAACCCATTTGTCTGAAACAATTTGTTGCCAAAGTGAACAAAAATGAAGAGTTATACTTTTTGGAAGTAAAAAGGAACCAGACTGAGAGGGGGTCACAAGGTCTCTTGAATGGTCATTCAAACTTGTTGTACTGTCCTTGGTTTTGGGAGTTCAAGAATTTGTTTTGGAACCCTTTTGCCATTTCATTTTAAATGTTTGTTTACCTGAATTATGTTGAGACCATTTATTCTGTTTTTTTGCCAAAATTAGATGCCACCTCACAGCAAGAGGTTCTCCGCTTCGATCCTCAGCTAGGGTGCCTTATGTGCGAAGTCTGCATGTCCTCCCTGTGGTCGCGTGGGTTTGCTCCAGTTTCCTCCCACATCCCAAAGACATGCTGTAGGTGGATTGGATACTCTAAATTAGCCCTAGGCATGAGTGTGTGTGTGTGCCTTCCGTGGAAGGTTGGGCGCCGGACTGGCAACTCAACACCATAAAAACTCCACTACCAATCATGAGCGGACAGGTGATCCACTGTGGCGACCCCCAACCGGAAAAAGCCAAAAAAAGAAGATGGAGATAAAAATCTATTGGATAATATGGAAAAGGACAACAGAAAAAAATCTTCGCAATTCCCTGGATCAGCTTTCCCCTTTCATTACACTTTTTGATCACTACTGCAGCAGAGGGGCCACACACACTAAATCTCTATCCAAGTGGAGAATTTAAAATCTTACTTTTATCTGGGAAGTTATGAGAATGTAGCTATGCAAACCTCCTCAAAACAGTATCAGTGGCCACAGCCTTAGAAGCATCAAGAGAATCATATATCTACTGCAAACAATGATGTGATGTGACCTTTGCAATAGAAGAAACCAAGTTATTTAAAGCAGAATTTTAATATTCCTCATACTTTTACAATTTGTCCAACCAAACTGACATATGAGCCTAACAATTCAAAATTCTGAAAATCAAAGTTGCAGAAATATATATTTTTTCCTATACCTATCAACAAGTTCCAATCCTTATCAGAAAGAGTAGGATTGGAATTAACCAAGTGCCTAGCAAGCAGTAGGATCAACTAAAGCTAGAGTTGCCAGGTCAGGTTTGGGAATAGTGTATAAAAATGTAAGACTGAGGAACTTTATACACCCTATTTGCATTTTTAGGGGCAGCTGGCTTACTATCACAAAACCAACACACATCCTCTAAAGCAGACAGAACAGGAGTAATGGGTGTAGGTTCTGGAAAAATTTCAGAAACAACTCATAGCATTTTCTGAGGAACTGAGAAACCTCAGTGTTCACCCACTGAAAACACTGGCACATTCTAGTAACAGTCGCACAGACAGAGTCACTCTCACAGGGGAAAATCAGAAACTGAGCTCTCCTCTGAGTCTGAATTAGAACTTTGAGGGAAAAAAACACTGCATACATCATCCATGCATCTGCCGGTTCAGATTCAGAATCTTGAATCTGTTCAGGAAAAGGCATTCCTCTTTCTTTTACCAAAAACTACTTTACAAGATGGATCAATAGCCTGACTTAAACCCTGAGACAGACCAAGTAAATTACTCCTACTCAAATAAATTTGAGGAGTAGAAGACACATGCTTAATTTTCGTTTTCTTTTTGAAGGAAAAATGGGGCCGACCATGTTAATGGCAGCAGCTGCTTCCCCAGGGATAGGCACAGCATGCTGACAAAACAGAGACGCCTTCCCTGCTCTTTCCCCCTGGACCAACAAGAGTGGTTCTGCTTTGCCCACTGAGGGGACCCTAACAGCCAGAGAGGACGTGGTTAAATCCCAGTCCATAGTGGCTGTAGGTGCTACACCAGAGGGATCTGGGATTAAAGATGAGTGGATAGAGGTACAACCACAGCTGAGTCACCCACCTGTGGCTGAGGCAAAATGCTAGCCTGAGGTGGCAAAGGCTGCTTGATTAATTTTTTTTCTTTTTGTGGTTGGAAGAAGGACTAACCACGGGGCTGGTAGTCTGTTTCATAGTTAAGCCGAAAATGGTGCCTCTTTCCCAGGGAAGACAAGCAACAATTGCCAGTAAACAATATCAGTCCACAAAAGTTATATTTTTGACAGAAAAAGCATAGCAAAAAGCTCTTTAAAAACACAGTATGCCAGCCCCACAAAATTTATTTATTTTACATTTGTTAACCGGGTTAGTCTGACTGAGCTTTTGGCTCATTTTCAGCAGAGACCCGGGGAGAAAAGCTTCTCAGGGCTAGAAAATAATTTATTAAATTTTAGTAACATAGTAGTAACAATCAGCTATAGGATCTTACAAGCAGAGACCTGGAGAGAAAAAAAGCTCCTCAGGCAATTCAATTATACAGAGTATTAACAATTGGCAGACAAGTATGTGAGTTGTTACAAACAAAGTTTTAAACAATCAGCAGAAGAAAATGTGACTATAGTTACAATATTATTTAAGCTGCTTAGAGCAAAATAAGTTAATAGTTAGGCAGATGCTTATTTAAAGTGGGTAGGATCTAGTTTTATAGCAGTTAGGAAACAAGAAAGGAAAGTAAGAATGGCTAGTAGGAGATGTAGGGTAGGTAGAGTATAGGAGACAGACTAGACAGGTATGTTGTTTTGAGACTGTAAGAGTTAGGAATGGTTGGAGATAGAGGAAGGGAAGAGGCAGGGGAACAGATACATTGAGTGAGGTGGTGAAAGGATGGTGAAAGAAAAAAATAAACACGATTTCTCCACAGTAAAAGTGTTTTCTGTTACTATGCACTACTTTTAAATGGACAAGAAAAAATGACTGCTCTGTTTACAAGTATGTCACAGGCTCTAGACAGTAGTTTACAACACTTCTAGCTTTAAAATAACTTTGCTGAAGAGAAAAATAATAGATCAACAACACAATTAAGAAAATGGAAGTTTTTTTCTGCAGAAGGGAACTTAATGGCCCAGCAAAGGAAAGCACAAGCTGACCACTGATCCTCAAAAGTCTCAGAGGAGCACAATCTTCAGCAGCAGTTAAGCACCGAAGGGCTTCGTGCACAGAATTGAATTTTAGTCAGCTCAGCTTAAGCTGCTTGACAGTTTGGGAGCTTGGAAAGGTGCCCTGAAACTTTGGATGCAGGCTGATTCTTATATCCTTGGCAAGGTATAACCCACACAGCTAAGACTATTGCAGCAGTGATCGATAATGATGATCACCATCTAGATCCTCAGAGCATTTAGGGGTCTATTGGCCCACACACCAGTTTTATACACTAGATTTTGACGCATTTAGTAGGGACTTCTGCCCCTGGCCTCACACAGTCTAAAATTGGCTACTCTTAGAGGTGGGCACAAAAGACTGCTATAGCTTGTGTGGGGTCTAGTGACTGTGTAGTCATTACTTTTTTAAAAACTTTCCTTAATACGAAACATCAGAGGTATGCACAGGTCATTACAGCTTGTCCAGGTTCACTGTGCTCTCTAGGAGCAACAAGCTAGAATACATTGCTATGACCATTCTTTTTTTTACTTTCTTCATACTTGAGCAGTAAATGTATATATAGGTGGTTACTGTCTTTTCAGGCTAGGGGTAGAGAGGCATGTGTAAAAATGTCTGGCAGCAAGTTTAGATGTGCTATTGCAATCTATTTAAATCATCTGAATCCCAGTTTGATACCAGAGAGGCACACATAAGGTGTCTTTTGGGGTAGGTGTGAGGAGGCATGCTGTGTAGAGATATGACTACAGCAACTTGTAATATGTGACTGCAGCCATTTATTCTTTCACTTTCATCTTAATCTAACAGAAGGGTGGGAAGGCAGGCACTATTCCCACATATGATTTATGTACTCACACAAGCAGATGTCTTCTCAGTTTATGGGTATCTACTACTTAGTTTAGCAGTAACTATTTTGTCAATTCTAAACATTAAGCCTTGGACACTACTTATTGTCTTATTTTTTTCTCCCAAGGAATAAGTGTTTTTCTTTAGTCGTGAGTTTTGTTCAGGCCATTAGTGGATCAAAAGATTGGAAAAAGTTTTAAAATATACCACAGAGCATTTAAAACCCCATGACCCTAAAACTCCATATCAATTAAACACTTGCCTCCACAATTACTGTAGTGCAGTACTGGCCAGTTAGGATACATTGAAAGGAAGCTGGAAAAAGCTGAAGAGTAAAACAAAATGTAAAAGAAAAATAAAAAAATAATCTGGGTGGTATGGCTACACTAGGATGGGGAGATAATGGAAGGAATACTGAGAGGTGTGCCAGGTGGACAGTGGAAAATGAGAAGAAGGATCAATTTCACCTAAGGGCAGTCCTACAATACCTATAATCACTTTATAGGGTATTTGAAATTGGTGCTTCTGGGTGTGGCTTATTAAAAGAAGAGTGTCTGCCGAAGCAAGGAGCATGTTTATATCACACAGCAGGTGTGGCTCATTTTTCTATAAATGTCAGGATATAAAGGGAGCAATCCTGCTTCCTCTAATGTCTCCCAAAATTAACAGAAATGATGCCTTAATAACTAATCATTCCCAGAAAAAAAAAATCCTCTTAAAATGTATCTTGTCATTTTATTAGCCTATTCAACTACAGTAGGTTGCTCTGCAATTCAACCAATGAATAATTATTCCCAAATCAGTTTAGAATACAGTTTATTTTATTAGAGATAAGTAAAAGGAGGAAAGAAAATGCAGTTTTGTAAGATTTTACCTTAACCATGGATATCCTACTTCTCACTGTTCCACTATTCTTTACTGTTGGGATATCCTGCTGAGGATAGCCTAACAACCAGCCAGCATAACAAAGCCTTTACATCTTCTAGGCAATATATGTCAGACATATGTCCTTTGTACAAAACATAAGGTCCGTATGTGACACATGAACAGTAACCATTTGAAAAGCCGGGACCCGCTACAGCAAGTCCTGAAATGCAGAGACTGAATGACCAAAAACACGGACTTAGATATACTAACTCCTAGAAGCAACTCCACTGAATACTCCTGATTCTCAGTGTATGGTAATCTCATAGTTGGTATATATAAGTTTGGGGGGGCTTCCCCCCTGCAAAAAGAAGTTTAAAGAAAAGCAATTTTCCATATTTGTTGTTCTCTGGATGCTCTGTCATTTTTTTTGGCACTTAGCATTTCAAGTGCCAACATTTTAATAGGGAGCTTGTATGGATGCCTAATCAGCAGAACTGAAGTGCCACATAAGAACCAGAGTAAGAAAAGACAATAACATGTACATCCATTATGGAAGAAGAAGAAAAAGATGGAAGACCGACCCTTCACCAGGAGGGCACCAGAAAGTAGCAGGGAGCAGGAGGGTGGGACAGAATTATCCAACAGTGAGGCAACTACGGTTATGGTAAAATCTTACACAGCTGTACTACATCCTTCCTTATCACTGCTGCAGTATTCCTTACTATCGGGAGAGCACAAAAGCTACTGTGAGGTATAGGAGGAGGAAGGCAGAGAACAGCCCTCTAAAAACACATGAAGGATGGCTCTGGCAAAACCTGCCCTGGAAATGACATAGAATTTTTAATTTCACCAAGAAAGGCCTCTGCCCAGGAAACAAGCACAAACAGAAGAGCAAAGCCCCCTGCCATGAAAAAAATGGCCTTAGACATCCAGGAGGAATTGATTTGCTAAGAAACCACCAAACCTAATTTTCTGGAATGAAAGGAAATTAAAAAATTGCTCTGATTTTCTGATATGTTTTGTTTTGTCCCAAGAAATATCCGAGCTGGCTATGTGAATTAAGTGTGTGAAGAACCCTCACTAACAGTCTGCAAAGAAGGGGAAAAAAAGAAATATTAATTGACAGATTCAAAAACAAATCATTAACTACCATGTGTTTAAAACAAGGACTGGTATAAACGGACACCCTGCCCTTGTGAACATCCAAAAAAAGGAGTTATCGCTATATGTCCTTGAAGTTCAGTGCAGAAGTAACAGCCACCAGTAATACACTCTTCCATGTAAACTGCTGTAGAGAAGATGAAAAGCAAGCTCAAAATGGAGCCAGTTCAATTTTTCAAGAACAAAATTATGGACAGAGGAGAAGGAATAGGCTGTTTGAGGCCTGATTTGAAAGATGCTTTTTAAAAATCTTTTGACTTTAAAACTAAACTAAAAGCCATAAGTGGATTCAGAGGCACTCAGGCAGAAATGGCTAACAAATGAATACGACAAACCAGAACTGAGCAACTCACACAAATAAAGGACTGTAGGGATCACCACAGAAAAAGGGTTCAGGTCATGCTTGAGACTTCAAACAGAAAATGCCTTCCATTTAATCAATAGGAATTAACAGTAGTGGGTTTTCTGGCCTACTGCAAAACCAGAAGTACATCCTCAGAAAATTGGTGTCAGAGGAATCAAAACTCTACCATCCAAAGTGTCAGTAGAAGGGTGGACAAGTGAGACAACTCTTGTCTTGTGTGAGAAGATCCATCCTCTAAGGTACCTTGTGATGACGGCTGCTGGCCAGGTGAAATAGAAGGGGGAACCAGTGCTGTCTGGGCCAAAAGGGAGTCATCAGAAGCATTTGAATGTGCACCACATGATCTTATGCAGGACCTATGGTAGTAGAACAGGGAGAAATGCATAGGAAAACAGCTCCTTCCAAGAAAAAGACATGGTATCCACTTTCCAAGCCAGAAGACTAGGAGCTCTGGCACAAAACTGAGGAAGATGTCTGTTTAGCAGGAGACAAAAATATCTGCTAGAGGTTTACCCCACCAATGTACATATAGGAAGTTACTAGGCTAATGGCTCTAAGGCCTTAACAAGCCTAGTCATGTAATACCCTTGTTCCCTAGATGACCATGGTTAAATGGTCATTTTTAGCATTGTTAGAAGAGCGAATCAGTGATTAGCACTGAGAATGTCCCTGCTATGAGGGAAATAGGTGCCACACCCCCGGTGTGAATTTACAGTCTCCCATCCAATTGTCAAGGTTGCATTTAAATAGGGTAATTGAGGAGCTCTGCTTCACATGATGTGGGAGTTTATTCTAGAGGAGCAGTAATCTCTGGGAGACATATCTGTCTCTCCAAAATTTTCCATTTGATCACAGGCTAGGTTGAGATCCCTGGAGAAAGTGACTTGTCCCATTTGATTTGCAGACATGCAACATTTCCATTAGGGCAGAGTCAGAGATTGCTCTGTAGGCCAGGCACATATCACCTCTCAGCAGCTGTAGGATACAGAGTAGAGAGACAAGTGAAACTTTTTATACCCTCATTTAGTAGGCTAAAGTCTGCTTTGGAGAGATTTTTCAGTTTGCTTGCTCCTGTGGGGATGTCCAGTCTGATATTCACTTCAAATGAGACAGATTTATTGTCTGACCTCACCGGGGAGGCCAACACACAAGGGGAAGTGCAGTGCCCACCCCCATGTTGGTGACTACCAGGTCCAGGACATTCAATCCCCTCATACGGATGCAGACTAGCCATTTCAGAGCATTTGAATTGAAGTCCAAGAACCTCAGGGCGATCACATTTCTGCTCCTGTATGTTGTCCAATTATGGAGGGATAGTTGAAATCTCCCATGACCAAAGTGATTGGCTGATGGGGAGTGATTCTAGCAAGTCCAAGTAGTTGGTGTGCTTATCTTGATTCATGGGGGAGACCTGTAGCTAGCAATGATGTGGTAGGGTGTTATACACCTATATTTAATTGTACCTGGATTAGCTCTGGAGAGTTGTTCTGTTTAACCAGTCTCGAGGTGTATTTGGATTTAATGAAGATGGAAACACTTAAACCTTTGGTCTGAACGTGTGGAAGGAGTTGCAGCCTTTTATGGCCGGGTTGCATTCTGCGGCCTTGAACCAAGTCTTACTGACTTGCACAGATGTCAGTATCTTCCAAGGTGAGGGGTGCTTCCAGGGAGTGCAGCTTTCTGTTGAGGCTCCTAGCATTAAGCAGCATAATCTTGTGTTTGTCTCGAGTGTATGTCTTTACATCAAGAATTTTTTTGTTCTGAAATTGCCTAAAAAAAGGTACTATGTTAGAGGCAAGTGTCTTTGCCAGTATCCGGAAGCGTAGAGGAGACAGGTGAAGACTATCTCTGGCAAAGCAGCGTGGTCTGTTGTTCATGTCTTCCCAAGCTGACAGACATTGGATCCCCTTGGACTGACACCAGAAGCTAAACCAATTGTTGAAGTCAATCATTTTTGTCTGTATTGCTGCAACATCCTGGGTGATGGTAAAATGCTACTTAGTGCTAGGGACATACCTGCCTGTGAGACACAATCCGAGAGTTTAGCCACATCAATTCATATAGTCCAGGGAAGTTCATCTCAAGTCATTCACACCAACATGTACTATGACTGAGTCATAACAACAGTAATTGTTGACTGACTTCAGTGTGTGCTTGATTTGATGGATCCTGGCACCTGACAAGCAGCTAACTGTAACTTTCTCCTTGTTCAGCCTGGTGAGGGAGACATCTGTTTCTCATACTATGGAATCGCCTATGACATTAGGTTTTGAGGTGTTTTGCCTTAGGAGCTTATTTGTTGAGACTCTTTTATCTGTTTGTGTTCCAAAATGTGTTATCTATTTACGCTTGGAAGGTCTCTGGTACTTTGATAGGCTCTTAGCGAGAACCTCTGTGTAGGTGGGTCTATGTGACTTGACCTTTTCTTGTCAGAGACGAGGGTGTGTGTGTGTGTGTGTGTGTGTGTGTGTGTGTGTGTGTGTGTGTGTGTGGTGGCAACCTGTTTGATGTCTTGTTTGTTAAATGAGAGGATTGACTCCAGCTTCATAGTATAGTTGCAGCTCTAACATCCTGTATTCATTTGCTTTAGGAACAAGTGGTTGTCAGACTACATGAGGCAATTACTACATTGCCCTAGGATGCCCATGTCGATCAGGCTATCTGGTGAAATGTTGGGAAACTGGCTATCCACTGTAGAAGGTTAAACTGTAAGCACTAATTGGGAAGGGGGCAAGTTGGATTAGCTTTTGTTCTATGACTAACTAAACAAAGGGACTTAATCTGTTGAGGATTAGGGGTGAAGAATTGTGGTGATGCTGATTATTGCTCAGCTGAGTTGCCTGCAATGCAGCAGGTTGCAGCTGAGTTGCCTGCAGTACAGCAGGGAAGCTTCTGAGGTTTCAACTGACAAACATCTAGAGAAAAAATAGCTTCTAGGAATTTGCCACTATACAGACAGTGCTAAACCCCCTCGTCTGTTACACAGCTACACACAAATGTGAGGCTTACATACAGGCAAAATTGAACAGTTTTAAACTAATCTGCCAACAGAAAAATGACACAATGATCCTTCCTCAGGCAATTCCCAGCTCAAACAAGACTATATCCACATTCTTCTGCCACAAGGGTGCAGGGGATCCCTTCTTAATGTAAAATGGCTGAATTTGAGTTCAAGTGTGTGAAAAGCAGGCTAGATTCAGCAAGTCTGGATCTAGTCTATGCTATCTAAGCAATATTACAGCGTACAACAAGCTTAGATAATGAAGCAGGCACAGACACAAAATAGCCAAAAATGCACCAATTATTGCAGTAAAACTGTTAAATGCAGTTGAAAAAATGCAGATAAAGCTCAAAGTAAAATTCATTTCTTGTTCTTAGCTTGGGTGGCTTGGATTGAAGCAGACAATCTCCAGACCTCTGGCAAAAGGCGCCAAATGCAGAGCAACTCCTGTTAATTGAGCCAAAACCCGCACAAATGCGAGGCTTATATACAGGCAAAATTAAACAGTTTTAAACTAGTCTGCCAATAGGAAATTGCACAATGATCCTTCCTCCAGCAATCCCCAGCTTGGAGAAGGCTATATCCACACTCTTCTACTACAAGGGTACAGTGGACCCCTTTTTTAGGTAAAATGGCTGGAAATCAAGTTCAAGTGTACCAAAAGCAAGTTAGATTCAGCAAGCAATATTACAGTGCAAAACAACTGCTGATAATGAAAAAGGTACAGACAGGAAAAAAAAAATCAAAAAGGCACCAATTAATGCAGTAAAACAGATAAATACAGTAGATCAGTAAGCTTCTGCCACAACGGTGCAGAAAAACACCTTCTTAATGTAGAGTAGCTGGTTTGGAGCCCAAGTGTAATAAGACCACACAAACTATTTGCAACTAATAGATACAGTGATTAACTACAAACTACCTATAACTAACAGATACAGTGATTAAGTACGTACAGCAACAATAGACAGTACAGTTTTTTTTAGAAATTGCTGACACACAGTGTATAAGAGAAGTGCAAAAAATACTTAGAGCCCTTTTGTGCATTTCCCAACTCATACAGACCAGGCAAACACCTAACTGCCACCAGACGAACAATCCCAGTCCTCCCAATAAAAAAGCACAGTAAAGGAGTATCTGGAGTGAAATGCTACCACAGACTTAGAAGATGTGAACTGCTACACAAACAAACTTAACGTTATGGATACAGCAGTGTACTTTAAACAGCTTATAAAAGTGTGATTATTCAATAAAAGTATTTTGCTTCATATAAAGAAGCCAAGAGCCACTCAACTGTACAGAATTTATAAATACAAGATAAGCTGATTAATAAGCCCTTCAGTCAATAAAACTACATACAGAATTCTTAAGTATTTCACCAAACTAAACAGACCAGGCTACCTCCCAGTGCACTACATGGAAAATCCACTGACCTCTTAATGTAAAAACAAGTGCTTGCTAGAGTGTAAAAAATACACTACTTTATCCAACAGCTACATAGATAATGAATTCAGATCAAGTAAAATCAGTAGAACAGACAATGAGAGGCAAAATGCACTTTTTCAGTACATGCAAAAGGAAAGGCAAATAAATAATTCAATGCCTCAACAGCAGTGTAGAAAGGGAGGAGCTTATTAAGCTCAATATACAGTAGGGGTGGGCAGCTTAAAAATCATCAGGTTAAAAAAAAAGCAGATCAACAGTAAAAGGGCGGGTGAGCGGGGAACAAAAGCAGGAAATCCCCAGAAATGCTTTAGTTTCTGCAAGCTTGAAAACTTTTCAGCAAAAGGCAAAGGGCCAGAAATTCACTGTGGTGTTTAAATATCATTCGAGAGACAATTAACCAATGAAAAAACCTGAAATGTGCAGCCTAGAAAATGTAAGTGTTTATTTCCCACACAGAACAAAAACACCAGGCTGAGCAGATTACTTAAAACAGAAAAAAATGGAGAAGGTAAAACAGAAAGCAGCTCTATCACAAGGTTCAGAAACATCTCCCTGTGAAGCATCCATTTGTGAGGATTTGTCCTGGACTTGCTCAAAGAGTCTGCCATCAAATTGTGCTCTGAAAAGATGTAAACCACTTGAAGAACCACGTGATGGCATACTGCAAAATCCCAAATCTGAAGAGCCAGTGCAAAGAAGGTAAGATTTTGTGCCTCTTACTTATGTACTACATGACTGTGGTATTGCCCATACAAACCTTTAGAGGACTTGGAGCCCAGAGGGAGTGAAAGGCCTGGAGAGCTAGAAGTAGAGCCTTCATCTCCTTGATGCTGAAAGGGTCTGTCAGTTGATGGGACACAAAGGACCCTGGACCTTTTTGTTGTTGGAGGATGCTCTCTAACCATGCTCGGAAGCATCTGTGTACAACCCCTGAGTAGGGAGAGGATCCTGAAAAGGCACGCCCAGTTTTAAGAATATCTGATGAAGTTCATCAGTGGAGCTTGAGACAAGGTAAGGAGGGACTGGATACTCCAGAGGGTGGCAGTGCTGGAGCCAGTCTTGAGACACCACTGAAATTTCTTCATGTGGAGTTTGACAAAAGGAACCATGGGAATGGTGGATGCCATGTATTCCCCACAGCTCAGAGTCCCCTGTAGGAAGAAGAGTAGATTGGAAGTAAGCAGTCAAAGAGAGGACCTTGGGAGGCAGGAGACAAGCCAACATTGGAATGGTCTGAATTCTGCAACCAAAAAAAAAATCACCTGGGTCTGAAAGAGAGTCTACACTTTGAGATCGACTGTGAACCTCACAGTAAAGTGTAATTTTAAAGCAAGAACTGCTGAGAGGGGGTTTGACTTATAAGGTTGTCCAAATAAGGGAATATTTGAATTCCCTGAAGTCTGCAGAAGGCTAACATAGTGGCCAGATGTTTGGTAAAGACCCTTGGTGCTGTACAAAGACCAAAAGGCAAATCAGTGAAATGATGAGAGGAAGAAAAAGAGAAATGTAAAAACTTCCTGAAAAGAGGGTGAATAGGAATATGGAGGCAAGTGTCCTTCAAATCCAGAGATGCTCAAAGCTTGAGGAAGCAACAAAGGGAGAAGTGTCTGAAGAGACAACGTCCTGAAGGAAGAGACCTTGAGAAAGGTGGTGAGAAAGGACAGGTCTATAATGCGTCTCCATGACTCCTCCTTCCTGGGAACCAGAAGCATTCTGGAATAAAAACCTGTTCCCTGCAGAAACAAACAAGGCGGACAGTTCCCTGAGCTACCAGATCGTGCAGAACAAAAGGAAAATGAGGAAGCTGGCAAGTAGGCTGAGGAAGGCCAGAAAATATGAAATGTGCTCACTCTGTTGTAAGAATCTAACTACTTACAAAACTCCTGCTATGTAAAAAAAAGATGCTCTGTAAAACAGTGCTGTGTTATGACATTATGCCAGCATATATTTTTACTTGTGCTAGTGATACAAATGCTATGTAAATGTATTTTATACATGTACTTGTGATACAAATGTCTATGTATACCTCTAGAGCTTTTCTCCCTGGGCCTCCGCTGAAAATGGGTTGGCACCCAGATGGACTATCCCGGTAAAGAAACGAAAAATAAAAATAAATAAATAAAATGGAGGAAGGGACTTCTAAGTCCTAAAAACATATTCTGGATGAAGTAGGGAGCCCAAACACCTGTGGTTATCTGTTACCAAACAAGAAAGTAAAGGGTTAGCCTATAGGACAAAGAAATCTGGCTAAGCAGAAGGGGAGAATGGATGTCAGATAGTAGCAGATTTGTCATGAAAAAAGGTTTTTGGCCTTAAACTCTGAGTGGGTTTGCCTGGGAAAATCTGCTTAAGAACCCTTTTGCTCCTAAGTAGGCTATCTCTGAGCAAATGAAGATTTAGACAGTACCTCTGGAACTTAAGTATAGGGGAAACAAAAAAGAAGTGATGTACTCACCATAACTTTCCATCTGTATTGTCGATTTTCATTTCTCCTGACATATGGGGTCCGGTTCCAATCCGACTTGGCCGTTACCAAGCTCATGACAACCAAAAAGCTCTTGGACACCTCCCCTTTTCCATAACGTACCTCTCCCTGTTACCTCAAATCTTGTTTGCCAAGACTATTTCCAGATGGATAACAAGGAGAACATTTTACATGAAAAAGCCCATAAATTTCTGGAGTATGGAGAAAAGTAACCAAAGCAACAAAATTAAGCTTCTTGCTCTACCAGAAGCAAAGATCGGGGGTTTGCAGGGAGGGGATGTAAGGAGAAATGAAAATCAACAATACAGATGGAATGTTATGGCGAGTACATAACTTCTTTATCTGATATTGTCAATTTTCATTTTGTCCTCACATATGGGACAGAGTCTTCAGCTACCTTTATCCTGGGTCGACTCATGGAAGGATGTTTCTCAGAACCATTGAACCAAAGGAGGCTCTTCCCTGGAGGCCAAATCCAATTTGCAATGAGTGACAAATGTATGATGATTAGCCCATGTGGCTGCTGCATAAATTTCGTCCATGGAGACATTAGCCTGAAAAAACTGCTGAAGTGGCCGTGGCCATGGCCCTGGCTGATTGATTTTGAACAGGTTTGGGAAGATCTATACCTTATTTGGTGGAGATGAAGGAAATGTAATCAGTGAGCCATTTTGCTAGAATTACTTTGGATACTGGAAGGTCCCTCCTAGGGCCTGCAAAGGAATCAATCAATTGATTTGCCTTCCTAAAATCTTTTGTCTTGTGTAGATAAAAACATAATTGCCTATGGGCATCCATCAAATGCAGTGTGTATTCACCTTTATTACTGAAGTTAGGGAAGAAAACGGGCAAGTTAATGGTTTGATTGATATTAGTCTCCAAAACAACTCTGGTAGAAAGGAGGGGTTGGTGCGCAAGGAAACTCTTTCTTCATTGAAAATCAGGTAAGGAGGTTGGGAACCTCAAGCCTGAATCTCTGATATTCTTTTTGCAGATGTAATGGCCACTAGGAAGGTGGTCTTCCAAGACAAAAATATTATATCACATGATGCTGCGAGTTCAAACGGGGGCTGAACGATAAGACGTAACACCAAGTTTAGGTCCCATGGAGGAGAGGGATCCTTGTGAGGTGGCTTAAGTAACAGGGTCCCTTTCAAGAAGGCTTTGCAAAGTTTGTTGGGAGTCAGTGCAGTGACAAGTTATCTTTTCCGATGTGAAAATCAGAAATAGCTCTAATTGCACTTTAATTGTACAGGCAGCTGCCCTATTATCAAACAGGTGAGCCAAAAATTTGAGAACAGAGTGGACAGATGCGTGAAGGGATCTATATCATGTTACAAACCTCTTCCATTTGTTCCTATTAAGTTTTTGAGTGGATGGCTTATGGGAAGATAGCAAAATATGACTGACTGGGGAGGAGAACATAGGCTGTCTGGCTATAAATGGAATTAGAGGAAAAAAGACATCAGCTTGAGGCTGGAAACATTGGGACGAATCATTCCTGTCAGGTGTGACAGGAGGTTTTGAGTGGCTTCCAGAATCCGGGGTTTCTTTTCTAAATGAGACCAAAGGAAGTTGAGGCCAAAAAGGGACAATGAAAATTAATTGTTTTCTTTAATCTGTTTGCTTTCTGGACAAAATCTGGGGATCAAGAGAGTAGGGGTAAAGGCATACCGGAGACCAATTGTGTATGACAGCATCCCTCAGGGATTCCCCCTCTGAAACGTCTTCTGCTACTTTCTGGTTGTAGGACCACTCGTGAGGCATTAGAATGGATCTGCTCAACTTGTCCACCATCACACTGGCCTTTCCCCGAATGTGCATTGTTACAAGAAAGCAGTTGGATGAGATCTCCCATTACCACACTTTGAGCATTTTTCAACACAGAGGGTATGATCTGGTTCCTCCTTGCTTATTCACACACCAGACCACAGATGTATTGTCTGACTGAATCACCACTATTCCCACAGGAAGAGCAGTCTGTAAGGCCTGCAAAGCTAGAAGCACAGCCCTCATCTCCAGGATGTTTATGTGCAAATTGATCTCATCGGCAGACCAAGTGCCTTGGACCATATTCCCCAGACAATGCCCCCCCAGCCTATCTGAGAAGTATCCGTGGTCACCTTAGCCTGTGGTTGTGGTGGGAACAAAAGGTCGGCCTTGTGTTAACTGAGCAGAATTAATCCACCATCACAGGGCTCTCTTGCAGGTGTCTGTAATGAGAATTTGACAAGACATTGGTTGGTGGATAATTGACCAATGTGCAACCAGAAGCCATTGTACTATTTGCATGTGGAGTTTTGCAAGCGGAACCAAGACTATAGCTGCAGCCATTGAACAGGTGGCTATCTTCCTGTTCTGTAGCAGCTTTTGTATTTGGCACCTGACTGTCAGAACTCTGGAGGGTGGAAGTTTTGCAATCATATGAGTTGTGTCCAGAACTGCTCCTATAAACTCCAGTGCTTGAGAAGGGTCCAAGTGAGATTTCTCGTAATTTATGGTTATACCTTTCTCTGCACAGATTTGGATAACAGAGTCACTTGCCCAGATAAGTAGATGGCTGGTCGGGGCAGAAATGAGCCAGTCATCCAAACAGGGAAATACACGGAATCCTTGTCATCTCAGGTGAGCTGCTACCACTGCCAAGCATCTGGTAAACACACTGGGGGTGGTAGCAAGACCAATGGGCAGCACTTTGACTGATAATGACTGGCTCCCAGCTGGAAGCATAGGTTTCGTCTGGATCATCTGTCCATCTTTATGTGGTAGTACACATCCTGAAGGTCTATGGAGCAGATCCAATCATCCTGTTCCAAAAAAAGGAAGTATGGACTGTAACATGAGTATTCGGAACTTGTGGCATCAAACTGACTTGTTTAATCTGCTGAAATCCAGAATTGGTCTCCAGTCCCTGTTTGGAACTAAAAAGAACCTTGAGTAAGTTCCGAATCCTCTTCAGTCTGGGTGGACCTCTTGGATGACTCTCTTGTCTAGCAGTTTCTGAATGACTGCTTGATCCCTTTGACTGGGTGGAACATCTGGAATTTTCTTGTTTGGGGGGGCTGGTGGGAAAAAGGGATTAGATAACCTCTGGATATTATGCTCTGCACCCATATATTGGTGGTTATTTTTAGCCAGGGTCTCCAGTTCAAGGACAGTCGACCCATGATTGCCTCCAGAGGCGGGCAATTGGACCTTTCAGGAGGGCTGGAATGGTTTCCCAAAGAAAGGCCCTCTGGGACCCTTGGTTCTGTGCACCTCCTCTGGCACGAGGGTGGCGTCTTCTGGAATTGTTCCTCCCTCTCCCCCTAGGGGACCTCCCTCCACGTGTGTCCTGGTAAGACCTTTGTGATTTTTTGAACTACATTTCACCATTGCCTCTCTGACCCTTAGGGTAAGGTCTCTTGTTTGTCTTTTCGGCTTTTCCCGGTTAGGGGTCGCCACAGCGGAACTCCAGTCTGCTAATGATTAGCAGTAGATTTTTATGGTGCCGAGGTGCCAGCCCAACTCCCAACCTTCAGCGAAGGCACGCCCATTCAGGCATGTCTTTCGAATGTCATTCGACCATGGGGAGGACATGCATACTCCACACAGAAGGCACTCCAGCCAAGAATCGAACAGTTGAACCTCTTGCTTTGAGACAACAATGCTACCACTGCACCATCATGGCTATGTTGGAAAAACGTATGCCCATGACAGAAAGGGTCTTATCACTCTTTTCACATCTGGATAACTTATCTTTGAACTTGGGACCAAAAAAGGACTTGCCGTCAAATGGATGACTGACAAAGACTTAAAAGGCTCTGCAAAGTAACACAGGGGCATCCAAGGCATGCCTCCTCATAGATATGTGGGAACCCACTGCTCTATTCATTCCTCTCAGCTGCATGCACAATGAGCCTCATGGAAGAATTAGCTACAGAATGTAGGGTTGCCAGTTGGGAAGCAACCTTGTCTCAGACTCCCTTAGCTATGGCTCCCTCAAGGGTATCGGTTAGCTCCTTGATCAGATCCCTTTATAACCTAGTGAAGTGGGAAAGGTAATTCAGCAATCATAGGGCAAAAGTCACTGAAGAAAAGATTCACCTCCCACATCTATCCATCGTACTGGAACCCTTATTAGCAGGCTGTATAGTGGAACTCTCCTCTGAGAGTTCCTTTTCAGTAGCTTCAGCCACAACCATGGCATCTACTGCAACCCCTTTTGTCCAAAACTTCTTGTTAGCTGGTGTGGGGATTATCTTGTTTGATCTCCAGGGGAGGGTTGGCTGGATGGAATCTGGGATCTCCCATGCCCGCCAAGAGATCAATTCTATGAGCTCATCAACAAGTGGAGTGACAGGAGGTAAACAGTTGGGATAGACATTCCCAAAGGAAATATCAAAAGGTGACCATGGGGATCATTCTTCCTCATCGAGGTCGGTGTCTTCCATGGCTGACTCCTCAGTGGAGTCCAAATGCTAACTCTTGCAAGTCCTCTTTCGAGGGACCTCCTCAGCAGGATACTCTGGGCAGGTATCACAAGAAGGTAGGGGTACTCCGACAGGTATCCTGAGGCCTAAGGTCCCGCTGTCCCTTTGGAATGTCCTGGTCAGAAGGTGTGTGTAGGGAGCATAGATAGGGCTGAGGATCTGAGGGGGAAGGAGACTTCCTAGTTGCATAGGCAGCTTTAGCCCTCTCCAGAGCTCCAATGGTTGACTGCTCCTGAGTGGAGAAGGACTCCGGTTTCGATAGGCCATGCCTGTGAGACAGAGTCCTCTCCTGCTCTGAAGACTGCTCACAAGGGGTAGAAGCCGGTACCAAGCTGACCCGGGTGGAAGCTCCGAGGTGCATAGGCTGCTCAGAAGGTCTGGGAGTCAAATGCACCCGTGAACTGCGCGGCTCGCTACAGCTCCTAGAACTCTCCAACTCTGAAAAAGCCAAAGAGTTCTGAGCAAAGGTCTGATCCAAAGAAAGGGAAATCCTCGGATCTGCGATGGAAGACACCAGGAGTATTGGATCCAATAACGAAAAGGCTTGCCCTGAAGTCAGAGGAGGAACCAGAGGGGTAGTGAATGGCTTGGATGAATCTTGGACCGTTTGGGTAGAAGCAGTAGGAGACTTAGTAATGTCTTGTGCTTACAAAATTTTCTGGACCATCTGTTCCACATCATCTTCCTAAGGCTTCTGGTAGAACAGGAAGAGGATGCCAAAGGAGACCTTGACCTGCTCAGAAAGGGAGACAGTACCCTCAAAGGCACAGGGTCTACAGATGGGAAGTACAGAGTCCCTGGCAGGGAGACAATAGGCTTGAATGTACTGGAGATCTGTTTCGGCTGCAACCACTCCAACCTATTGTTATCGGATAGACTTGGAGCCGAATAAGCCGGATCCGACAAAGATGTGCTCGACTCCAACTGAGCTACTGGTTCAGCATATTTAAAAGTTTTAGGTCTTGGAGCCGAGGAAGGTTTCTTCCCTCATGTTCCGAAGGAGGGATGGGCCTCCTTGAAATTGATTATATGCATAGATCTGCAATTGTGGGACTCCACACACATCTGCTGACCTCAAACGTAGTGAAAGTTTTGAAACATGAGGAGAAATCTAAGATGACTTCTTTGCTTAATTTAGCAGAAGCATATCAGCATCAAGCAGGAATGGAAACTAAACCAGAAGTAGATAAAAATCAGGCAGCAACTGAATGTGCTAAAAAACAAAAGAAAGAATATAAGATGAAGGATCAGATGAGAAGGCAAGAAATGTGAAAAATGCATAAATATAGTTGCAAGTATAGAAAACGTCTGGAAGAACCTCATGTTGATCAGGAATGAATGCAGAAATGGTTAACGAGAGGTGAATTCAAACCAAGAGATGAAAGGTTAACATTGGCGGCCCAAGATAGTGGGCTGCATACACGTTGATTTACAAAGTTCATTGAACATGTGGGAGAAACAGAAATGTACGTTTTGTAAAACCAAACTGGAAACAGTTGCACACCTCATTGCTGGGTACAATATACTAATGGCAGAAGGACTGTATACTGAAAGGCATAATAATGTGGCAAGACTGTTGCACTGGGGATTGTGCAAACATTATGGTACTGAAGTGGCTGAAAAACACTGGAAACATAAGCCACAAAGCATCACAGAAAATGAAGTCTACATCACATGGGATCATCCATTACTAACGGTTCAAAAGATAGATGCTAGAAAACCGGATATAGTGGTCCAAGACAAGAAGACAAAAGTAGCATTGATCATTGAAATCGCCACACCCAGTGACTACAACGTCTTGAGTACAGAGAGGAGAGACACAAAGTCATAAATTATCAGGATTTGCAGGCAGAAATATGAGCAATGAGGAAGAAAGATACCCAGACAGTTCCAATAGTAGCAGGAGCAACAGGTCTTATAAAGAAGAGTCTACAATTATATTTAATATACTACCAATACATGTAACTCCATACGTATTGCAGGGGGAGTCATTGCTGGTGCTGCAAAGAGCACTACTGGCTGACATCAAAGAGTGAAACAATACTAATCTCATGAACTTTAATCTTACTTTGACTTAGGAATGGGGTCCATTTCCAGTCATATTAGAAACCCAAAAGACTTGGAGAAATTAAAAAAGGGAGAACACTAGGGGTCTGAATGGAGAGATGAAAAGGCAGCAAGCAAAGGAGAGTAATAGTGCTGAAATTGAATTCATTTGAAGGTGAGTACCTTCGTTAGGTGGACCCAGTTTTCAACAAAATCTCACCAAGGTGACAGTGACATACAGACTGTATTTATATAGCATACATCATGGACAGAAGAAGGTCAACAATTAAGAGAGAGAGAGCTGGGTACACAAGACCCAGGATAAAAAAGTGCCCAATCCTAGTAAGCGCACTGGTGCCAGGACTGGAAAAAATGACTGTATAGCATCCTCAAAATATGGAAACATTCCTACAATGGGGCCAGGCCAGGCCCAGGTGTAGGATGGCCCCCCTGTTGTCGAAGGAAATAGAAGTCCACAAAAATCACAAAAACTGACAGGCCAAAAGAATAGCCATAAGTAGAAGTTAAAAAAATAGAAGTTGAAGTTATGGAGTGCCTGCACAGTGAAGGATTTGGTGTAAAACGTCTAACACAGGTTACATGACAGCATGATGGAGTGAGTCCCCAAAGTAAGGAGAAGCAGGGAAGATCAGGAAACATGTAAAGAAGAAATATGGACATGGGAAAAAAAAGAGATCTAATATGGTGTAATATTTATGTAAAGGAGAAAGCAAAACTAACCAATATAAAAAGAGCAGCACCAAAGATATTTGAAGAGAAATACAGGCAAAGGAATCCGGATGTGAAAAACTTTACAATACAAAAAATAAGACAGAGGAAAATATTGGAAAAGTTAAAGAAATAGAAATTGAGGTTATGGAGTACCTGCAAAGTGAAGGATTCAGTGTAGCAAATCTAATTCAGAGAGCACCACAACAGGATAGAGCAATGGATATCCAAATTAAGGGGAAACCATTGGAACAGGAAGCAACTGGTTAGGTGCCATATGAAGATAATTTGGAGCCTTCCACAGGAAACCAGTATAAATGTTCACATGAAGCTAGACAGCAAAGGAAGGAACAGAAAACTGTGGAAACTGATGCAGTCAATGTTGAGGAGTGATAGGACAGCAAGTTCCTATATGACAGAGCAATGGATGGCAAATGATGAAATTGAAGAGAATATGCAACAGGAAGATCCTATAGAACCTTCTATAGAATGCCCACAGGAAATGGAAAACAAGGCATGTGCCCTTAGTTTGGAAGAAAATGAGCTGAGAGAAGAGTTGCTTGATTTAAAAGACAAATATATCAAGATCAATGAAAGAAATAGACTGCAGAAGGTTAATAAAACCCAAAAAGTCAGAAGTCTGATAAAAAGTGAACACAGTAATTACAATTGTTCATACAGATCCATGCAATATAACAGACGTAAACAGGATACATTACTGTGCAGCTAATTTAATAACTGATGAAGTTCTACTAGAAAAACACAGGGTAGTAAGGGAAAGGAAGGGGAGAAATCGAATACCATCATGGAAATATCAAACACAGAAAACTATAAAGCAGGTAAAACAAGAAGTATCACTGTTAGAAGACTATAGAAGAGGGAACAGATCAACAAAAAATACTAAGAAAGATGTGATAAAAGCAATGTGCAGTACTAGAACAGATCAGGATCTGTCATGCGCTACTGCAAATAAACTAAAAATTTCAGCACAGGCAGAAAAACTTAGAAGATATGAAGATAAATATAAAGGAAAAGTACAAAATAAGCAAATTATTGATGACCCAAACAAGTTTTATATGGAATTGGGAAACAAGGTAAAAGGAATTGAAAGAAAGCCAAAAAAGGAAGAAACAGATACATTTTGGAGAAATATCTATAAAGATCCTGTGGAACAAAAAGATGCTAAATGGACAGAAGTAGTTAAAGAAACAATAAGACGTTTAAAGGTACAGGATATGAAATGGGATGAAATAACAGCCAAAGAGATTGAAATAAAGTTAAGAAACGCCTCTGATTGGAAAACCCCAGGCCCAGATGCAGTACTTAACTTTTGGTTAAAAGTATTAACATCTTTGCACGAAGATTTAGCCATGAATAGCTATTTATATTTGCACCCCGAACTGACACCAACCTGGCTAACAGGAAAAAGTGAATCTGCAAGCTACCCTAAAAAAGTATAGATCAATAACTTGCCT
This sequence comes from Protopterus annectens, assembly GCF_019279795.1. Classification (NCBI taxonomy): domain Eukaryota; kingdom Metazoa; phylum Chordata; order Ceratodontiformes; family Protopteridae; genus Protopterus; species Protopterus annectens. Next base: position 922,602,609 of record NC_056748.1, on the reverse strand, counting down.
TCCAACGACTTATAAACTATACATGGGAATTGATGCCAACAGAGTTTATAGTCATTTAGAAGAAAACTCAATTATGGCAGTAGAACAAAAGGGCAATAAAAGACAGTCATATGGAACAAAGGATCATTTGTTGTTAAAGTCATAGTGGAGAACTGTAAAAAGGAGAAGCATCTAAGTATGGCATGGACTGACTACAAAACATCATTTGATAGTATCCCACATTCATGGATAAAAGAGTGCTTAAAAATGTATAAGATACATCCTACACTGATCGACTACATTACAGTGACCATGAAACAGTTGCAGACCACTTTGCAATTAAGCCATGATAAAGGACAAATTATTATCTCAGGGATAAAAATTCAAAGGGGGATATTCCAGGGTGACTGTCATCGCTGCTAATCTGCCTTGCCCTTAACCCATTAAGCTGTCTACTTAACAGCTTAGGCCATGGCTATAATTTGGCTCCTAGAAAAGTGTAAAGACTTATCTTATCTTTGTCGATTTAAAACTGTATAGCTCATCAGATGAGGAACTGAAAGCACAACTCCCAGTTTTCAGATGATATAAGAATGTCATTTGACCTTGATAAATGTACAAAAGCAACTTTTAAAGCAGGAAAACTGCAATACCAGGAAAAGTTTGGGACAAGAATGTGCTATAAAAAACTTGAGCAAGACAGGGTGTAAAAATATTTGGGAATTGATGAAGGATCAACAATAAAACATGAACAAATGCAAATAAAACTTAGTAAGGAGTACTTTAGAAGACTTAAACTAATCCTGAAAACAGGGTTGACAAAATCCAAGCTATAAACCAATTTGCTCTTCCCATCCTAACTTACAGTTTTGGAGTGATTGACAGGCCTCAAAATGTGCTGGATAGATTAAACAGGAAAATAAGAACAATGCTTCATGCTCACCAAATGATTTATAAGAATCAGTGCATACCAAGATTATATTATTCCCCGTTCTGAAGGGGGGATGGGCCTCCTTGAAATTGATTACATGTATAGATCTGCAATCGTGGGACTCCAAACATATCTGCTGACCTCACAAGACCCAAACGTAGTGAAAGTTTTGAAAGATGAGGAGAATAAATCTAAGATGACTTCCCTGCTCAGGTTAGCAAAAGCATATAGGCATCAAGCAGGAATGGAAATCAAACCACAAGTAGAAAAAAATCAGGCAGCAACCGAATGTGCCAAAACACAAAAGAAAGACTATAAGGTGAAGGACCAGATGAGAAGGCAAGAAATGTGGAAAAAACATAAATATAGTTGCAAGTATAGAAAACGTCTGAAAGAACCTCATCTTGATCAGGAAAGAATGCAGGAATGGTTAAGGAGACAAATTTTAACCAAGAGATGAAAGATTAATATTGGCAGCCCAAGAAAGTGGGTTACGTACATGTTGGTTTACAAAGTCCATTGAACATGTGGGAGAAACAGACAAATGTAGGTTTTGTCAAACAGAATTGGAAACAGTTGTACACCTTGTTGCTGGTTGCGACATACTAATGGCAGAAGGACTGTATACTGAAAGGCATAATAATGTGGTGAGACTGTTGCACTGGGGATTGTGCAAACATTATGGTACTGAAGTGGCTGAAAAACACTGGAAATACGAGCCACAGAGCATCACAGAAAATGAAGCAGTCTGCATCACATGGGATTGTCCATTACCAACAGTTCAAAAAATAAATGCTAGAAAACCAGATACAGTAGTCCAGGAAAAGGCAAAAGTAGCACTGATCATTGAAACCACCACACCCAGTGACTACAGTGTCTTGCATACAGAGAGACACAAAGTCATAAAATATCAGGATTTGCAAGCAGAAACGAGAACAATGTGGAAGAAAGATACCCAAATAGTTCCAATAGTAGTAGGAGCAACAGGTCTTATAAAAAAAAAGAGTCTACAATTATATTTAGCTATATTACCAATACATGTAACTCCATACGAATTCCAAAAGGAGTCATTACTGGGCACATTGCGGTTGCAGCGAAGAGCACTACTGGCTGACATCAATGAGTGAAATAATACTAATTCCATGAATTTTAATCGTACTTTGACTTAGGAATGGGGTCCATTCCTGTCACGATATTACAAACTCAAAAAATTTAGAGAAATTAAGAAAAAAAAAAAAGAGATCATCTTGAAATGCTTGCAGCACTAATAGGGCTGCTCTCACTTCTAGCAAATTGTTGGGAAGACTGATCTCTGACTGAGACCACATGCCTTGGACCATCCTTCAAGTAATGCCCCCCCCACTAACTGGGAGGCATCTGTAGTCACTGTAGCATTGGGTGCAAAAGGAGTAAATGGGCAGCCCTGAGAAACAACTTCTGCATATACTTGTTATTTGAACTGGTGCAGTCAAGGAGTGACATCTTATCAATCATTGTACTGCAAGCATCCATTGCATTACCCCCATGTAACATCTTGCTGGAGGTACCAGAACTATGGAAGCTGCCATAGATCACAGAAGTTTTAAGACTAGGCTAGCTGGAGTGTAAGGAAGAGGAAAAATGTGATGCTTGTCTCTGCAGAGTGTTTAACCTTGCCTGTGGTAAGTCTGTGAGCTGTGTCACCATACCCAGACGAGCACCAACAAATTCTGGAGCTTGAGAGGGGAAAAGTTGAGACTTGATATAGTTTACTGTAATACCCAATTGAAGACAGACAGAGTAATTAATCCCTGGCCTGGATCAGTAGAGGCTTAGTGGCAGTAGAAAGGAGCCAGTTGTCGAGGTAAGGAAAAGTACAGTTTTGTACCTACCATAAATGTAGATGTTCGAAGATCCACATTGCTGCAGTCATAACCTGTGGGTAGTCCGCTGTCCTCGGTCGGCCCGAATCCCAAAGTATTAGGCTGGCGTCGGTCATGGTCGCTTAGATCTGACGTCAGTACGCCTTGGTACTAAAGCGCATGACCGACATCATATCCCCAGTCTTTCTTGCCCCAGATGTCAGAAGGCCCTTAAAAGAAAGGCCATAACCAAAAAACAATATTTACAACCCAAAACACACAACCACCCCAAACTACAGTGGGGAAGGAGGGAGGGAAAATTGGACTGCAGCAATGTGGATCTTCGAACATCTACATTTATGGTAGGTACAAAACTGTACTATGTTCTTCATCTCACATTGCTGCAGTCATAACCTGTGGGTAGAATCCCAAAGCAAAGGTAAAGGGAGGATGGCAAAATTATAAAGCATTGGGAGCTGCTAACATGCCCTGTAAAACTGCAGTGGCAAACCCAGCCCTAGATTTGGAATAAAGAGGGAGATGGTAATGTTTAGAAAAAGTGTGCACTGAACTCCAAGTAGCTGCCTCCAAAATATCTTTAGTAGCTACACCCCTTAAAAAAGCAGTAGAAGTGGCAGTAGCCCTAGTGGAATGAGGCCTGATTCCAGCCGGAATCTCCTTCCCATGATGAGAATAACAAAAAGCAATGCAATGACCAATCCACTTAGAAATAGTTTGTTTAGAAACAGGTTTCCCCTGGGATCCCAAAGCAAAAGAAACAAACAACTGTTGAGACTGTCTGAACCCTTTAGTTCTGCTCAAATAATAACGCAACTGCCTGTGAATATCCAAAGAATGCAAAATTTTTTCCCCTTTATTTTGGGGATCAGCATAAAATGTAGGCAAATGAATAGATTGGATCAAGGCCACATTTGAAACAACTTTAGGCATAAAAGTAGGGTTAGTACGTAGGGATACCCTATCCTTATGAAAAATCAGGAAAGGCTCAACTGCCATTAGAGCCTGTAATTCAGATACCCTTCTAGCAGACGTAATGGCCAACAAAAAAGCAGTCTTCCAAGACAAAAACTTCAACTCAGATGTAGCTGCAGGTTCAAAAGGAGGTAAAGTGAGTTTTTCCAACACAAAATTGAGATCCCAGGAAGGAGTAGGAGCTCTATGTGGGGGTCTTATGTTCTTTGCCCCTCTAAGAAATTGCTTAAACAAAGGATGAGAGAATAATGGTGGGTCACAATCATAGTGAGCAGAAATGGCTGCAGCATGAACTTTTACAGAGGAGAAAGACAAACCTTTGTCTAGTAATTCTGTAAGATACTGAAGAGAAACACTCAAATTAGGTACTGAAACATCAAAGCTCTTTGCTTGGCTCCAAAGAAAAAATCTCCTCCATTTATCAGCATAAACTTTCCTTGTACTAGGCCATCTGGCCTCCAAAATAACATCCAAAACTTGTTGAGGAAGCTGCGACCCTCCAGGGTCTAGAACCGAATATGCCAGGCTGTCAGATGCAGAAACTGTATCCTTACATTGAGGAAATGATTGCCTGCCTGGGACAAAAGGTGTGGAATTGACGGCAAAGGCCAAGGAGGCTCCCGTACTAAACTCCTCAGCAGAGGGTACCAGTGCTGACGTGGCCAATCTGGAGCTATTAGAATCATGGAGGGCTTGTCCTGTCTGACCTTCAAGAGCACCTTGGGCAGGAGAGGCAGAGGAGGAAAAGCATAGACGTGAAGATTGTTCCAAATGAATGATAGAGCATCCACTTTCCAAGCTTTCGGATGAAACAGCTTTGTGCAAAACTTTGGCAGCTGGAAGTTTAGTGGGGAAGCGAACAGATCTATGTCTGGAGTCCCCCAAAGCACTGTCAACTGTCGAAATACATGAGGATCCAATTTCCACTCGTGGGGATCCACCATCTGTCTGCTCAAAACATCCGCTAAGGAGTTCTGTGCTCCTGGCAGAAACCTTGCCTGAAGAGTGAGGTGCAAACTGAGAGCAGTCTCCCACAAAATCATAGCTTGTCTGCAAAGAGGGTACGAATGGGTTCCCCCTTGCTTGTTGATATACCACATGACAGTTGTGTTGTCTGTTTGAATCAACACGTGTCCTGGTTGAAGTAGATCCTTGAAAGCCATCAATGCAAATTGGACTGCTAACATCTCCTTCATATTGATATGCAAATGTTGAAGTCTGGCAGGCCACGTGTCTTGAACCCATTTTCCATTGAGGTGTGCTCCCCAAGCCTTGTCTGAGGCATCTGTCGTTAAGATCTGACTCGCCTCTGGTCGGGTCACAGAGAGTCCCTTGTTTAGGTGACATTCCTGAGCCCACCACAAAAATTCCTTCTGAATGCAAGGTATTATCTGAATGACAGTGTCCAAATCGTGGCAGTGTTGAGTCCATACACTTTTGAGATACCATTGTAACTTCCTCATATGCAGTTTGGCATTGGGAAGCACCAGAATACAAGATGCCATGAACCCCAAGGCTTGAAGGACTGTCCTTGCAGTCAGCCTGGACAGGAGAGACAATTGTTGGAAGTAAAGGGAAAGATTTCTTTGCTTGTCCGGGGTCAAAAACGCCATCTGAGAAGCTGTATTCAGTCTTACACCCAGGAAGCACATGTCCTGAGAGGGTACTAGACTGGACTTTATTTCGTTCACAGAATACCCTAGGCACCTTAACACTGCCATAACATACTGAAGATGGTGAAGTAGCTTGTCTTTGTCTTGAGCAAGAATCAGGCAATCGTACAAATAAGGATAAATTTGTATTCCTCTTAACCTTAAGAAGGCTATCACTGGAGCCAGAACTTTTGTGAACACCCTGGGCGCAGTAGATAAGCCAAAGGGCAATGCAGAGAACTGACAATGTAAAGTCCCAGCCCGAAAACGCAGGAATCTCCTGCAGCTGGGCCTGATAGGAATATGAAGATAAGCCTCCTTGAGATCCAGAGTTACCATCCAGTGATCTTTGCCTAGCAGAGGCAGAAGTTGTTACAAAGTCAACATTTTGAATTTTGGAATGTCCAGGTAAGTGTTGAGAATAGACAAATCCAGAATTGGCCTCCAAGTGTTTCCTTTCTTTGGTACAAGAAACAGGCGAGAATAAAATCCTAGGCCCACTTCTGACGGAGGGACCTGCTGGATAGCCCCCATTTGTAGAAGTAAAGAAATCTGTTTGTGAGCCTCCACCTTTTGCTGAGGAGGAACGTCTGGCATGCCTTTGAAACAGGGCAATGTGTGGAAATAAAACTTGTAACCTCGGTTTATGATGTCCAACACCCATTTGTCCTGGGTGACTAAAAGCCAATTTTGCCTGAAAAGTGCCAACTTTCCTCCCAGAGGAGCTGCCTGACAGGAAGGATTGGGCAGCTGAAGATGCAGGTCATTGGGTCTGTTTATGAAAGGACTGGCCCCTGCCCTCACCTGAAGACTGTGCAGGGGAACTCCACGTCCTAGGCCTAAAAGAACCCTGTGCATGAGCTCTGCCCCTACCACGTCTAGATCTACCCCTAGACTGTAAATCAGAAGAAGGGTAAGCCCATCCCTTAGTAGGCCAATTCCTGCTAAACTTAGGGGGCTGCACCTGCAAAAAAATCCTTAACAGTCTGCATAGACTTAGCTTTGTCTTCCATTTTCTTCAAGACTGACTCCACAGGAGAACCAAACAAAACTTCAGACTGCAGGGGAGCACCAAAATTCGAGCTTTAACATGCTCTGACAAGTTCTGATCCTTAAGCCAGGCGTGCCTACGAATAACTGATCCAGTGGCAGCCACCCTGGAAGAGGCCTGTAAAGCATCAAAACCACACTGCAAAGAATGCTTACCCACCTGATCAGAGGCATGAACCAAATCCTGTAATTCTTTACACTCTATGCCCTCTGCTAAAGCATCTACCTTAGATTTCAACTGACTAAGGAGAAAATTCTGGTACTTCAGCATATGAAACTGGCAATTCAAAGCCCTCATTGCAAGGTATACACTTTTTTACCCCACCTATCCAAAGCTCTAGAGTCTTTATCCATAGGAACTGGATTCTTTACAACAGAAGCCCTGACACCCTTAGGTCCCTGGCTAATAGTTTCTGGGTCAGCCCTAGGGCTCTTATACAAATATTTATGAGCCTCTGGCACTCTGTAATACCTATCTGGCTTAACCGGGGCAGGAGGCAAAGAGTCTGGATTAAGGGAAGCCTCAGAGAAAACATCCTGCACAACATCCAAAACAGGAGGTATAGCCAAGGGCCTATGTTGTGGTAAAAATAGGAATTCCCTAAGCCTCTTTCGGGAATCTGAGAAATCCTGACCTTCCCATTTAAAATGTTCCCTCATAGAATGCAGTGTTTCTGAAAAAGAAAAATCCTCTGGAGGGGAAGCAGAAGGACTAGAATCCTCTGCGTCTGAATCAGAATAAGGGGGAAAATCCTGAATGTCTTCAGCCGAAGACTCTGAGTAATCTGAAGAGTGTTCCAATCCTTCCACCTCTGGCTCCACCCTAGGCCTCTTATCTGGAGGGGGCATAGAACCTCTGATCAAGGAAATCAAATCTTCTGCCATTTTAAGCATGTGTTTTTTAGGTACAGAACCTGCAGAACTAGGACTGACATCAGAGGAAGACAAACCAGGCCTGGCCTTGGAAGGTACCTTGGAGAGAGGGAGAAGGCCTAACCACCTTATGTAAAGAAGGGATTACAGCAACCTGAGAGGCCCCCTCAGCCTGACCCGACTCCTGAGAGGCCACATCTTGCAAAATTAAAGGTTCCCCCTGAGACTCAACTGAAACCTCGGCTGGATCCACAGATTCCACCGTGGTTTCTAAAGAACCGGCGTCTGGAACGGACGACTCATCCTGTTTGGATTTTACCGATTTCTCCTTACGCTTCTTAGCGGTAGCGGGCGTCGGAGGATCCGACGGCATTTTATAATTACACCGCTTACCGAAGACAAGCCTAGCACAATCTAACCTACGTTTAATGGTGCGCTTATTAAATTTAGCACAAAAGCGACACCCGACTACGTCGTGCTCAGGCCCCAAGCAAGGAATACAGAGAGAGTGGTAATCCCTATGAGGTATCTGTTTCCCACAAGAAATACAATTATTCACTTTTTCTGACATCCGGATTTAACTGAGGCAAGAAAAGACAAAAATATTCCCCAACGGGGTACTTAGCCCAACTTGGTTTCGGTCTGAAACTCAGAATACGAAAATTTCAGGGCCGACGGCACTTGCAAACGCTGCTTCTGCTTCGGACCATGCGGCAAGAAAGACTGGGGATATGACGTCGGTCATGCGCTTTAGTACCAAGGCGTACTGACGTCAGATCTAAGCGACCATGACCGACGCCAGCCTAATACTTTGGGATTCGGGCCGACCGAGGACAGCGGACTACCCACAGGTTATGACTGCAGCAATGTGAGATGAAGAACATCACCTGGAATTCCAGCAGTCTCAAGTGAGCCACAACTACTGCCATGCACTTGTTGAACACCTTGGGGGCTATGGGGAAACCAAAAGGCAGGGGTCTAAACTTAAAGTGACTGGCTTCCAGCCAGAATCATAGGTATCTCCTGGAACACCTGTCTACTTCGAATGTGATAGTAAGCCATCCTGGAGATCTAAAGAACACATCCAATCATCCCTGCATAACAGCGGCAAAATGGACTGGACTTTGACCATCTGGAACTTCAAGTGTTTGACAAACTGATTCAGATTGCTGTGATCCAAAACTGGTCTTAGGTCCCTGGTTTTCTTTGACACTATAAAGAGCCTCAAGTGAGTTCCAGATCCTTGCTGGTCTGGGGTGGCCATTTGGATGATTCTTTTTGCCAGCAGCTTTTGTATTTCTAGGGCTGATACTTTCCTGTGACTGGGTGGAATCCTGGGAATCTTTATGACACTTTTGGGAGGTTTAAGGTAAAATGGTAAGTAATAACCTCTGGATATTATACTGAGTACCCAAGTACTATTTGGTGATGATTGTCCAGCCTTCTGGGAGCAAAGATAAGCACCCCCTGACTGCATCCAGAGTGCCGCAGTTGGGCAGGCTTTCAGGGGCACTGAAAGGATGTCTCAGAAAAATGGCCTCAAAAGCTCTTATGTTGCAGACTTCCTCTGAAAAAAGGGTGGCATCTGCTATTAGAATCTGCCCTCTGCCACAGGGAGATCTATCTTCATAGGAGTTCCGGAAAGACCCTTGTGTCTTGTGGACCACATCTTTCTACTGGTTTCTTGAAAAAGTCCTCCTAGGGGTAGAACAATGCATTCCTATGGCAGGCAACATCTTCCCATTCTATTCGCTCCTGGAGAGTTTCCTTTACCTTAGGGCCAAACAAACTGGATTCATTAAAGGGAGCACTGATGAAGGGGAAGGGCTCTGCAAAGTCACAAAGGGGCATCCAGACGTGCCTTCTTACAGCAATTCCTGAACCTCCGGCTCTAGAGGCTCCCTTTGAAGCATGAGAAATCAGCCTCATGAAGGCATTCGATAGGGACTGGAGGTTGACCAGTTGTGAAGAAACAGTCTTTTTGTCCTCCACAGACAAGGACCCTGAGAAGGTACTGGAAAACCCTTGATCAATTCCCTCTCAAATCTCATGATGTGTGGCAAGTAGTTCAGAAATCTCAGAAAGAAGGTTGCTAATGAATAAACACACTTCCCAAACCTGTCCAAAACCTTGGATTCTATTTTCGGGGATGAACAGATGAACTTTGTTCAGCAAGTTCTTTCTTGGTGCCACTTCCACCATCATAGCATCCAATGGGGGGACTATTGCTCCAATGGGTCCTATCATTTGGTGCAGTAAGATGTTTAACTGGCCTCTTGGGGATAGGCTCCATGACAGCCAAATCCTTCCAAACCTGGTGAGAGATGAGATCCACCATTTCATTTACTGGTGGGACTACCCAGGACATGGCTGAGCTGACTCCAAAAGCCTCAAGAAACACCAACTCCTCCAGGAGGGGGACCAACCTTCTTTCTGTCTCTCAAGTTGGAGGATTTCACCATAAGACATCCTCAAGGGGTGTTTTGGGGAACCTACCCTTCAAAGTCAGCATCTTCAAAGATTCCTGTGGGAAATTTAAGTGCCTCCTTTTGCACACACATTTCTGAGGGGGCTCTCGAGTGGGAAGCTCCAGGGAGGACTCAGAAGTGTAAGCAGAGTCCTGGATTGGAACTGTCTATGCTTGACCAGGGTGGCTGTCCCCATGATACAGGATAAAAAGACTTAGGATTCAGGGTAGACAGTTATTGAGACGGCAGACCTGAGGGAGGCAAGAATGTCTTGTTCACAGATGTAGAAAACGCTCTCTCAACTCTTCAAATTCAGAGGTGAAAAGGGAACCAAGAACTGATCTGGGAGGAGCTGAAGCCACCTGCTTAGTATGGTTCCAAGCATCCGCAAAATCCTGCATTGTTGCAGAAGTGGAGCTGAGCTGTCCAGCACTGAGGCTCAGATGGGAAGGGATGGCTCCAAGAACATCAGAGACCACTGAGGCACCGAATGGAAGGGATGGCTCCAAGAACATCAGAGTTGAGACTACGCCCCTTGATCCAGCACTGATGCTACAGCTCTGAGATCCTTCCAACTCCAACAGATTTGGAGCAGTTTGGATCAGAGAAAGTGGAGCTGATGAGGGCCAAGCCTTAAGATCTGACAAATGCAGGATTCTCAGATCAGAAGACCAGAGACGGACTGGAGTAGGAGTCAAAAGTTGGGTATGGATTGGTTGTAGGCTCACAGATCTGATGGGAGACAAATACGGAATTACTCCCAACTGAATATTGGTTCTGAGAAACTTTCTTATCATCCAGTCCACATCTGCTTCTGTTAGGCTCCTAACTGACCTGAGGAACAAAGAGGTCAAGGGTGGCCAGGAGGATTCTCCCGCAAAAAGGGTGAGTGAAGCCTCGAAGAAATCCACTCCAGAGAGAATCTGGGTGATCTAACATGAGACTTCAACTTGGCTCAAGTCAGATCTGAAGGGACAGTTGGAGCAGACGGTCTCTACTTAGATGGGGTCAGATCAGTGGCAGCAGCCAGATCTAAAGATTCTGCCATTTTCTTGGGCGGAGCCGAGCTTGAAGTAGGAGGAGGAGAGTGGTTGAAGGAATGCTTCCTCGACTCTTTAGCCTCATCAGTAGTATGCCCTTTCAGACTCTGAAGGTTTCTTGGAGTGAGGGGAAGCCTCAGAATATGAAGAAGTGGAAGGAAGCAAGCCTTTCAAAACCAGTTTATTTCTGCTCTTCATGAATAATCGATGACTGAACCCTGTACAAATCTCACAATCAATATTAAGATACCCAGCTCCAAGGCAATAAATGCACTTGGAATAAGTGTCTGAATTAGAAATATTGTGGCCACAGAATGAGCACTTTTTATTAAAGCCAGTTGGTTTTTCAGACATGTGAAAAGTAACAGCCATAACAGAATACAACCACAAGTAAGTAAGTAAGAAAAAGACAACCAACAATGGCAGAAAAAAGAGAAAAAGACAACCAACAATGGCAGAAAAAAGTTATGTAGTCACTAAAGTTCCATCTGGTATTTTCATTCTTTCTCTACAGCTGGATTCAGATCCGATCCTCAAATCCAACTACGCCCCCCCCACCAACCTAATATAACTCAGATCTACATAGTTTGCTGCCCATAAATTTAGAGAACAGTGGAAATTAAGAAAGAAGCTGAAGCTGGAGCTCAAACAAGGAAAAGAAGTTCCTGCAATACTCTGATCTTTCTAGGAGTAAAAGGAGGGGGGTAAGGAGGGTGGGAAGTTGAGGAAGAATGAAAATGGACAACACAGATGGAAAGTTATGGTCAGCATATAACTATTTTATCTGATGTCATTTTCATTCATTCCTCAACAGTTGGGACAGAGTCCCCAGCTACTTAAATCCTGGGAGGTCTCTAAGGAAAGATATTCAAGACCACAGCTGAGCCACAAGCAGCTCTTCCCCTAGAGACCAGATCCAATTTGTAATGAGCCCAAGTTGCAGCTGCACAAACATCATCCAAGGAAGTTTTAGATAAAGCTGATGTCGTCGCCATGGACCTTGTGTAATGGGCTTTTGGAGGCTTTGATAAAGGCAAACCTACTTTCTCATAAACAAAGGTAATACAGTCAAATTAAGCATTTAACCAAAGTCATATTAGATACTGGTTTGCCTAACTTTGAATCAGAAAAAGAAAACAATTGTCCAGATTTCCTTAGATCTTTGGTTCTGTGAAGGTAGAAATGGAATTATCTGTGGACATTCAAAAGATGTAACATATATACCCCTTTGTTTGAAAAGTTAGGAAAAAAGACTGGGATATTAATGACCTGATTAATATTAGACTCCAACACCACGTTTGGAAAAAAGGAAAGATTTGTCAGTAGAAAAACCCAATCCTTGTAAAAAATTACATAAGGAGGTTTTATTAGACGGTGCCTGAAGTTCAGACAGTCTTCTTGCAGAAGTGATAACCACTAAAAAACGCTGTTTTCCAGGTCTGGCCTGGGCTGTTTTGCAATCAATGGAACTGGAGAAACCACGCGGTCACACTGAGGCCCGATATGTCTAGATAAGTCACGTCTGTCGGGTGAGACAAGAGGTGTGGAGATGGATCCAGGATCTAGGGTGGATGTAAAAGATGAGGCCAAAGGCAAGGAAACCAGATCTGACGAGGCCAGTAAGGGGCAATGAGGATAAATGTGCTCTTCAATCGAAATGTTTTCTGGAGAAATTTGGGAAGGACAGGCAATAGGGGAATAAGCATAAAGGAGACTGGAGGACCAATTGTGAAGTACAGCATCCCCTGGCGACTCCTCCAATGGGGTGATCAGGGCAAAGAACCTGCTGCACTTGTTGAGGAGAGATACGAAAAGGTCACAACATGGTTGGCCCCATCATTGGAAAATCATCTCCGCCATGTTGATATTGAGAGACCACTTGTGACATCAGAATGGACCTGCTTGTCTGCAGTCATGGACTTCCCTGGGATGTGTGCTGCTATCAGAAAGCGATTGGAAGAGATCACCCATTGCCATACTCTTGTGGCTTCTCGATAAAGATGGTAAGAAGAGCTGGCTTACCCTTTTTGTTGATGTACCAGACCACCAATGTACTGTATGCCTGAATCATGATAGTCCCAGCTGGGACAGTGTCTTGAAAGGCCTGCAACATTCTGTGGCCTTGGGTTGAGGGAGAACAAAGGGACAGCCTTGTTCTATGTGATTGGAGTGAATCCACCATAGAAGGTAATTCTTCAAACTTGAGTAATCTTGTCCGCCCTGGATAATGGGTATTGGAAATAGACCACTCAATTGCAAGTGTCCACTCGAGGATTCTCATATGGAACCTGGGCAGCAGTACAAGAGTAAAACAAAAGATAAATACACACTTCTAAAGGTAGTCTTGCCAAAAAATAATCAAAGTGAAAAACAATTTAGACATGATAAAATCTGTAGTTTAATAAAACTCATAAAAAGACACAAACAAAGAGAATGTGGGATCTCATGTTCTCTTTGTTTGTTTTGTCTTTTTATGAGTTTTATTAAACTACAGATTTTATCATGTCTATGCTGGTATGTCTGCATTGTTTTTCACTTCAGCAGTACAAGAGTGACTGCCGCTGACATGGATCCCATATACTGGAGTATCAGATGCGCTGGAAGAGAAGGTTTCTGAATAATCTTTTTGCCCTGGAATTGAATTATTTGAATCCAAGACAGAGGGAGAGAAGCTATTTGACTGGCTGTACTGAAACGAGCATAGATGAATTGCAAAGTTTGAGTTGGACTGAATTGAGATTTGTTGTAATTGGGAGATATCCCCAGACAACAGCACAGCTGGAGTAAGTAGTCTATTGCTGGAATTAGTTGATGCCTGGTTGGAGCAGTGAAGAAACAGTTGTCCAGGTACGGAAACACTCCAAATCCCATCAGTCTCAGGTGAGCTGCTATGGATGCCACGCACTTGGAGAACATACTGGGGGGCTGTGGTGAGACCAAAGGGCAGTACTCTAAACTGGTAATAATAGACTCCCAGCCAGAAGCGTAGATAACTTCTGGATTGCCTGTTCATTTTGATATGACAGTATGCATCCTGAAGATCTATCGAGCACATCCAGTCATCCTTGTACAAAAACGGCAGAATGGACTGAACTGTGATGATCCAAAACTTTGTATACTGAACTGACTGATTTAATTTGCAGAGATCCAAAACTGGTCTCAAGTCCACTGTTTTTTTTTGGCATTAAAAAGAATCTTGAATAAGATCCGCACTCTCTGGTCTTTGGGGGACCTCTTGGATGACTTATCTAGAAGGTTTAATATTTCTAGTACTGCTGCTTCCTTCTGGGTGGAACATCAGGGATTTTCTATGAAACTGATGGAGGGCAGATGGGGAAATGGTATAATATTATCTTTTAAGATCTCTAGCCATGCTCACTGGTGCAACGATAGAGGGCCCCCAACCCCAACTGCTTCCAGATATGGACAGTCAGGCCTCCATTCAGGAGCATGGATAGGACCTGCCCGAGAAGGAATCTCTAGAACCTTGATTATGTGGATCACCTCTGCCACAGAGGCTGCATCTTCCATTTGAATCCCCTCCCCTGGAGGAACTCTCTCTCTGTGTATCTTGAAAGGGACCCTGGGATTATTTGAACCACATCTTTTTTTACCATCTTGTTGGTTTCTAGAAAAGGACCGTTGAGTAGAAAAATGTATGTCCACAGCAGACAAGGTTTTCCCTTCCTGTTCACACCTAGAGTGTGTCTTTTTCACTTTGAAGCCAAAGGGTGCATTGATGAAAAAAAAAATTTGAAGAGTTCCGCAAAACCACACAAGCACATCTAGGCATGTCTCCTAATGGAAATGCCTGAACCTGCCACCCATGAAGTACCTTCAGCAGCATGAGAGAGAGGTCTCATGGAAGAATTAGAAATAGACTGAAGGGTAGCCAACTGCGAGGAAATGGTACTCCTTTCCTCAGAAGATATGGTCCTAGTGAGAGAGATTTCATAAGTTCTTTGATCAAATCTCTCTGAAGTCTCGTAAAATGTGCCAAATAATTCAGCGAACCTAAGAGTTAAGGTGGCTGAAGCATAGGCATGCTTCCTAAATCTGTCCAATGCTGTAAACTCCCTGTTAGGGAGGGAACACAGGAACTCTGTTTTTGCAGTTCCTTTCTCATGGCTGCCGCAATGGCCACAGCATCAATAGGTACTCATTTATTCCAATGTGGTTGATCTTTAGGTGGTACAAGAATCTTGTCTGGACTCTTGGATATAGGATCAACTGTGTCTGGTTCCTTCCATGCCCATTGAGAGACTCAATCTATGAGCTCATCAGTGGGCAGAGTCACCCAGGAGGCAGATGGGGCAGACTCAAAAGCCTCCAGAAATATTAATTTATCTTGGGAAGGGTTATTAGGGGAC
This sequence comes from Protopterus annectens, assembly GCF_019279795.1. Taxonomy (NCBI): domain Eukaryota; kingdom Metazoa; phylum Chordata; order Ceratodontiformes; family Protopteridae; genus Protopterus; species Protopterus annectens. The sequence goes on along the minus strand of NC_056748.1, from coordinate 922,587,412 downwards.
CACCCACCCTTTGTTTGAGGAGCTCCAAGATGTCTCCAAATGAGATATCAGGTGGTGATCTGGGAGCCCCTTCCCCCTCAACAAGATCAGGGTCTTCAGTGACTGACTCTAATGGAGAGTCTAAGCGCCTCCTTTTGTACTTTCTCTTCTGAGGGACCTCCTCAGTAGGATGCTCCAAGGAGGTAATGAAAGAGATAATGATACCCTGCTGGGTGGCCTGGAGACTGGTTTTGGCTGACTGTCCTGGTGGAATGGATGAATGAGGATCTGGACACAAAATCAAATGTGGCAGGGAAGACAGATCCAAAGTGGATAGAGTCGTCTAAACTTTAGGTATAGAGAATACTCTCTCAACTACCTCAAAAGTGGAGTGCCAGGGAGAAGAATATCTGACAAAGCAGGTTCAAGGATTGTCAGTTTCCCACTGTCCTGCAGGAAACCCACCCTAGGAGTGAGTCAGAGCAGAGTTATCTAATGTTGATGCTCAGAGGTACGAGACGGCTCCATCAACTTCAGAGTTGAATCAAACACCTCGGAGCTGAAGCTTCCTCTCTGAGAGTCCTCTGGCTCTAAGGTACTCAGGGCCAGACAACTCACAAAAACCATCAGAGTCAAAGAAGCCAATACCTTCAGAGCCGAGGAAGATGACCTCAAGGCTTTCAGAGATGACTTCTCTGAAACAGATGCATGAATTGGGGAAGGAGTTATGATAGCAGGTGCAGTTCTATGGAGGGTCTCTAGTCCCGATGGGGTTGGAGCTAAAGGTACTCCCATTTGAATTTGCATCCCGAGGAACTTCCTCATCTTCCTATCCACATCTGCTTCAGATAGGCTCCTGGAAGATGGAAGACAGGAAGCAGAAGAAGAAGGCCTTGAATTATGTCTGGGAGACTGTTCAACAAGAGGTGAAGGGAGCCTGGATGTGATCAGTTCCAACATCAAAGGTGGAGAATGGATCCGGGGCAATCTTTCGGATCTAATTATGGATCAGACACAATTGAATCAGATTTTCTTGCAAGTTTAGCAGGAGGCTCCAGAGATGGAGCTGAAGTCAAAGTATGATCCGAGGATTCTTACAAGTATCTCTGGCCACAGAGTCACCCTTCTTATCTTGTCTCTTGGGTGTTTGAGCCCCAGTAGCCATAGAGGAATGTTTAGAGGGAAGCAAGCCCTAAGAATCAGTTTGTTCTTCCTCTCCGTAATAGCACAAGAGTTGAACCCTTTGCATATCTCACACTCAATGTTTAGGTGTTTAGGGCCTAGACAGTATACACAATCTATGTGGGCATCCGACCTGGGATTTTATGCTCACATGCCACACATTTCTTAAAGCAGAATGGCTTATCTGACATACTGAACAGGTAAGGTAAGTCAAATAGAAAGGAGAAAACAGAATTTTTTTTTAAATTGAAGTAAAGGAAAGAATGGACAAGAAAGAATTAGCAATGATGGTAAAAAGAAGTACTATAAAAGTACTAGAAATACAGAGATAGAACTACCAGCAATGGTACTATCACAGTACTCAGAGTACGAGGAAAATATATAAAGGTCTAAAGGGAGGAAAGAGTAGTAATTAAGAAAATATAAGGGATATTTAAAGAAAGCTGGACGGTTAAATGTGTTAGCCAGCAAGAACTAGTTGAAAAGTTACACCCAAAGCTCGAGAGCTTGTAATCTAGGTCTGATAGCAATGGCGGCAAACAAAATCTGAGGTATGTTAGGTTGCTGGAGAATTCTGGGTAAAGTGAGGAGCTTTAGAGTTAAAGTATTCTACAATCTGGAGGAAGTGGCCAAGGATCAGATCCGAACCCAACTGTTGAGGAATGAATGAAAATTACACCATCTGTCGCAATGCACAGAAAATACCAACAATGATAAAGGGAGAAGTACCAACCTTATGGTAGTAAACAATATGGGTATAAAAGGGGCACTAGGCTCGAACAATAGTAAAATATTATACATACATACATATATATATATATATATATATATATATATATATATATATATATATAAATAATATTTATTTTTTACAATGAACAAAGAAAGAGAAGGAAAGAAGGAGATGCTGAGAAATCCACTAGGAAAAATTAAGTTAACTTACCTAACTTCAAGTCCCACTTGAGTTACAGGTGACCATGTCCAAATGTGGGAAATTAGATCCAAAGTAATTCAGGTGAATGAGAGGATTATGGGTAAGGGGAGGAGCTTAAGCTACAGAATGAAAGTCTAAAAAATGGCTGAAGTCAGATCCAAGGTCGGATTTGAAACCCATTGGTTAAGGAAGGATGAAAATGACAACATGAGATGTCTAAGTTTCTCTATTACAAAATTAAGATGCTAAGAAAGACTTGCCTTTCTTCTAGGTGAATGGATATGTAAAACCCCTTTCAAAACTGTTTCACTTTTGAGGAAGGGTAGAAAGTGAGACATATGGGTAGACAAGCAGTGATAGATGACAGGTGATCTTGACAGAAGAGAAAGAAAAGCCAGAGCATAACTCACAAATACTGTAGAACCAGAGGCAACTTAGCTTTAAAAGGATCCTAGCTCTTCTTTTGGCATCAACTAGAAAATCTCTTCCACTTAGCCATATATGATTTTCTAGAAGAAGGTTTCTTAGTTTCCTTTAATACTTGCTGAACACCTTCAGAAAACAGGTTCTATCTTCCAGGGAGTGAGCTGAAGAAAAGTACACTTGTGTAAGTAAACTTACATAAACAGTAAATATTCAAATGATCACTGCTAAACAAATAGGCAGCTGGATGTAGAAAACGCAGGTTTATTTAGAAAATTATCCTTAAAACCAGTAGTACAGGATTTCGTCCTGCCAACAATACCGGAACTTAATCAGATAAGTTCAAAGAACCAATACGCACCCTGCACAAAGTCCCAAACGGTTGTAGCTCACAGTGCATTTCATACCCTTGTGCTGATTTAAGTTAATTTCATGAAATGGATACGCAGGCTGGTCAATTTTATTTTTTTGCCTATACTGGAAACAGTTTGGGAACTAGAACAGTATAATGCTTGAGGCAAAAAAATCTAATTGATTTTTGCTGATACCCTGCAGCAAACAAACTTTTATTTACTAAAAACTGGTCCACTGAAGGAAAGTGCAACTGCTGTTTCCTATAGTTCTGAGATGTGATAAAAATCCCTGTTTATCAAAAGAATCTATGATTTTGTAAAGCAAGCTGGAAATGCTGTTCTCTTACAGTCTGAAACACTGAAAAAGTGAAAGAAGACCATACTCTCTTTTATGCCTCAGAGTCCATGTAGAAAAAAAAAAATCATAGTGGCCATTTTGATTTGTCATCAACCCATGAATATCCGTGCTAGTGATGGTCCTACAAATTCTAACAGAATGCTTGTAGTCAAGAAGTGAAAGAACAATGGTCATGGATGAAAATGTTCTGCTGACCAGTCTGCATATCCATTTCATGAAATTAACTTAAATCAGCACAAGGGTATGAAATGCACTGTGAGCTACAACCGTTTGGTACTTTGTGCAGGGTGCGTATTGGTTCTTTGAATTTATCTGATGAAGTTCCGGTATTGTTGGTGGGACGAAATCCTGTACTACTGGTTTTAAGGATAATTTTCTAAATAAACCTGCGTTTTCTACATCCAGCTGCCTATTTGTTTTTTGATCGAGTTTGCTGTCTTTTGCTGCAAATGGTCACTGCTGCAATAAAAGTAGTAATATGGGTTATATCCAGTCCAGGGTATAACAGATGACCAGCTTCCAAAGCTTCAGGGCACCATCCACATGCCCAAACTGTCAAGCTGAGCTGACTAAAAGACATGTACTGGTGGCAAGCTCTTCAGAGCTTACCTGCAAACAGAGACAGGGAGGCTCAGCCTGGAAATGACAATGCTAAGAAGAACAAAAAAAAAAATAACCACATCCTAGCATAAGCAACACACCAAAATACAAGGGAGTTGGAGGGAGGGAGCGGCTACTGCAGCAGTGATCATTTGAACATCTACTGTTATGATAAGTTTACTTACACAACTGCACTATGTTCATCATATTAATCACTGCTGCAGTAGCCTTAGCTACATGGGTAAATTAATCTAGCTTACTACATTTGGAGGGTGGAAGAAGGGTGCAGGAGCCCCTGGAGAATGGTCCTTGCAAAATCTGATCTGGAAGGAAACAAACTTATAGTGATTTGTAAATGTATGTACAGAGGACCAAAATGCAGTTTCTGTAACACTTCTTCAATTCATCCCTTTCCAAAAAGCCATACATGAAGCCAACGCCTTGGTAGACCGGGGCCTTGACCCTGCCTGTAACTGTTTTGACGTGATGAGTACAATGAAAAATAATAGCCTTAGTCAACCATTTGGAAAATAGTCTATTTTGACACAGGTAATCTCATTTGCAGCTTCACAAGAAATAAATTACTGATCCAAAGACCTGAAAGATTTAGTTCTATAAAGATAGTTCCAGAGTTGTCTGTGGACATGCAAGGTATACAGTACCTTTTCCCCCTCATTTTCGGGTTTAGGACAGAAAATGGAGAGATGGATAGTTTGGCTAAGAATAAATCTGGATACCACTTTAGACATAAAAGAAAGAAAGATTTGTTCACAAAGAAACTCTGTCCTTGTGTAAAATGAGATAGGGTTGACTCACCAAAAGTCCTCGCAACTCAGATACTCTTCTTGTAGAGGTCAAAACAACCAGTAAAATTGTTTTCCCTGTTAAGATCCTCAAGTCAGCCAGGTCAGCTGGTTTAAATGGGGCAAGTGTTAACTTCTCTAACAAAATTAAGACCCCAAAGAGGGGTCACTGGTGGAGGCCTCTTATACAAAACCCCTTTAAAAAATATTTTGACATGAATATACACTGAAAGAGGAGGATCCATGGGAAGACATTCTGAAATGAGGGAGGGAAGGTTTGGCGTAATGGTTAAATTCTTTGCCTCATAAATAACAGTATTTGATTCTCACTTGTGGTTACTGGCTAGGCTTATAACAGTCTGCAGAGTGATAGGTTTGTGTCTACCTATGATATGGCGATAAATGAACCTTGATAGAGGAGTAAAAAAGGACACAAAATAGTATTTCTCACAAATATTGTAAAACCAGAGAACAGCTAAGCCCAGAATGGGTGTTGGCTCTGTTGCTGACACCAACTAGAAAACCTTTTCCATTTGTTAATGTATGATTTTCTAGTAGCAGGCTTTCTTGCCACCAATAGTACCTGCTGCACATCCTCAATAAACAGGTATCTAAAAGGAGTTAAAACTCCATTGTCCAGGCAATCAATTGAAATTGATTGGTGCTGGGGTGCATCAAACACTACTGTCCTTGTGTAAGTAGATTCAGTCTGTGAGGAAGATTGTGGTAATTGCCCCTGATCGTTTCCAAAAGAAGGGAGAACCACAACTGCTTAGACCAGCTGATGATCTTGGAGGATTCCTCTTGAATATTCAGAAGTACTCTGAATATTTATTAGTGGAACATCCCTAGCCAAAGAAAAGCCATTTGTCTTCCAGGCCTTCTTGCATGGAGTCCTAGAGCAGAATCTTGCCATCTAATTTTGAGGTGGCAAAGAAGTCTGCTTGAGGAACTCCTCACAGATGGATCAAATCTTGGAAGATCCCCAATCTAGTTTCCATTCATGAGGGCCTGCCTTTATCCTGCTTAGTTTGTCTGCCACACAATTTTGTTCTGATGGAATGTGGGATGCATGTGAAGTGAGACTGTGCTATGAAGCTATATCCCAAACTAACAGGGCTACAGGGCAGATGTGGTACAACCGGTTCCCTCTTACTTGTTGATGTACCAAGTGACTATGGTACTATCTGCAACAACTTGAAGAGGTCCCATGAATGAAAGATGATTAAGAAAGTTGAGTGCTTTGATCAGGGCAAGCATCTCTCTTACATTTATGTGCTTACATCTGCCCTTGGTGTTCTACACACCTTGTGCTATCCCTCCTGGAACTGCTCCCTAAGCAAAGTCAGAGGCATCAGGGAGGGAAAAAGGAGACCTGGATTTAGTGATATCTGTTGTCTCCACCAAGTGATTTCTACTCTTTCATACCCCAGCACTAGGATCTCAAATGATAAGGGGTATGGTGCTGGGACAAAAAAAGACTTCAGATACCACTGTACCTTTGTCATGTGGAGTCTTGCCAGGGGTATCATGAGAATCATAGAAGGCATGAGACCCAAAATCCTGAGGTAGTCCCTTGCAGTGACCGAAGTCTGAGTGGAAAACCTTACAAATAGATCTATTTTATTTCTTCTGTGGAAGAAGTTCTTTGAACTGTGGTGTCTAGCTGACATCCTAGAGACACAACTTTATGATGAGGAATTAAAAAAGACCTTTGAATTTTCTCTTAGAATCCCAACTTGTATAACAGATCTAAAGAAAGTAATTTAAATATGGAAAAATGTGAACACCCTGTAGCCTGCAATGAGCTATAACTTAACTAGAACTAAACACTTTGTGAACACACTTGGTACAGTGGATAGTGCAAAGGGTAAGGCAGAGAAATTATAATGTGACCTAGACACACACAAGTTAAGAAAATCAAGTCTGGATGAATAGGAATGTGATGACAAGCATTTTTTAACTCTAGTGTTATCTGGAAACTCGGAGGAGGAAGAAGAGGTAACAGGTTATGAAGCAAGACCATTGTGAATTTAGGTACTACCACAAACAGATTTAGGAAAGAAAGATCCAGAACTGGTCTGCAAGCATTATCTTATCTTTTGCACTAAAAACATATTTGAATAAAATACCTTTCCGACATAAGAAGGGGGAAATGGTTCTAACACTCTCTCAGACAGCATGTGACTAAGAACAGGTGGATGCAAGCGAGTCTGGTCTAGAGGATGAGGAATTACCCCCTAGACATGAGGAATTTCCTCCCATTGTCATCTGTAACCTTGATGAATGGTCTTCAGAATCCATTTGTCTGAAACTATCTGTTGTGAAAAAGAAAAGTGGAGATTCCGACTTTCTGGAAGAAAAAAGGTTACTCAGATAGGAATGGGAATCAAAGTCTCAAACAGTCATGACTTATTAGACTGTACATGGTTTGCAGAGTTTCTATAATTCATCTTGGAACACCCTTGCCATTTCTTCTTAAACATTTCTTTACCTGCATTTTTTGAGACAGTGAAACCTCAGTGTTCTCCCTCTTAAAACATTGGCACATTCCAGAAATAGTCTGAGAGAAAGAGACCCCCCCCCCCCAAAGAGTCAAACTGAGCTGAGTTTTAACACAGCAGAGGTTAAAACAAAGGGGGAGAATAGGAAAGCTGAATTGAGGTACAGAAGAAGGGATTAAGGGTGGGGTGGAACACTGCAACAGTGATCAATAGGAAATCAAGACGTTATGTACGCACCATAAAGTTCGATGTATGTAGTCCATCTCGCCTTACATTCTTACTCCTGGGTTCAGAGCCGAATCTCGGCTCGACTCGGCTATACTCTAGCTCGAAGTATTCAATTGGCTCATGGCTAAAAGGTATCCCATCATGCAACAGGCCCATTCCGCAGATCTTGTTTGCTGCAAGCGCACACACACACACATACTGAAAAGAAGAACAACCTCAACCGAAAGGACCACTGACACCTAGAGACTATACCTTTAGGTCCTCAAGGAGGGGGTAGGAGGGGAGGTTAGTAAGAATGTAAGGTGAGATGGACTACATACATCGAACGTTATAGTGAGTACATAACTTCTTGATGTTATGTAGACCAATCTCACCTTCAGTCTTACCCCTGGGACAGTGTCCCTAGCACCCTGACCTTGGGTGGCTCAGTGAAAAATACTCTTGAGCACTGTGGAACCAAAAGAAGATCTGCCTCTAGAGACCAGATCTAATTTGTAGTGACTAATAAAAGTATGAGGCAAAGCTCATGTTGCTGCAGCACAAATATCATCCATAGACATCCTAGCCTGAAATGCAGTAGAGGTAGCCACAGATCATGTAGAATGAGCCTTCACTTTAAAGGGCAATTCTTTGCCATTGGAACCATAAATAAATGAGATGCAATTGGAGATCCAGCGAGACAAGGTTACTTTAGAGACAGGAACCCCAAGTCTAATGTCTGAAAACGAGACAAACAGTTGATCGGATTTCCTAAAATATTTTGTCCTATGTAAATAAAAATTCAATTGTCTATGAACGTCTAGCTGATGAAACTTAAATTCTGCCTTGTTAGAAAATTCAGGAAAAAACACAAGCAACTCAATGGATTGGTTGATATTGACAACAGAAGCAACCTTTGGAATAAAAGAAGGATTGGTTCTTAAGGAGACCCTGTCTTTGTGAAACACCAAATAAGGTGGCTTAATCGATAACGCTTGGAGCTCAGAGACCCACCTAGCTGAAGTTATGGCTACCAACAATACTGTCTTCCATGACAAGAATTTTAGGTCACACGTAGCTGCGGGCTCAAAGGGAGCTGATGTGAGCTTCTGTAAAACAAAATTGAGGTCCCATGGCATTACTGGATCAACGACTGGAGGTCGGAGTAACATTGTCACTTTGAGAAAGGCCCTACAAAGTCTATGAGCCATAAGGTTGGGCTCATTAGCAACGGGAAAGGTAGAAATCACTGCCAACTGCAATTTAATGGTTGCTGCAGCTGATCCCTGACTGAACAGTTGAGAAAGAAATTCTAATATTGCCGAAATAGGAGCTGTATAAGGATCAATATGTCTTTCATGGGCCAGAATGGAGAATCTCTTCCACTTACTGGAATAAATCTTCTTGGTAGAAGGCTTGTGGGAAGAAGACAGAATGTGGACCACTTCCAGGGAAAAATCATGAAGCCTGACTAGGGACAGAACTGGAGCAGCCAAGCTGTCAATTTGAGGGTCTGGATGGAGGGATGGAACTATCCTAACATACAAGTCAGCAGATCTGGATCTATGTCCAGAATCCAGGGATCGTCCATTAGATAGAGTTGAAGGAAGGGAAACCAAATCTGACTAGGCCAGTGTGGGGCAATCAGGATCATTTTGCTTCCCAAGGACTGTGCTTTCTGAATTACCTTTGATATCAGAGGAAACGGTGGAAAGGCATAGAGAAGACTGGCGGGCCAATCGTGAACCAGAGCATCCCTGGGTGTCTCCCCCTCCAGGGGGATAAGGGTGAAGTAGCTGCTGCATTTGGCATTGAGGGGGCTGGCAAATAGATCGCAGCAAGGCTGACCCCATCTGCGGAATATCTTCTCCGCAACATATTTGTTTAAGGACCACTCGTGAGGCATCAGGATAGCTCTGCTCAGCCTGTCGGCAATCACGTTGGACTTCCCCGGTATATGCGTTACAACTAGAAAGCGTTGGGAAGACACCGCCCACTGCCAAACTCAAAGTGCCTCTCTGCAAAGGGGGTATGATTTGGTTCTTCCCTGCTTGTTCAGATACCACACCACTGACATGCTCTCTGAGTGGATTGCAATTGTCCCTAGAGGGAGAAAGCTCTGAAGTGCTTGCAACACTAATAGCACTGCTCTCATCTCCAAGACATTGATATGCAAATGGGTCTCGTGATCCGGCCACATGCCTTGGACTGTCCTGCCGAGATAATGCCCTCCCACCTGATCTGGGAGGCATCCGTGGTCACCGTGGCAGCTGGAGAAGATGGTACAAAAGGCTTGCGCACGTTGAGATTGCTGGCCTGAAGCCACCAGCGTAGTTCCTGCTTGCATGTGTCCGTAATCAGAATAAAATGGGAGAGTGGAAGATACTGTAGTGACCACTGGGCGAAAAGCAGCCAATGAAGAACACTCATGTGTAGTCTGGCAAGGGGAACTAGCATGATTGTGGCAGCCATGGTCCCTAATAACTTGAGGACCACTTTTGCCTTGACCTTCCTCAATGGTAGTAAGGTGTAGACCTAAAGGACCATTTCTATCCATAGGAATGAGAAAGCATCTGTTTTCTAGGCCTGACTGCAAGGAATCCTGGAGCAAATTCCATTGGAAAGGAAGCAAAAAGATCTATTTGAGGTGCTCGACATTGTTGGGTCAGTTATCTGAAGACCCCTAGATGAAGTTTCCATATCTGGGAGGGGGGCTTCTATTCTGGTCCCGCTGAGCTTGTCAGCAATGTTTTGTTCTGAAGAAATATATGAAGTCTGGAGGGACTTCCAAGATGGCTGCACACTGAGTAACGGCTTACTTCTAGCTCTCCCAGTGTGAAAACAGAAACTCAGCAGAGAAGGCCAGTAGACTTGTGTTTATGGGTAAATTTCAGTAACTGGCTAGTAAGTCCATTGCCTGGATGCCAGGAATAAAGAAATGCAGAAGACCTGGAAAAAATCAGCTACAAAAATTGAGGAAGAAACACTGACTGGGGAAAGTTATGCAGCTATTCAGCAAAAAGCAATGCAACCTTCACACATGACTTCCAGTAACCTACAGGAAGACATAAGACAACTGCATTCAAGACCTGGTTAAAATAAACAAAACACTGGAGTATATCAACACAAACAACAAAAGGATGGAAAAAATAGAAGAAGCTTTAAACCAATATTCAGATGAGATGATAGAGTTGCAAAATTCAGAGGTCGAAATAAAGAAAAGGCTGGCTGAATATGAGACTGCTCAGGAAGAGATGTTTGAAAAATAGAATTAGAGGGCAGAGCATGTAGGGAAAACCTGAGATTTTCAGCTACACCAGAGAAGCTGGAAGGAACAGAGTGCATTAATTTTATGAAAGCAAAAATAAGCAACTGGACTGGTATTCCAAAGTTGTTAGCTGAAAGGGCACATTGTGTGTTTGTTCCAAACCTGGCTATAAGAAAGCAACCTAGACCTTTAATAGTAAAGATGTAATCCTACCAGCAGGAGTTGATCCTGACAAAACTATGGCAGAATGACAAAGTACTAAAAGTGGGAGAGAGCAGAGTGTTTGTGGAGAATGATTACTCATTATACACCAGAGGAGCAAATTTATTCTACTATTCAGTTAATGTTGAGATGCAGGTGTGAGATTCAAACTGGTGTACCTAGCTGTCTTCAAGGTATTCTTCCCTGGAGGGACAAAATCATTTTTTGAAAAAGTACATACTAAGGAGGAAATACAAAAGTTTGTCCAACAAAAAGTAAGCTGTGAAACACAAGGATATTCTGCTTCTTGTTCTTCTGGTATTAACGACCACAGAGGGACTGTACTTGTGAAACCTTTTCAAAATTTTCAATGGCAAATGCTGCAGAGAAGGAAGGGAGTATGAGAGTCGACTAGAAGAATTAAGAGTACACTGGCAATGAAGCAGAGGCAGGATTTTGGAGATGAAAAGTACCAACACCAGTATCTTAATATGGGATTACAATGCAATAATTATATTTGTGAACTATGACAGACCAAGAAAATCTGGAAATACTGGACTTTTTCAGAATTTCTTGGACTTGTGGGGGACTCTAAAAAGCATATGCCCTACTTCATGTCATTAATGTTTGGAAAAGTGCTTTGGGGAGGGGAAGAGGAGGGAGAAAGTTAACTGTAAGTAAAGATTGTTTTCTTAAACAGTAATAAGTTTCTGGCATGTTGTTTTCTTCACATGCTACACAGTTTTTTTCCAGATATTTTTAAGTGTATTGGAGTGTTACTGTTTTTTTTTCTTCTTTCTCCCTTCTTCTGTCTCTCCTTGTTCAGTTTAAAGAAATGTAGGCAATGCAATGTATATAAAAAGGCCTGGTTAATTTTTCTTATCATGCTTTTTAAAGTGCCTTTTCCTCATTCCTGCATGGGGTAATTACTGGATTAAAGACATTAGACTGATTTAGTAACAAGTTTTGAGAGAGTGCAAGTAAATGAAAAAGAACACTGAATATTATGAAGTGTTTTTTCTAGCAAATGCATGTATGCTCAGTAACAATTCTGTAGCTGGTCTTCATGTTTCCATGGAAACAATATGATAAAGAGAAACTGACTGCCTGGTTCTCATGTCTCCATAGAGACAATCTGATAGATAAACTGGCTACAGTCTGGTGGACAGTGATTGGCTGAGGGGGAAAAAAAGACAGAAATTGGCTAGGAGATAATGTTCTCTGAAGGCATTCAGGGGTTTTCCCAAAATAGATAATGTGCTCTGAAAGCATTCAGGGGCTTTCCCAAGGTAGTTAATGGTCTTTGAAAACATTCAATGGTTTCCCCAGCTGAGAGAGCTATAAAGATAAGATGAAATCAACCATCACTTAGTAGAAGCACAGGCTGCACCATGCATTTTAGCATGGATGGCCTTTCTTTGAGGTTAACTCAAGTCTGAATGTGGATGTCAGTTTGGGACTTCTGTTCCTATTAGGAGGGTAAAACTTCAATATTTGAAGGTGTACACAGTTTTGTGTGTTAGTATTAAGTTAATAGATTTTTAGGTGGGTATTGGGGGTATTTTTTGAGAGATTTCAATAAAACAAGAAGTTATATAAGATGTGACATATGCTCAATGACAAGAAACAACTGTATAAAAGTTCAACCTGCCAAACAGTGTATGCATGTAACACAAAAGCTGGAACTAGACATCTAACAAAAAAAGTGTTATACATAAAGGGTGGGAATAACTTTTTAATACAATGCTATTTTCTTTAATGTCTTTAACTATAAATGGCCTCACAGATAAATACAGACAAGAAAGAGTAGTGAACTATATTAAAAATGTAAAGTGTAAATAGTTATGTTACAGGAGACATGCACAGAAAGAACTTAACATGTGAATTTGATAAAGAAAGGTTTTCAGGATAGTTATTCAGAGGAATACCTGGGACAAAGGAAAAGAGGAGTATTTACATTAATTACGACAAGAGCTCCAATAGTGATGGAAGATAAAAAAAAAGATAATAATGGCAGATTTGTAGTGTTAAGTGGCTACTGGCAAGGCAGGAGGATTACACTGGCTTGTATTTACATTCCACCTAAAACTGCTATAATGGAGCTTAAGAAAATTCTGGAAGAAATAATCAATTTTCAGCAAGGAATATTACTTTTAGGTGGGGACTGGAATTTGAATTGTAGCAGTGAAGATATGCCTGGGGAGCCCAGAAGGGACAAAACACAGGAGGGTAGATTTTTGAAGAAATTTATGAAAATATTTGGTATGGAAGATGTGAATTCAGTAATTGGGAGTTCAGGGTGAATTTACGTATCATTCCCCAAGATACACAAAAATGGGCAAGGCTAGACAGAATTTACATTTCACAGGAACATGTGCATTTAATTGAAGGTCTTGATACTCACCCAATAACTATTTTAGATCTTATGCCAATAACAGCTAAAATAAAAACACAGGGTAATGAAATAAAAATGAGACAATGGCACTTTCCCACCTATCTGTTTAAAAGAGAAGAATTTAAGGAATGGTTAGTGGAGATTATTCAGGAGCTGTTAGAGAGGATAGAAATGTCTTCTAATATAGCTAGGGAGTGGGATAAAATTAAGGGCGAGTTTAAAAATAGGTTGGAAATAAAAGAAAGGGAGCTATGGTTAAGAAGCAACACGAATTATTTAGAGGGACTGATAAATGTTAAAGTATTGCAGAATAGGGGCAATCTTACAGAACATTAAGAGGAACTGCAGAATGCTAGGCAGAAGATAAGGGATTACCTCAACAATATGCATGAGCTTAGAAAGACTGATGTTAAGCAACTTTTTTGATAACACTAGAGCACAAAAACATATAGCACAACGACTCAGGCAACAGGAAGTAGAAAGGGCTGTTGCCAAACTTAGAGAGCCTATAACAAACAAGGTAACAAGAGTTCCTGTGTAGAGTTATTAGTAATATTTTGGAAATTCTATCAGTTTCTCTATAAAACAGAGAAATATGAAAATCAAGAAAAGATACAAATGGAAATATTTAAGAAGAATTAAATATGCCGAGATTAGAGGTAGATGAGGCTCTACTGCTAATGGTTAGGACAGAAGGGGGGGAGATAACAATTGTGATGTATAACCAATCAACAGGAAAGTCCCCAGGAATAGATGGTATTCATGTGGATATTTGGAAGCTATAAGGGGAAAAACTGATAAAGATCTGGAAGGTTTTGTTTAACAGTATCTTAAGAGGAGGAGAAGTACCACCATCCTGGAAGAAAGCAGTGGTAGCTGTAATACCTAAAAAATGTCTATAATGGCTACAAGAATTGCAAAAGTAATGCCAAAACTGACAGATATGGATCTATGTGGTTTTGTGTGTGTGTGGGGGGGGGTGGGGGGGGGGTGGCGGCGAACATATGACAACATTAACAGAACACTGATGATCCACAGGGAAGCAGAATGTAAGAAAAAAGAAGTTATATTCTTACCATAACGTTCCATCTGAGTAGTAGATTTCATTCTTCTGCACATATGGGCATACGGATCCGATTCGGACCCGAGCCGGCAAAACTTTTCAAGCATCAGCTCCAAGCTCCTCCCTTACCTATATTACATCACTTTCTCCTATCTAGCCCCAGATCGAGTTTGCTGGCATTAAATGGCAACATAACCACAATCCTAAACAGGGAAAACCTGAAAAGTGAGAGGGATGGAGGGAGGGAAGGTGCAGAAGAATGAAGTCTACTACTTAGATGGAACATTATGGTAAGAACATAACTTCTTTATCTGAAGTAGTTGACTTCATTCATTCTGCACATATGGGACAGAGTCCCCAGCTACTAGTATTCATGGGAGGCCCCTATGGAAGGATATTTCTGAGCACCGCAGAGCCAAAGGATGCTCTCCCTCTAGAAATAAGATCCAATTTATAATGAGAGATGAATGTGTGCGAATTGACCCAAGTCGCTGCCGCACAGATATCATCTAACGGAACTCTTGACCAGAAAGCTGCAGAAGTGGTCGTTGCTCTAGTGGAATGAGCTTTCAATACACCAGGAGGAGATAAACCTTTGTCCTTATAAACCTGTGCAATACAAAGAGTAATCCACCTTGCTAAGGACACTTTTGAAACTGCTTTGCCCAAAGATGGCTTAGAAAAAGAGACAAACAATTGATCCAACTTCCGGAAGGGTTTAGTCCTATGGAGGTAAAAACTAAGCTGTCTATGGACATCCAATAAATAAAGCTTACGTTCACCTCTATTTTGGAAATTTGGGAAGAAGACTGGCAAATTTATAGACTGATTAATATTGACTGCTGAGGACACTTTGGGAAGAAAGGAAAGATTTGTACGCAGCAAAACCCTATCCTTGTGAAAAAACAAATAGGGGGGCAAGGAGGATAAGGCCTGCAACTCTGAAATTCTCTTGGCTGAAGTGATGGTGACCAAGAAGGCTGTCTTCCATGACAAAAACTTAATCGGAACTGATCTGGCTGGCTCGAAAGGGGGAGAGGTCAAAGCCTGAATCACTAAAGTCAGATCCCAGGGAAGCACTGTTTCTTTAACGGGAGGTCGCAATAAAAAAGTGCCCTTCAGGAAAGCTTTACACAATTTGGCAGAAGCAAGAGCAACCTTATTTTCACCCACATGAAAATTAGAGATGGCAGCCAGATGAACCTTGATGGTGGAAGCACTTGTGCCTGATCGAAAAGATCGGCCAGAAAATCCAGTACGACAGGGACGGGAGCTGTAAACGGGTTCAGATTGCGCTGAGAGGCCCAAACACAAAAACGTATCCACTTGCTATTGTAGAGTTTCCTAGTGGAGGCTTTAAGGGAAGCTTCCAGAATATTCTTAACAGGGGACGAAAGTCCGGGAGCCCTGATGATCATGGGAACTGGAGCAGCCACGCTGTCAGCTTGAGACTGTCCAGGTTGGGCAGGGGCAAGCCCCACGGGTGAGAAATCAGATCCGGGCATGGATCTAGAGTCCATGGAGGAGCCAACAGGTGAGACCATAGGAAGGGAAACCACACTTGACGCGGCCAGAAGGGAGCTATGAGAATGACTTTGCACTGCAGCCGGCAAGCTCTCTGAAGGAACTTCGGAATAAGAGGTAATGGGGGATAAGCATACAGAAGCCCAGGAGGCCAAGCATGGACCAGAGCATCCCTGGGGACATCCCCCGGAGGGGCGATCAGAGAGAAGTTGTTGCTGCACTTCACGTTGGAAGGAGATGCGAAGAGATCGCAGTAAGGTTGACCCCAAACACGGAAGATCTTCTCCGCCACTGAATGTTTCAGAGACTACTCGTAAGGCAGAAGGATTGTCCTGCAGAGACTGTCCACTAGAATGTTGGAGCGTCCCGGGATATGCGTTGCTATGAGAAACTGGCTGGTGGATATGGCCCACTCCCAAACCCTCATGGCCTCGCGACAGAGGGGGTAGGATTGGGTCCCTCCCTGTTTGTTTATATACCAGACTACAGACATGTTGTCTGATTGAATGGCTACTGTCCCCAGAGGTAGGACAGGGTGGAAGGCTCTCAACGCTAAAAGCACTGCCCTCATCTCCAGAACACTGATGTGTAGCTTGGTCTCTGGAGGGGACCATGTGCCTTGGACTGTTCTTCCCAGGAAGTGCCCCTCCACCAGAGCTGGGAAGCATCCGTGGTCACCGTGGCTTGAGCCGGAGGGGCTAGAAAGCTGCGCCCTGCGAAAATGTCCACTGATTGAAGCCACCAATGGAGTGACGATCTGCATGTCCAATTGATTCGGATGTGGAAATTCATCGGAAGGTCTAGCCAGGACCATTGAGCTGCTAGATTCCACTGAAGGACTCATGTGAAGACGTGCAAGAGGGAGGATAGAGATTGCAGCTGCCATCAAACCCAGGGCTCTGAGAACATCAGCTGCTGTGACTACCAAGTGATCCAAGATCGCCGATACATGGAGTCTGAGATTTTCTATCCTTTCCGGGATGAGAAAAATCTTTGACTGAATCGAATCCAACCATGCCCTGATGAAGTCTATGATCTGAACCAGAGCCAGGTGGGACTTGTTGATATTGATCGTGATGCCTAGCTTGTGAGCCAGACCGAGGAAGTAGTGTAGGGCCTGACACAAGAGACGTTTGGTGGATGCAGCGAAGAGCCAGTCATCTAGGTAGGGGAATACCTGAATGCCCTGAAGTCTCAGGTGTGCCGCTACGATCGCCATAACCTTGGTGAACACCCTGCAGTCTGTGGTGAGACCAAAGGGTAGGGCTCTGAATTGAAAGTGACTGGCCCCTAGCCGGAAGCGTAGAAACCTCCTGGAGCTCCTGTGGACCTTGATGTGATAATAAGCGTCTTGGAGGTCTAATGAGCACATCCAGTTGCATTCTCTCAGAAACGGTAGAATGGACTGTAGAGTGACCATCCGGAATTTTTGTTTCCTTACCAACAGGTTGTGGATAGACAGGTCTAGAATGGGCCTGAGGTCTCCCATCTTCTTTGGCACTAAAAAGAACCTGGAGTAGATGCCTGATCCAGACTGATCTGGGGGGACCAGCTCGATGGCTCGTTTTGTAGCAGCTTCGAAACCTCTAAAGCTGCAACCTTCCTGTGAGCCTGTGGAACATCTGGAAGGCGTGCTGAAGTTATGGGACATGAAATGAAGGGGATAGAATATCCTCTGGATATGATGTTCAACACCCAGTGGTCTGCAGTAATGGACTTCCATGCCGCTGGATGCAAGGAAAATTTTTCCCCGACTGCCTCCAAGGAAAATCTTCCCCCGACTGCCTCCAGAGTAGAGCAGCTGGGAAACCCCTCAGGGTTGCTGAGCGGGTCTGTTGGAAAAAGGTTCCCTAGACCCGAAGTTTCTCTGCCCATGGGGCGGCGTTGGTCTTGTCCCCCTCGGCCTCTGGGGGACGAATACTCCTGAGTTTCACAAAAGGACTGTGATTTCCGAAACCACATCTTCTTTTGTCCCTTTTGGTTCCTGGAATAGGACCTCTGGGGGTTAGAGAAGCGGATTCTGATGGCTGACAAAGTCTTTCCATCCTTCTCACTCTGGGTTAGTGTGTCACATACGGTCTTCCCAAACAGGGATGATCCATCGAATGGGGTGTTGATGAAAGATGCCTTAAAGGGGTCCGCAAATTGACACAGCCTGATTCAGGCATGTCACCTCAAAGCAACGCCTGTACCTGCAGCTCTAGTGGCACCCTCCATGCAGTGGCGGCTGGTGACTTCAAATCAAAGGGGGGCTTGCAGGAGATAGCCGAATGGGTGGGGTCAATGGGAAGGGGTGCGGACAACTAGAAAGGGGAGGAGCTATGCTCAAAACCACAAAAACTAAACGTTAATTAAATATGCTGCCCTGGGTGCCAAACCCTCATTATGAGAGTCCAATCAAGACAAATGAAGTGTAAAAGAATAAAAAATATTTCAATGCATTGGCTGCTTGACAGCTTACTTAATATCTAGATGGAAACAAAAAGGTTGTAAGGCATGAAAAAATAAATTACTTTTTAAATACATTACTGGAATGCCAGTCAAAATCAAGTATAAGAAAAATGCAGCACTCAACTCAAACCGCTTCTCCTTGCACTGCATTATAATTTATATTCAGCTTTATTAAAGTACCAAGTAACATGCTGAAACTAGCAATCTCTGTGATGCCCCCACTTGTAAAAATGTTTCTTATCCAAAAAAGACCTGCTGCCTGACAACTATCTACTTGTTTCATGGGGAAAACATGATCAAAGTAAAAAATGAAAAGCAAACAAGCTCAAGATACATTGCTTAAAGGATTACTGTACAGGTTATGGACCACACATGAATGGCATTCTGTTTAGTTTATGGGTAAAGCCCTCAGAGATCACTGGAAGTCTCCAACAAGTGTAATGAGCTTCTTAAAATAATGTAATCCTGTCCTTTACTACAAATACTGTCATATGCATTTCAATACCCAACGCTTATACATCATCTAGTTAAGTATTCTCTGCATGGCAACAACAGAAAGGCTTCAATGTTGGCAATTCTTTAACGGTATGCTTATTAAAGCTTACTTGCATGTTATGATCTCAGACAAGCTTACCTGATGGTCATTAAAGCATTGCTACTTAAAACACAGAGCAACAGGCACTTTGAGTAATAAGCATATATCAACAGTACAAAAATATAACAGAAACCAGACCATTCTGCAAAATCAAGAACAGATGAAAAGCCACTGTAGTACTTGTGTCTACCTTGGATGGGGGGATACCCTGCTCATTTACACTGCATGGGGGGATACCCTGCACATTTACACTGCATAACTGCTCCTTGCCTTGCTTGGACACATCCAGAGTCACTACATGGGGGAGTAGGGTGCAACAAGTATGTCACAATTTGAAATGTCTCTGGCTGACTGTGATGGCCCTGACACATTTGTTATACCTCACCCTCAGAGCAAAGCCATACACAGAAGTGGGACAAAGGCCCAAAAATAAGGACAATTTTTAAATATTGCTCTTATAATCTTAGAAAGATAATTGAATAGTAGGTCTTGCATTAGTATGAATTTTCTGAAGGATATGAAATCTGAAACTCAAATGTCTGTCATTATTTTCTAACTTCAGTCTTTAATGCTTTACCACTAATTTGCCCAAAAACAATTTTATGAAAAATGGACCAAAAATGTGATGCAAAAATATAAAATAGCCACACAATACAGCTGGGAACCTGTCAAATAAGGGACACTTTTTTAACAATAGTACTGCTAACTTGAGCAGCAGACAAAATAAAAGAATCTATATGCATTTCTGAAATAAAAGTAATCTATAACTCTTGATTATTACAGTTATTTCTAAATTGTAAACCCTCCATGTTTTCTTCCAAAATTGCTATTTTGCGGAGGGATTATTAGGGGAAGAGCAACATTTTGAGCCAAATTCGGGGACAGTTGAGAGGTTTGGCTATGCCTAATTCTACAAAGCAATTTATTTGCATGCACTTCTCAACCTGTTAATGCAATAAATCTGGACAAGGCCAAATATATTGGGGGAACATATAAACAGTACTAAAAATGCTCTTGTATAAACTGAGACAGTTGACAGAACAGGTCTTACTTTAGCATGCATTTTTCTGAAGGTTATGAAGTCTGAAACTCAGTGTGTCATTATTTAGTGACTTAATTCCTAAATGATTTTCCAGAAAACCACAAATATTATGAGGAGCAAACCAAAAATAAGAAGCAAAAATCTATTCGTTCTGTGAAAATCTGGACAGTTGGGAGGTATAGTTCATCTGGGGCTGTCTTTGAGTTTGCCACCCTTCCCCCTCACAAAATCATGGTCGAATGGAGCCCTCCCCCCTGGAGCCATTCCAATGATCCATTACTTGGCTATTTCACTCCATTTACCATAAACACTAATGTGCATACTGCTTTACTTCTATGATGATCTGGATTTCATTTGAAAGTTTTATTTTGCATTTTACAGCACAAACACCAATACATCTGCTAAACAAAGCAACGCAGTCTCACAATGAAAACAGGCTTAGCATTAAAAACTTCTCTGCCCTTGAAACGCACATTCAATGAAACAGCATTGAAATCCACATTCAAAGAAAAAATACATTTTGCCAGTGGCAGATAAAGATTAACTTTGGGCTGTTTTCAAATCATAGGCCCCTTGCACATGAAACATATATGTGCTCTTTAATACATCTTCCTGATTCTACTAAATTATATTCCTTGTACAATACAGTACAGTTGTTAGACGGCATTTTAAATTTATTGTTTTGAACATTTTTCCAGAAAACAATGAAACAAAATGCATGCACCAATGACAAAACTACCCAATTCAGAACATTTCCATCATACAAGTCTACTCAACCTTCTACAGTCCACCAGTATCAGTAAATATGCACAATCTCTGAAGTAGTAAAAGTCATCTAAATAATTCCACATTAAAGAAATCTGTAATAATGAAGAGGCTGCTGCTAGTAAACAACTTTATATGTCACTGTTTATTCATCTATAAATAAAGTGCCTGTTGCCCTTGAGGAATAAATTGCCTATGTTGCATGCATTAAAAAAAAAAAAAGCTAGTAATATCGCAATAGGGACTGTATGGCAAACTGATAACAGGTTCATAGTTACTACTCTAGGTATCTTTGCCAAAAAGGACTGCAGCATCCACCACTTTACAACACATATCAGCAATGCATCTATCTACTGTGGGAGTAGAACCCACAGCCTTCTGCAGCAAAAGCAAGTACACTACTTGTTGTGCTATTAATGCAAGCAGACTCAGAATAAGCAGCACTAAAGTTTTGTTCCCCTGCAGTTCTCAGCTCCTTGTAAAATCTACTCAACACGCAGTTGTATCTCTGAACTTTGCAGCACAAGAAATCTGGAAAAAGACGAAATTTATTGGGGGGGGGGGGGACAACCAGGGACACATTTTAAACATTGCTTGTATAATGTTGGCAAGTTGCTAGAATAAAATGCTGTGTTACCATCATACATTTCACTGCCACGTCTTTAACCCAGGGGACCCTGTGCAAAACAGTCAGAGAAATATACCACTATGCCAAATCAGCTGTTTTGTAAAAGAGGAAGACAAACTTAAATGGCTACCATTTAGTGAATTCATTTCTCAGCATACCTGTCAACCTCTTGGCACAAAACACCTAAACAAAGCCAATAATGGGGGGAATACAGCCCCCAAACATATTCAGTGAATTCAGTTCTCACTATAGCTCTCAACATATTAGCAAAAAACATGTGGACAAAGCCAGTAATGGGGGGGGGATACAGCCCCCAAACCTTCAATGAATACAGTTCTCACCATAGATAACTCTCAACCTTAGCACAAAATACCTGGACAAAGCCAATAATGGGGGAATACAGTCCCAAAAATAGGGACAAATTTCAAATATCCATGTTATAAACTTAGACAACTGCTAGAACAATGTTGTGTTACCATGTACTTTCTGAAGTCTGAAATTCAAATCCCTGTTATTTTTTAAACATTTAACCAGGAAACTAGTCTGACTTTGAACAAAAGACAATTTTCAGCAGAGCAGAAAGAAATGCCAATCACATCTTTGCAAGATGAGAGAACATGCAGACACCACACAGAAGGTACCCCAGCCAAGAATCAAACCAGACAACCTGTAGCTGTTAGGCAGCAATGCTACCAGTGCACCACTACACTACAGACTTTGCAAGGAAACATGTAGATACAGAAACCACATATTTTATGAGGAACAGAACAAATATGAGGCAAAAATCTGCAAGTTTTTTTAGAAATGGTGGTGGATAGAGAATTCAGGTCCTTGCCACCTGCATCCAAGGTACAGGGTTCAAGCCTGAGTACCTCTATGCACCACCATTTGCTCTCTCTAGCCACCAGTATATAGTAACTGGGGCATTACACACACACACACAAAACCTGCTGTATGTCCCACCCAGTGACCAAACACCTACCCGAACGAAGCAATCCAGCCAGCGACCTGAAGTAATCCATGAACATGAAGCAGCAAAACCACCCGCGACACGGAGCAATCCAGCCAGCGACCAAAACCTGCTACACCTACCTCCTGAATCCATGAACGAACTTGAAGCAGCAATCCGACCAAACACCTACCCGAATGAAGTAATCCATGAACATGAAGGAGCAAAACCACCCATGACACGGAGCAATCCAGCCAGCGACCAAAACATGCTACACCTACCTCCTGAATGAGCCCGCGCAATGAAAGTCCCACGAGAGCAGCTCACCTCTATCAGTCCTCATTGGATCTGCCTGCAGCCAAAGCAGTCCGGACCTCCTCTTCTGTGCGGTCGTCACCGCACTGATTCCTGGTTGCATTTGCAGCAATGATTGCTGGGTACCTGTCTAGCTCTACCCGGACTGCTGATAAAGGCAGTCAAAGGCAGTCTGAGGTCTTCAAATGTCTGCGCATGCGCAGAGGAGTTGGGACTAGTGCTGCTTTTTTTTTTTTTTTCTGTTTTTGTTTTTTAGTTTTAAATAAAACAGCAAAAACAATGGATCGAAGATAAGAACTCCAGGAACCACAATGAGACAGTACTTTGAGCGCTTTCTTTCACTTTTAATGTAGTGAACTTCTTCAGAAAACGAAGAGACTTCCCATACTCTTCTTTTATAATTACAATAAAGGAAATGATGTCATAAACCTAGTTGATAAATTTGAATCATAAAACATGCATATATAAATACATAAAATATTTAAAACACCTGTATATCTGTATAATACATCTTTTGAATACTTGTTAAATGAAAGTGACATCATTTAAAGTGTATTTTATGTGTCACTTTTATGTATATATGTGTAATTATTTCACTTAAGCTTTATATAAAGTTCACCAACCTTCTTTCTAAGGAAAACAAATACTAGTTCAGTAAGTTTATGTGTATTTGTACAAATGTCCTTACCTTCACAACCATATTACAATTCTTACTTTGCTATTCAAAATATTTCCTAAATTTTCTGATTTTATAAACATGTATAAATGTAAACATATAAATGTGTAAATCTCCTATATATATATCCTAAATACTTAAATAAACTCTGATAAATATTCAATATGTTAGTCTAAACTCAAATTGTGAGTAAATAAACTAACCTACAAATTTAACAGAAAATTAAAATAAAAATTGTTGTTGTTACTGTAGTGAATGTGTGTGTACAAAACACTTGCACATATATATGTATATGTATATATACATGTGTAATAAATGTACACTGTTGAATAAATAAATTAATTAATTTGACCTGTCTTAAAGAAAAAGTGTATATGTGTATATAACTAATTTAATACATAATAAATCTACCTATCTACCAAAAAGCATTTTAAGTTAATCATCTCATTCAAGCCAGGTGAAAGATCTGCCCCCAACAAAAGTTGCCACAACGCCTCTCTTTGCTCCAATTTGTTGTTTAGATCACCAATGAACATTCCCTGATCTATCTGTTCTAGGATGAAAAATTCAAACTTTTTGAAATTTTCACATTCCAAAGCATGTCTTGCTAAAGCATTATTTTTATCCTTTTTCCTGATAGCCAGACTATGCTCGTATATTCTACGTTTTAATAGTCTCTTAGTCTTTCCAATGTAGTAACATTGACACGTAAAACAACTTGCCAAGTAAACCACAAATTGACTATTACAATTGTAATACTTAGAAGCCCACAGAATTCTACCAAGGTGTTTGATTTTAACAAAGGAGCTATTGCTGATGAACCTACATTGTTTGCAGTTACTACAAGCATAAGTTCCTTTCTTATTGACCACCATTCTTTTTTGAGAGTGTTCCGAGTTGTTTGTTCTTTCAAGAATCAATTTAACGTTCGTGACCATTTTGTAGGTAAACTTTGGTGATGTACCCAAAATGGTCACCAATTCCCTGTTACCCAAAATGATGTTCCAGTTCCTCTCTATTATATTTTTTATGAACCACATTTCATCTGTTATGGGTAAGGGAAAAGCACTTAAAAAATCTTGCCTAGTGGTGACCATTTCTTTTCTAACAGTACTAGGTGCTCCTACTGTCACATCACCTGACTGTAAAATGGGTTTAGCTACCCCCTTTCTTAGCTCTGTCACTTCCTTTTCTAAATTTGTTAGCCAATGTTGGTCATAACCTCTTTGTATAAACATGTGTCTTAACAATGTTAGTTCTTTCGTATATACCTCGTCTTCAGATGTTAATCTACTGAGCCTTATCATTTGACCCTTGATGACTCCCTTCTTCATATGTTTTGGGTGAAGACTGTCTTTTTGTAAGTATTGGTTAACAAAGCAAGACTTCCTGTAGATTTTACTGTGTATCTTACCATCCAATCCTTCCCTTTTAAGAGTCAGGTCCAAGAAGTTTATTTGCTTACCAAAACCACCCATTTTGAAAAATAAAAATTTGGTGGTTTTGTTCAGATCCTCCACCATACTTAAAAACTCACTCCTTTCTCCCTCCCAAATGAAAAGCAAGTCATCAATGTATCTGCAATAAAATAATACCTTTTCAAAACTCAAATGAGTTTTCATAAAATTTCGTTCCCAGTTGGCCATTACAATATTAGCAAAAGCCGGTGCAACTCTTGACCCCATGGCCACTCCGGAAACTTGTTTATACAAATTCTTGTTAAATCTAAATATGTTGTTCTCTAATATTATTCCCATAAGGGCACAGACTGTGTTAACCCTTTCACCTTGGAGATCGGTCTTAGTAGAGAGATATTCTCTCATGTGTTCCAACCCCTCTTCTTGATTAATAGATGTGTAAAGGCTCTTCACATCTAAAGTTGCAAAAACTGCCTTCTCACTTGTGATTTTTATGTTATGTAATATTTCCAATAAGTGCCACGAGTCTCTTAAGTAATACTCCGACCTCTGTGCTATTGGGTTAAGAATGTGATCTAACCATATGGAAATATTTTCTGTCTGAGTTTTTTGCAGATACAATTGGCCTAAAGGATAACCCTTCTTCCATGTTTTGTATTTTTGGAATTCCAAAGAAGTTTGACATGTTAGGATTCTCAACTAACAAAAAGTCGTAATCAGTCTGGTTAATCTCACCCTGACAAAACATGTCAAACAAAGTTAAGTCAATGTTTCTGAAACTTAGGATAAAAATAATGCTTTAGCAAGACATGCTTTGGAATGTGAAAATTTCAAAAAGTTTGAATTTTTCATCCTAGAACAGATAGATCAGGGAATGTTCATTGGTGATCTAAACAACAAATTGGAGCAAAGAGAGGCGTTGTGGCAACTTTTGTTGGGGGCAGATCTTTCACCTGGCTTGAATGAGATGATTAACTTAAAATGCTTTTTGGTAGATAGGTAGATTTATTATGTATTAAATTAGTTATATACACATATACACTTTTTCTTTAAGACAGGTCAAATTAATTTATTTATTCAACAGTGTACATTTATTACACATGTATATATACATATACATATATATGTGCAAGTGTTTTGTACGCACACATTCACTACAGTAACAACAACAATTTTTATTTTAATTTTCTGTTAAATTTGTAGGTTAGTTTATTTACTCACAATTTGAGTTTAGATTAACATATTGAATATTTATCAGAGTTTATTTAAGTATTTAGGATATATATAGGAGATTTACACATTTATATGTTTACATTTATACATGTTTATAAAATCAGAAAATTTAGGAAATATTTTGAATAGCAAAGTAAGAATTGTAATATGGTTGTGAAGGTAAGGGCATTTGTACAAATACACAAACTTACTGAACTAGTATTTGTTTTCCTTAGAAAGAAGGTTGGTGAATTAGAAGTTATGTACTCACCATAACGTTCCATCTGAGTAGGTGACTTCATTCGGATGCAACCTGTGGGTATCGGATCCGACCTCGGATCCGAGCCGGCAATTCAAAAGCTTAGGCTCCGAGCTCCTAGCTCCTCCCTCTTACCCATAACCCCTTGCCAAGCCCTGACTGACCTCAGATTGAGTTTGCCTCAAAATACTGACTACAGTACACTAAAACAGCATAAATACTCGCTCTATAAAGGTCAGGGGGATGGAGGGGGGGATGGTTGCATCTGAATGAAGTCACCTACTCAGATGGAACGTTATGGTGAGTACATAACTTCTAAATCTGAAGTAGGCAGACTTCATTCGTCTGCAACCTGTGGGACAGAGTCCCTAGCTACCTGAATCTTGGGCGTCATGGAAGGATGTTTCGAGCACCGCTGAGCCAAAGGATGCTCTTCCTCTAGAAACAACATCCACCTTATAATGAGAAATAAAAGTATGAGGCGAGGCCCAAGTAGCTGCCGCGCAGATATCATCCAATGATACACGGGACTTAAAGGCGGCTGACGTGGAAACTGCCCTAGTAGAATGAGCCGTAACCCTCTGAGGAGCAGGTCTACCTGAAGTGTCATATGCCTGCAGAATACAATTAGCAATCCACTTAGATAGTGTGACTTTAGATACTGCTTTACCCAGAGCAAATTTAGCAAAGGAGACGAACAGCTGGTCTGTGAATATAAAAACGTAATTGTCTATGAACATCCAAGGAATGCAATTTGTATTCTCCTTTGTTTGAGTACTTGGGAAAAAACACAGGTAAATTAATTGATTGGTTAATATTGGACTCAGAAGAGACCTTCGGAAGAAATGATGGATTGGTCCTGAGGCACACCCTATCAGGGAAGAAAGAAAGGTAAGGCGGCTTGACGCATAGAGCCTGAAGCTCAGACACTCTTCTGGCTGAAGTGATAGCTACCAAGAAGGCAGTCTTCCAGGAAAGGTACTTTAAATCTGTAGAAGCTGCAGGCTCGAAGGGAGGAGCAGTAAGGGCTTGCAGAACTAAAGACAAGTCCCAAGGTGGTACAACCTCCTTGACTGGAGGCCTCAACAAAAAAACTCCTTTGAGAAATGTTTTGCATAATTTCGCCGTCATAAGGGGAGCTGTCTCATGACCAATGTGATAATGCGAGATAGCTGCCAATTGTACCTTAATCGTGGAAGAACTTGCCCCTTGATGAAAGAGGTCTGTTAAAAAATCCAGCACCGCTGACATAGGTGCCGAGAAGGGATCCAAAGTTCTCTGTACCGCCCAAATAGAGAATCTCTTCCATTTACTCCGATAAACCTGCCTGGTGGAAGGTTTATGAGCTGCCACTAAAATGGCCTTGACCGGTGATGAGATACCGGGAGTCCTAATCAAGGATGGAACTGGAGCAGCCAAGCTGTCAACTTCAGGGTGCGCAGATTGGGAACCGACATTCCCAGAGGGTGGGATATGAGATCCGGAATCGGATCCAGAATCCAGGGTGGATTGATTTTGTGAGACCATACGAAGGGGAACCAAGGTTGACGAGGCCAGAACGGGGCAATGAGAATCATTCTGCTCCCCAAACTGTTGGCTTTCTGCAGAAGCCTCTGCATCAGAGGAAGTGGAGGGTAGGCATAAAGGAGACCGGGAGGCCAAGCATGCACCAGAGCATCTCGGGAACTCCTGGTGGGGAAGCAGAGCGAAGAAATTGTCGCATTTGGCGTTTGAGGGAGAGGCAAAAAGATCGCAACAGGGTTGCCCCCAGACGGCAAAAATCTTCTTCGCTACTTGTGGATTGAGAGACCACTCGTGTGGAGAAAGAATGGTGCGACTGAGCTTGTCCGCAAGGATGTTGGACTTTCCCGGAATGTGCGTTGCTACCAGAAAGCGTTTGGTGGAAATTGCCCATTCCCAGACTCTCATGGCCTCTCGACAAAGGGGGTAAGACCTGGTTCCTCCCTGTTTGTTGATATACCAGACTACCAACATGTTGTCTGTCTGAATCGCAATAGTCCCTGAAGGAAGAACGTGGTGAAGTGCTTGCAATGCTAGGAGCACCACCCTCATTTCCAGGACATTTATATGCAAAGACGTCTCTGTGGGATTCCACGTGCCTTGGACAATCTTTCCCGCAGAATGCCCCCCCCACCCGAGGCAAGAAGCGTCCGTGGTCACTGTGGCTCGGGGAAATGCAGCACAAAAAGGTCTCCCTGCCAGGGGCTCCGGAGAAAGAAGCCACCAAAGAAGGGAGTCCCTGCACGCCTTGCTGACCGCAATAGGAGCGTTGAGAGGGGAACAAAGAGGGGACCACTGAACCTGAAGGGTCCACTGAAGAACCCGCATGCGTAGGCGAGCATGAATGAGAAGCGGAATAGCTGCCGCCATCGAACCTAGGGCTCTCAGGACCGAAGCTGCAGTTGGAGATGGTTGCAGGACCGCTGTCACATGACACTTCAGGTTGGCAATTCTGTCTGGAGTGAGGAAGGCTCGCATTGATCTGGTGTTTAGTCTTCCTCCTATGAAATCTATAACTTGTGTTGGATGCAGCAAAGATTTCTCCCAGTTGATCGTGATGCCCAGCCTTGGGGCCAGTTGAAGAAAATAGTCTCTGGCTGAGCACAGAAGATGCCTTGATGATGCCGTCAGGAGCCAGTCGTCCAGGTACGGAAAGACCTGTAATCCCTGGAGCCTCAGGTGGGCCGCTACCACCGCTAGCACCTTGGTGAACACCCTGGGGGCTGAGGTGAGACCAAAGGGGAGGACCCTGAACTGATAATGACTGGCTCCCAGCCGAAAGCGAAGAAACCTCCTGGATCGTCTGTCCATGCGAATGTGGTAGTATGCGTCCTTGAGGTCGATGGAGCACATCCAGTCGTTCTCCCTCAAGAGGGGAAGTATAGATTGCAGGGTGACCATCCGGAACTTTTGCTTGGTTACTGACAGGTTCAGCTGGGAAAGGTCTAAGATTGGTCTTAGGTCCCCCGTTTTCTTTGGCACCAAGAAGAACCTGGAGTAAAACCCTAATCCGGTTTGATCTCGGGGGACGCGCTGGATAGCTCTTTTTTCTAGCAGCTGTTCGATTTCGACAGCTGCCGCCTCCCTTTGGTCGGGTGGAACATCTGGGAGGCTGCGAGATTTGGGAACCTTGAATAGGGGAATTGAATAACCTCTGGATATGACACGAAGCACCCAACTGTCTGTTGTTATGGACTCCCAAGAAGTCAGGTGCCTCGAAAACCGCCCCCCGACTGCCTCCAGAGATGGACAGCCAGGCAACCCTTCAGGGCTGCTGCGTGGGTCTATCAGAGAAAGGCTCCCTGGACCCAAAGTTGCCAGGAGCCCCCCTGCCTCTAGCACGACGACCTCCCCGTCCTCCTCTGCCATGGAAGGACTGGTTATCCGGAGCAGGTTGGGACTGCTGCGATTTCCGGAACCACATCTTCTTCTGTCCCTTTTGGTTCTTAGAGAAGGACCTCTGGGGAGCTGAGAAGCGGACTCCGACGGCAGACAGCGTCTTCCGTCCTTTCGCTCTGGACTAATGTTTCGCGAACAGTCTTGCCAAACAAGGCAGAACCATTGAAGGGGGCATTCGCGAAGGTCGCCTTGAAGGGCTCTGCAAAATCACAGTGGCGGAGCCAGGCCTGTCGCCTCATGACTAGGCCTGCTCCGCTGGCTCTAGCGGCTCCCTCAGTAGCATGAGAAAGCAGCCGCATAGACGTATTGGAAACTGATCTGAGAGTGGCCATTCGGGTGGAATATACCTGTTTATCCTCACTCGACATGGACTCTGGGGGAGATGCAGCGTATTCTTTAATCAGATCCCGCTGCATCCTAATGACATGTGCCATGTAGTTCAGCGCTCTCAAAGAGAAGGTTGCTGAACTGAAAACTCGCTTCCCAATGCGATCCATCGGCCGGGACTCCTTGCCCGGAGGATGCATGGAGGAACTCTCCTGGGCCAATTCCTCTTCGTGGCTGCAGCCATCATCATGGCATCTACTGGGGGCCCTTGCTCCAGTGAGTGCGGTCCCGGAGGGGAAAGGATGCGGTCCGGGCGCTTGGGGACAGGCTCAACGGTGTCCGGATCCTTCCACGCTCTGATGGAAATAAGATCCACCAGAGGGTCAGCAGGAGGGACACCCAAGAGGTAGAAGGGCCCGCCTCAAATGCCTCCAAGAACACAGACTTGTCCAAGGAAGCCTTGGGGGCAGACCACCCCCCTGATCCTTAACATCTCCATAATGTCTCCAAATGAGACGTCCTCAGGGGGTGACCTAGGGGAGCCTTCCCCTTCATCCAAGTCTGTGTCTTCAGTAACGGACTCGGGGGAGTCCATGTGCCTCCCTTTGCACTTACGCTTCCGAGGTACTTCATCGGGGGGGCTGTCCGAGGAGTACTCTTCAGCAGTTGGATGTTCCAAGGGAACCACTTGGGACATCGAGGCGGGCTGTCCCTGGGACTGGCTGGTGGGGGCCTGGCCCAACTGCAAGGGAGTGCGGGATGGAGCCGTGGCAGGGACCGGGGGTCCGGACGTCCTCAACAGTGCCCTTTCCACTACGTCGAAGCCGAGGGGAGCCAGCTTCTCTAAACCCGAGCCGACCCCCACTCGGATCCGACGCGGATCGGAGTCGGAGCGAAACCGCCGGATCCGAGAGACCGGTGCGCTCCGACCTGGACGGAGCCGAAGACACACCAGCTCCCTCGGATCCGAGGCTCGGCCCTCGGCTCAGAGAGGTCGGGTCCGAAGTACCCGAAGCACTCAAGGGATGGGACGGATCCGAGGTGCGCCGACCCATCGGATCCGACCCACCCCCGGATCCAAGTCTGCCCGGCGCCGACAGCTCCGAACCCGTAGTATGGGTCGGAGAAGGAGCCAAGGGGGCGAAAAAGGGGGTCGAAGCCCCTCCCGGATGGGGGGGGGGCTAGGAGCACTCCCATTTGCATTTGGGCCTGGATGAATTTCCTCATCATCCGGTCCATATCAGCTTCACTCATTGAAAATGTTGACCTGGTGGAGGCCACCGAAGCGGACCTAGAGAGCCGCCTCGGAGACCTCCTAGAAGGGCTAGCCTCCTCCTCCTCGGGTCCAGGAGAGAACCGAGGGGAGTGGAGCCGAGGAGGAGGAAAGCTAGAAGGCACAGGGGAGGCCCGCTTAGATGGAGGAGCCGAACTGGAAGTTTCGGCTCTCCGCTTGTGGTGCCTCTCCCTGTGCCTCTCCTTCTTCTCTCTCTCCCTAGAGGACTCTTTCCCCTCCAGCAACTTAGAGGGAGGTTGAGTCCCAGCCGAAGGGGGAGAACCCACAGCAACAGGTTGCTGAGTGGAAGGGGCAGAGGCCGAAGCGGTATCTGGAGGTAAAAGACCCGCCAGCACCAGCTTCGACCTCCGCTCCCTCAAAGCCCGGGGGTTGAACCCTGCACAAATGGTACAACCAGATGACAGGTGTTCAACCCCCAAGCATTTAACGCACCGAGTGTGGCCATCCGCTGGGGACAGCTTATGGCCACACTCGGTACATTTAGAGAAAACAGCCTTATGGGCTTCAGACATCACAAACCCTAAGGCCTAACACAACACACACACAAACAAACTACGCAAAAACCCGAGAAATATTAAATAAAAGAGAGAGGAAAGCCTATACACACTCAACACTAACAATATCAATAACAAAAATAGAGATTTTCAAAACTTTTTTAGTCAAAAAATCTTATCTTTCACCAACAAACGCCAGGAGCTCTAGAATCCGTAGCTACTTGAAAAGCGGCAAACGAAATCTGAGGTCAGTCAGGGCTTGGCAAGGGGTTATGGGTAAGAGGGAGGAGCTAGGAGCTCGGAGCCTAAGCTTTTGAATTGCCGGCTCGGATCCGAGGTCGGATCCGATACCCACAGGTTGCAGACGAATGAAGTCTGCCTACTTCAGATCCTTATATAAAGCTTAAGTGAAATAATTACACATATATACATAAAAGTGACACATAAAATACACTTTAAATTATGTCACTTTCATTTAACAAGTATTCAAAAGATGTATTATACAGATATACAGGTGTTTTAAATATTTTATGTATTTATATATACATGTTTTATGATTCAAATTGATCAATTAGGTTTATGACATCATTTCCTTTATTGTAATTATAAAAGAAGAGTATGGGAAGTCTCTTCTTTTTCTGAAGAAGTTCACTATATTAAAAGTGAAAGAAAGCGCTCAAAGTACTGTCTCATTGTGGTTCCTGGAGTTCTTATCTTTGATCCGTTGTTTTTGCTGTTTTGCTGTTTTGGTACACTATTTGGTTTTTAGTTTTAAATAATTTCTTTTTTTTTTTTCTAGGTGGGAGGGCTGCAGTCCGATAGCACGAGCCACCCCTGCCTCCGTGACATGAGAGAGGAGACGCATAGAGGTATTAGTCACTGATTTCAGCGTAGTCATCTTGGCAGTAAAGGACTGCTTGTCCTGTTGCGACAGAGATTCTGGTGGCGACTCAGTTAGCTCCGATATAAGGTCTCGCTGCAGTCGAATGACATGTGCCAAGCAATTCAGCGCACGAATAGAAAATTTTGCTGAGTACATGCGCTTCCCAAAATGATCCATCGACCTGGACTCCTTGTGCTAGTTCCTTCTTTGTGGCAGTTGCAACCACCAAAGCGTCTACCGGGGCTCCCTTGGACCATGTCTGCCTGTCCGATGGTGGATAAAGAATTTTGTCTGGCCTTTTGGGGATAGGCTCTGCGGTGTCAGGATCCTTCCATGCCCTAGTGGTGATGAGGTCCACCAAAGGGTCAGCTGGTGGGGAGACCCAGGAAGTAGATGGGCCCACACCAATGGCATCCTGGAATACGGACTCATCCGCAGAGGGTTTGGGAGCTGATCAACCTCCTCTTTGGCGGAGGATCTTTATAATGCCTCCAAACGAGACATCCTCGGGAGGTGATCTGTGGGAACCCTATCCTTCATCCAAGTCTGTATCAGTTGTAATGGACTCAGGGGAGTCCAAGTGCCTCCTCTTGCACTTACGCTTACGAGGTTCCTCTCCAGTGTGACTCTCTGGAGAGGATTCGTAAGCCTCTGGGGGTTCCCTGAGGGAAACAGCCTGGGGCTGCCTTGGCACGGGCTGTCCCTGTGACAGGGCAATGGGAGCGAATCCAAAAACAGGGGGGTCTGGGCCGGATCCGAGGATATGAGCTGTGGTCTCAACCCCTGGGAGAGGACCCTTTCCACTGCTCTGAATGCTGATGGAGAGCACGCCTCCATAGAACGTAAGGAAGAGGGTCTCCCCGGCACCAGAGCCGACTGCGGGGTAGTCCGGGCGCCGAGGGTAGGATCCAAAAGAATGAGATCCCGACACTTGGGTCAGTCTCCCCGACCACGGCTCCAAGAGTCCCCTGGATCCAAGATCAGATCCGAGGAACTCAAGGTGACGGCTGGTGTCGAGGAAATGAAAACCATCGGCGCTGACCCTATGGCTCCGAAAGGTCTTGGATCCGAAAACCCCGAAGCATTGGGTCAGATCAGGGAAGGAGCAATAGGGTGGAACACAGTAGCAGAAGAAGAACCTCCCCAATGGCAGAGGGTCCTGGTAAGACCCCCATCTGAATCTGGTTCTGGACGAACCTCCTTATCAGCCTGTCCATATCATGTTCGGATATACTCCGAGTCGATCTGGAGGAAGCGACCGACTCGGGTCTGGGTCGGATCAGAGGGGAGTGCCTCGGCTCCGATGGCTCCATCGGCTCCGGCGAGAAATGGGGAGAGTGGAGCCGAGGAAAACGAGACCTAGATATCTTAGCAGAGGGACTGGAAAAAGACTCCCTGTCTGGAGACCTTTCCTGGGCCTGTCTCTCTCTTTATGGCACCTTCTCTTTCTCCCTTTTGTCCCTACCTCTCTGGGACGACTTCAAAGAAGCAGGCCTAGCGGGTGGTTGAGCCCCTGCCTGCACCGAGTCACTGGCTGGAGAGGAAACCGAGGCAGACTCCAGGGCAGAAGCAGGTAGCATGCCTTTGGCCACAAGCTTAGCACGACGATCCTTCAACTCCCCTGGGTTAAACCATGAACAAATGTCACAGGATACTGACAGATGGGTGACCCCATCTGAATCTGGTTCTGGATGAACCTCATCAGCCTGTCCACATCAAGTTCGGATACACTCCGAGTCGATCTGGAGGAAGTGACCGACTCGGGTCTGGGTTGGATTGGAGGGGTGTGCCTCAGTTCCGATGGCTCCATCAGCTCCGGCGATAAACGGGGAGAGCAAAGCCGAGGAGAACGAGACCTAGATATTTTAGCAGAGGGACTGGAAAAAGACTCCCTGTCTGGAGGCATTTTCCTGGGCCAGTCTCTCTCTTTATGGCGCCTCTCTTTCTCCCTTTTGTCCCTACCTCTCTGGGATGACTTTGAAGAAGCAGGCCTAGCGGGTGGTTAAGTCCCTGCCTGCACTGAGTCACTGGCTGGAGAGGAAACCGAGGCAGACTCCAGGGCAGAAGCAGGTAGCAAGCCTTTGGCCACAAGCTTAGCCCGACGATCCATCAACGCCCTTGGGTTAAACCCCGAACAAATGTCACAGGATACTGACAGATGGGCGACCCCTAAACCTAGAACACACAAGAGTGTAGCCATCGGCTGGAGAAAGCTTATGACCACACTCTGCACTTTTTGAAGAGAACCTTAGTCTGTTCAGCCATAACAATGACAGAAAACCCCCCCTAAACGGACCACACGCACAAACACACACTAAAGCGGGATGGGCCTAAGTGGGAACCAGAACACAAAACTACCACTAGAGAATACAAACTAAAAACCTTTTTTTTTTTAATAACGTGACGACCAAACGCGATGTAAGGGAGGAAAAAGGGAAGGAATTCTCACTCAACAAATAGCAAAAAGTACCAAAAACCTTACCACCTAGCTAAGAGCTCAGAGACCACGATGCTGACTCATAGAGCGGCAAACGAGATCTGGGGCTTGATAGGAGGAAGTGATGTAATATAGGTAAGGGAGGAGCTTGGAGCTGATGCTTGAAAAGTTTTGCCGGCTTGGATCCGAATTGGATCCGTATACCCATATGTGCAGAACGAATGAAGTCAACTACTTCAGATAGACCATTGTTGTTGGTGGGTCTTGATGCAGAAAAAGCATTTGACAGAGTAAGCTGGGACTTTATGAGCAGGGCAAAGGAACCATTTGCATTTCCTGAAAAAACAATTATATAGTTGATTAGGAGAATATATGAGGGATCAGAGGCAAAAATTAAAGTGGGTGGGGTCCTCTGTAATAATTTCTGCTTGAACAGAGGAACCAGGCAGGGGTGTCCTCTTTCCCCCCTTATTATTTGCATTTTATTTAGAACCACGGGCAAGGAAAATAAGGGACTCAGAAATTCAAGGATATAACTGGTATAGTAGTCAAGAGAAGCTGGCTTTATTTGCAGATGATATTTTGTACCTGACAAACTTGAAAAAGACATTACAGTCTTGTGGAACATTTTTAGACAGTTTCAAATCTTTTCAGGATACAAAATTAATGAAGCTAAAACAAAGGCAAATAGCGGTGAATTATGTACCCACAAATGAACTGATTCAGGAATAATTAGAAGTTATGTACCTACCATAACGTTCCATGTTAGTTGTCTTCTCTCGCCTTCTTTCTTGCTGGATGGGTTCGGAGCCGATCCTCGGCTCCGACTCGGCACTTGCTTTAGCTTAGGAACTCCTTTTACCAGCTCGAGGCAACCCTATATCCCATGATGCAAGGCGGAACTACCTCAGATCTCGTTTGGTAGCTAACCTACCCTGCTAAAGACTATCCTAACATAATTAGGAACACAAGTTCCTAATAGAAGTCCTCATATGAAGGCTCCGGAGGAAACAACCTAATAGGAACTGTTCAAGATCTGTCCAGGCCAGGGGGAAGGAGGGAGGCGAAGAAAGAAGGCGAGAAGACAACTAACATGGAACGTTATGGTAGGTACATAACTTCTAAATGTTAAGTTGTCAATCTCGCCTTCATTCTTGCTGGATGGGACCGCGTCCCTAGCACCTGTATCCCGGGTGGCTCAATGGAACAGACTCTTGAGAACTGTGGAACCAAAACTGGCCCTATCTCTGGAGGCCAAGTCCAACTTGTAATGAGAGACAAAGGTATGGGGAGTAGCCCAAGTAGCTGCTGCACAAATGGTATCAATGGGTAAGTCTATCCTGAAAAGCTGCCGAAGTGGATAGACTCCTGGTTGAGTGTGCTTTTGGCTTAGAAGATAGCTGTTTGCCTCTGAGAGAGTACACATAGGAAATAGTGGAAGTCAACCATCTGGATAAGGTCACTTTAGATACTGGAAGACCTATCCTGTTTTCTGCATAGGAGACAAATAATTGGTCCAATTTTCTGAATTGTTTAGTTCTATGCAAATAGTACCTGAGCTGACGATGGACATCCAAAAAATGCAGTTTCTGTTCAGCTCTGTCGGAATAGTTTGGGAAAAAGACTGGTAGGTCTATAGATTGGTTAATGTTGTTTTGAGATACGACTTTGGGGAGAAAGGAAGGGTTAGTTCTTAATGATACCCTGTCCTTATGAAAAAC
Organism: Protopterus annectens; assembly: GCF_019279795.1. Taxonomy (NCBI): domain Eukaryota; kingdom Metazoa; phylum Chordata; order Ceratodontiformes; family Protopteridae; genus Protopterus; species Protopterus annectens. The sequence continues at coordinate 922,550,732 of NC_056748.1, read as the reverse complement.
CAAATAAGGAGAACGAATGCAGAGAGCTTGAATCTCGGAAACATCTCTTGTACCCACATCTCTTGCAGAAGTGACAGCCGGTAAAAATATAGTTTTCCAGGTCAATAACTTCAAAGAACATGAAGCAGACGGTTCGAAGGGAGGTAGTATCAAGGATGCTAACATTAAGTTTAGATCCCATTGCGGAGGAGGATGCTTTATAGGTGGTTTTAGGAGAAAAACTCCTCTCAGAAAGGCCTTGCATAACCTATGAGACATAATGTTATTGTCATGCAAGCCAACATGATACTTGGAAATAGCAGCCAGTTGTACTTTGACTGTAGATGACGAGGATCCTGAATGAAAAACCTCCGCCAGGAAATCTAAAACGAATGTACAGGAGCAGTAAAGGGTCAATATTTTGGAATTTGCCCAAATAGAAAAACGTCGCCACTTGCTAGCATAAACAGTCCTAGTGGACGACTTCAAGGAAGACACTAAAATGTCTCTGACTGAGTCCGAAATCATCGGTAGCCTGGCTAGGGTAGGAAGTGGAGCAACCAAGCAGTGAGGTTGAGAGAATGAATGGCCCGGTGCTGCTGACCCGACTGGTGGATCAAGAGATCCAGAACTGGGTCCAGATGCCAGGGCTGCACCAGAAGGTGACGATGCAGAGACGGAAACCAAATTTGTCGAGGCCAATAAGGGGCAATGAGGATCAACTTAGCTCTCAAAACGGTGGCTTTCTGAATGACTTGTGGAATCAAGGGAAAAGGAGGAAAAGCGTACAGAAGTCCCCGGGGCCAATCCTGGGTTAGAGAGTCTCTCAGGGGTTGGCCTGGAAGGGGAAAGAGAGTGAAGAAATCAGGCCACTTGTTGTTTTGAGGAGTAGCAAAAAGATCGCAACAAGGAGTGCCCCACTTCAGAAAAATCTGATCCACTACAGATTGATTGAGAGACCACTCGTGAGGCATCAGAATGGATCTGCTCAGCCTGTCCGCTAACAGGTTGGACCTGCCGGGGATGTGCGTTGCTATCAGAAACCGTTGAGAAGAGATCGCCCATTGCCAAGGTCTGAGAGCTTCTCGACATAACGGATAGGACCTGGTCCCGCCCTGTTTGTTGATGTACCAGACTACGGACAAGTTGTCCGTTTGTACTGCAATAGTCCCCGTGGGAAGAAAGTCGTTGAGGGCTTGCAACGTTAAAAGCACTGCTCTCATCTCCAGGACATTTATGTGCAGATGGTATTCTATGGGTTGCCACGTCCGTGGACCATCCTGCCCTGATAATGCCCCCACCCGATCAGAGAGGCATCCGTAGTGACTGTGGCAACTGGAGGAGGGGGAATAAAGGGTCGGCCCTGATGAAGAAGAGGGGAAGATATCCACCAGTTCAGATGAGCTCGGCACGACTGTGTTACCAAGATTTCGTGCCTCATCGGGAGGCTGTGGTACGACCACTGCGTGAATAACATCCACTGCAGAAGACGCATGTGGAAGCGGGCCAGTGGTAGAAGAACAATGGCCGCAGCCATAAGACCTAGAACCTTCAGTATAAATCTGGCTTTGATCTTGTTGCTTTGCAATAAAAGCCGAACAAATTTCTTTGATCTGTTAGTCTGGCTAACATTTTGACGGTGTTTAATTCTGCGCCTATAAAGGTGATAGATTGGCAAGGCAGCAGAGAAGATTTTTCGAAATTTACTGAAATTCCCAAACTCCTGCAAAGCTGTAGAGTGTAGTCTCTGGACTGAAGAAGCTGACACTTGGTGGTGGCGGAGAGGAGCCAGTCGTCCAAATAGGGAAACACCTGGAATCCTTGACGTCTCAGATGAGCTGTGACCACTGCCATGCATTTGGTAAACACTCTGGGGGCTGAAGTGAGGCCAAAGGGCAGTGCTCTGAATTGGTAATGACTGGTCCCTAGCCGGCGGAGAAACCTTCTGGAGCGTCTGTGAATCTTTATGTGATAGTACGCATCCTGAAGGTCTATAGAGCACATCCAGTTGTCCTTGCCCAGAAAGGGCAGAATGGACTGAAGCGTGACCATCCGGAATCTTGCCTTCTTGACAAATCTGTTTAGATTGCTCAGGTCTAACATTGGTCTCCAATCTCCCATCCTTTTGGGGACCAAAAAGAATCTCGAGTAGACGCCGGATCCTACCTGGTCTGCCGGCACAGTCTGGACGGCTCTTTTTTCTAGGACCTTTGAAACCTCCTGTTCTGCCAAATCCCTTTGACCGGGTGAGATGTCTGGAAGGGATTGTTGAGGTACGGGATACCTTTCGAAGGGGATTTTGTAACCCTCAGATATGATCGACTGTACCCACATCTCTTGAGATAGGGATTGCCAGGCTACTGGGTACAGCGAAATCCTTCCCCCGACTGCCTCCAAGGGTGGACAGTCGGGCAACACCTCAGGGGTGCTGAAAGGGCTTCTCAGGAAGAGACTCCCTGTTGCCCTGGTTCTGAGGACTCCCCCTGCCTCTAGGGCGGCGTCTATTATTGTTACCCCCTCTGCCTCTGGGGGTAAACTGACCACGTGTGTCCGGTGTAGCTCCTTGGGCTTTATGGAACCACATCTTCCCCCCCTTCTGACCCTTGGGGTATGGTCTAGAAGGAGTGGAAAACTGGACTCCAACGGCAGAAAGAGTTTTACCATCCTGCTCACACCTGGTCAAGGTATCCTTCACCTGAGGTCCGAACAAAGCCGAACCATCAAAGGGGGTATTAGTGAAGGATGCCTTAAAGGGGTCCGCAAAATTACAAAGCCGCATCCAGGCTTGGCGTCTAAGAGCAACTCCTGTGCCTGCGGCCCTGCTCCCTCCATCGGCCGCATAGGATATGAGCCGCATGGAGGAGTTAGATATGGAATTCAGGATTGCTAGCTGTGAGCAATCTTATCCTGAGCCCCAGCAGCAGAAGGATCCTGGACTACTTCACCCAGTTCCTTGAGAACATCTCGTTGAAGCCTGGTGAAGTGACAAAGATAATTCAACGAACGCATAGCAAAGGTCGCTGAAGAAAACATCCGCTTTCCATACCTGTCCATGGTCCTAGAATCCTTGTTAGGAGGATGGACAGGTACTGAAGGATCCGCCAGTTCCTTCTTAGTGGCCGCCGCCACCACTATAGCATCCACAGAGACACCCTTGGAAAGGAACTGTTTGTCCGAAGGGGCCGTGATGAATTTGGATGGTCTCCTGGGGACAGGTTCCACAGAATCTGGAGCCCACGCCTTCCGAGCCACTACCTGCATCAGTGGGTCGAAGGCGGAGACACCCAGGAGGTGGAGGGTCGGGATCCAAAGCCTCCAGGTATACCGACTCATCCTCGGAGGGGTCAATAGAGGCCAATTCCCCTCTGTTTGAGGAGCTCAAGGATGTCTGAAAAGGAGACATCCTCAGAGGGGACCGTGGGGAACCCTCCGACTCATCTAAGTCGGTATCAGATGTAGTAGACTCAGGGAGTCTGTGTGTTTCCTCTTACACGTCCTCTTCCGAGGAGTTCCCCTGCAGGATCAGGAGAAACCTCGGAAGAGGAGGAAATTCCCAATGGGGAAACCTGGGGCGATGGATCCCTGGGCCTGAGAGCAAGAGGCTGGCAAGAGGCATCTGCAGGCACTGATGAGGGAGGAGCTAGAGGGATGGACCGTTGACCAGGCTCAGAGGCCAGGACACTCCTCATCACCTCAAAGGCTCCCTCCCGGGAGACCGGAATATCCCGCTCGAGGAAACAGGAATGCCCGGCTCCAGTGAGAGGGAAGGCTCCGAGGCGATGTCGGCGCCGAGCTTACCAAAGCCGAAGCCCGAGAGGAGAGCGGGTCGGACAAGGGTCCGATGCCACTAGCCCCCTCGGAGCCGACAGTGGAAACCTGACGACCGGATCCCTCCAAGGAAGGTCTCAAGTAGGAGATCGGAGCCGAGGATGATGGAGCCGAAGGATGTATCGGCTCCGGCACTGAAACAGTCGCTGTCCCGAGAAGCTCCGGCACCGAACTGCGATGTGGAGTCGGAGGAGGAAGTTCAAGGGGTGAGGCTATAGCCGACGTCTGATGAGACGGGCTATGGAGCATTTGGGCCAGTGCCTGAGACTTCAACAGCCTGCTTACCACCCTCTCCAAGTCGTGGTCAGACAGCCTGGAAGATCTCGAAGATCGGCTCCGATGGCTCCGCTCCGACAAAGAGGAGACCCGGGCCGAGTGGATACTCAGTAGAAGGGGACCGAGATCTCTTCGGGATGGAGCCATCGGAGCCGAAGTCCCTGAACTCGAGATGGAGCCGAAGGTTCCCGGGCTCCGATGCTGGATAAAGTGTCGGCTCCAGCCGGAGCCGACAAGGCTACAGTAGATAAGGTATCGGAGCCAGCTGGCACCGAACCCACTACCTTTGAGGCAGATACATCGGTTCCAGCGGGCGATCTCGGCTCCGACGGAGCCGGAGCCACCGGAGGAGGCTTAGATACTGAAGCCTGAGCCTTGGTGGCTTAGAAGGTTTCCCAGACCCTGCCTTGAGGGAGAACCTTCTGGCTTAAGTAAGCCACGGAGGATAAGTTTGTTCCTCCTTTCCTGCAGGACTCTCTGGCTAAAGGAGTGACACAAAGCACAGGAGTCCTGCAGGTGCAAAGGCCCCAGGCAATAAACACAAGAAGTGTGACCGTCTGTCAGAGACATTTTCTGACAGCACGAGTCACACTTCTTGAAGCCTGAGACCTTGCCTTCCCTAGACATATCCTAGGTGGAAGAAACACAGACAAACCCCAACAAACACACAAATTAATCCCTACACACAACACACAGGAAGGGATTAACAACTGGGGTTTAAGGCCTAACTAAAACTTTTACACTAAGGTTTAAAAAGAAGTTATAAAGTTTGAAAAAATAAGGGAATAGGGTGGGCTGTAATCACTACAGGCTACACTATGACTAAAAAAGGGAAAATAAAAATACTAACTAAGCTTCTCTTTCTTTTACAAGAAATTCACTTACCTCTGCTGGTAAAGGAGACCTCTTTCGCTAAGCGGCAAACGAGATCTGAGGTAGTTCCGCCTTGCATCATGGGATATAGGGTTGCCTCGAGCTGGTAAAAGGAGTTCCTAAGCTAAAGCAAGTGCCGAGTCGGAGCCGAGGATCGGCTCCGAACCCATCCAGCAAGAATGAAGGCGAGATTGACAACTTAACATCCATATTTATGGGAGCATGATAAAATGAAGTATTTAGGAGTATGGATTAAAAATTATTCTAGTGTAGCAGCTAAGGATATGTGGGAAGAGACTAAACAAAATATAATGCAAAAACTGAGAAAATGGAAGCTTTATTATATGGATATGGTTAGTAAGATACAAGCAGTTAAAATGTTTTTAGTCCCTTTAGTCTTATACACGGGTCAGGCATATTTTTATAAATCAGAGGAGAAGTTGTGGGTAGCAATTAATAAAGAGCTGAAGGCTTTTATCTGGGAGGGGAAGACGGCAAGAGTCAAGTGGGTTAAGATGACTCTTCCAGTAGAACAGGGCAGATTGAGATTATCCAATTTGAAGGGGTATTTCAGAGCTACACTGTTAAGACTACTATACATAGCAAAAGCAGAAAGCTGTAGTTCAAAGTGGAAAGGGATGATGATGAAACATTGGGAAGATCAAGAAACAAGGACAGACTGGGATTTTGGATGCAAGCCTTTAAAGAGAATAACAATAATCATGCAGATTATTATATCCATAAAGTAGCAGCAAGTATTCCAAGAAATGAACCAACGTGGGAATGGAGAAAGGAGAGACTGCCGATAGGGATGACTGCAATTAGAAATACAGACAATAGGCAACAGATGGCTGGAATTTAATGGAGATTGGATAAGCAATTCACAAAGAAACAGTGGGAGGATATATGTATGTCTCCCAAAATTAGCAACAAAATCTAGATGATTTAGGATTTTTGCCTGGAAATGTATACATAGATATTTTTATACCCCAAGTAAACTCCAGAGAATTTTTCCTCAGGCATGCAGTAAGTGTTGGAGGTGTGAAGGGGAAGGGGGAGATAATCGGGAACATATTTTCTGGAAGTACGGGGAGTTGGCGGACTTCAAGGATTCTCTGAAGGATGCACTGTTGGAGATGCTGAGTGGGCAGATTAGTTTGAAGATTGAGATTTTTCTGAGCTACCATACAGAATCAGAACTGTCTAGACATGGGTAAGGCCTTGCTGTGTCTAATACTGGTGGCTGCCAAAAAAGCAATTACTAGAAAATGGAAATAAAAATGTAAATAAACTATACTGGAAGTAGTGAATATAATAACAGAGACAAAACAACTGGAATCGAGATCTTTAGAAAAGGGTAGGAGCAAACTACATAGGAAAACATGGGAATTGCGGGAACAATACATACAAGGGAGGAATGAGGTCTAAAAGGCGTCAGGACTTAAATGAGCTGTGTAATGTTTGAGTGAGAAAGATTGGGTAGCTTACAATTGATGTATAATGTTTGCAACTGGGAGTGTCAGTATGGTTTGTGATCTAAAATGCTTGCACCTAGGATTGGGTCGGTGTGGTATAATTGCCTATGTAGTAAATGATGGGTTAATGAAGATGTTTCTTGTTAAAAAAAATATATATACATATATATATATATATAAATTCAATAATTTATGTAATACTGCTTAGGTTATATGATATATAGCAATACATGTGAAGGATAATGCTTATGTTTCTATAGTTTGATTACTTCTATATGAATGTAAATGTGCCTATGTCACAAGTGATAATTCAATAAAGGTGTTTGAAGTAAAAAAAAAATAAAAAAAAGGAAATATATGAAACCTGAAGAGTCAGACTGAGCTGAATTGCTATCTCCTGGGCTATCATAGTAAGTTTGCAAAGAGGGTAGGATCTAGCATCGCTGCCCCCATTTGTTTACATACCACATCACTGTGGTGGTGCCTGTGTTCATCTGCAGAGGCCGCGGGTACCAGAGTTGTTTCACTGCCTTCAAAGCAATAACAATCATCACCGTCTCTCTGATAATTATGCTTCTGTCTGTCCACTGGGTCCCAGAGAGCTTGCACTTTTACCCCTTTTGAAACTGCTCCCCATGCATCTATAGTAACTGACTGGTAGAAGTATGGAAGGGAGAATGGAAGATTTGGATAGTGAGCTAACTAGTCTATCCACCATCAAATCTCCCGCTTTACAAATTCCAGAACTGGAATTAGAAAAATTGAAGTGAATATGCTAAATGCAGGCTAATTTGATACTGAAGTGATAACATCTTGAACTTTGAAATCTTGGCAGTAAGGTTTAGAAATGAAATGTGCCTTCTGGTTTGGAAAACTAGAAATATCCCTGAACAACAACCTTTGTCTAGGAGACTGACAGGCACTGATTCTATGACTTCCTGAGACAGTTATGTTTCAGGGAATGTGAGGAAAGAGAACAATCTGTTTCCCTGGACAAGAGGGGGTTTCCCATTGTCACTAGTACCTCCTTTGAATTATATCCACAGCCCAGCTGTTTGAGTCTGATGCCAAAAGGGAAAATGAACTCTCATGGGCATAGAAAGGTTGACACAATGGGAGAGTGGAGGAACATGAACAGGCAGATAGTCATGCTGACCAACATTTCTGTAGTGTTTTCTGCCTAAAATAGCTTCCCACCCTCCTTCCCTATTGGCATCTTGTCTTTATACCTGCTGGCCTTGCAGTTGCCCGCCCCTACTCTAAATTTGATCTTGGACACTCCCCCCAGTCTAGTGTCATTAGCTCATTATATCTAATACAGAGAGAACATCTGAGAAGGCCAACCCACTTAGTTTCTTTCCTTCTGTTCCTCCTTTCTCCCTTTCTTTAAAAAAAAAATGTCTGAATCTCCTTGTGTTCTGACTGTGCTTCTCAAACATTTTGGAAATATAAAGTATATTTTTCTGCATTTATTAAAACTGTATTTGCCTTAATATTGCTAGAACTCAAGTGCTCTAGGCTGCACTGCATCTGAATTGCTTTAGTGATGTTTTAGCTGCTTTTATGTATATATAGACTTTTCTGTATATGTAGACTAGCTACTTATTGTACTGTACTACTGCCTCTTACATCATTTTTCAGTTGTGCACTTGCCTTGCTTCATTTAAAAAGTTTTAAATTGCTAATTTTGTAGAGTTTTAATTGCATTTACTGTTTAGGGCTACATACTCGTGTGTTTATTTACTGTATTATTGCATTGTTTAGCCTGTTTTAACGAAAACAAAACAAAAAAATACTATCTTGTTTGCACGTTTCCCGCCTTTCCTAGCTAGTATAGTCCAGATCCCAGGTTTTGCTGGTTTCAGGACTTTATTTTCTGTGTTCAGAGCTATCCGGACCTTGCTGCGGTAGAGGGAAGTCCTACTGCTTACCAGTGGGAGGGGTGAGCATTGTACTGCCTATCTAACACTAGAGGAGTGGTTTCCAGCTCTGAAATTGTAATTTTATTAGCCATGTTTGGCTGATTTCTATCCATTTCAACTTTCTCGCTTAAAAAAGTGTGAGTTTGCACATTTTTCACATCGTGCAGCACCGCGGGGCTACAGTTAAACTATTCCAGGTGCCAGAAAGCCTGATCTTCAATTTTTTTCTTAGAACTATCTGGTTTCTCAGTAGTAGCACTAAAATCTGAACCCCTGTGACTAGTGCTTGCTCTAGAACCTGCTGGAAAGCACTAGAAAGCCTTAACTTAATACAAGCACTCAACTCTACCTGTTAATAAGGACAAATTAATTGTAGGCACTAAACAGCCTATAACTGTAAAGTACCTTGCAAAGGTAAGGGAAAACAGCTCTTGTACTTTACAAAAAGAGCACCTGCACAGGCATGTCCAAGGGTCAGCTTCCGGTGATTTCTCCTGTTCACCTGGTGAATTTGGGCATACCGGGGCAATGCAGCAACTGCCTCATGTACACAGACAACCCTCTCTTCCTACCACTCAACATTACGAGAGATGCACTTACATTGCCAAACAGGAAGCAAAGCTCTCTCCAGCCAAGACTGTGCTGGACAGTCAAGAGGAGAAGGTTAACACCTGCACTACACCTCAAGCAACACACAGCCCTTCAAAACCCACACCATCAACACCCACACATAGCAACACTAAACCCACATATGTGGAGGCCCTTAATATTAACCTGCCCAAGCAACAAAGACCTCCGAAGGTGAGACACAAACACCAGTCACAACCAAAGTGACACATAGCTCACAACACCAGTGTGCCACCCAACAACAGCCCCTAAGGCAAGACAACGTACCCAACACTTTAGTCATAGGTGACTTTACAGTCAGGCACATGTCCTACTCACCCGGCTGAACAAGGAGAAAATTACAGTGAGCTGCCTGTCGGGTGCCAGGATTCACCACATAACGTATGCACTCAAGTCACTCCACAACAAGTACAAATATGACTCTGTCAATGTCCATGTTGGAGTGAATGACTTGAGACGTACCTCCCTGGACTACTTGAAAAGACACATGGAAGAGCTCTCAGATCATGTGGCCCAGGCAGGTATGACCCTGGCCCTGAGTAGCATCCTACCTTCATCCAGAATGATACCACAGTATAAGGACAAAATGATTGACTTCAACAATTGGCTAAGCGTCTGGTGTCATTCAAAGGAGATCCAGTAGCTGTCTGCCTGGGATGATATGATCGACAAACCACGATGCTTTGCCAGAGATGGTCTGCACCTGTCGCCCCTGGGATTCAGGTTACTGGCTAAAGCTCTTGCCACCCCTATAGTGCCTTTTTTAGGCAAGGTTCAAAAGACAAAACCACCACCATAACAGATACAAGCATGCAAAATCTGAAGGTAATGCTACTCAATGCTAGAAGTCTAAACCTCAAAATGCACTCTCTCGAGGCACTCCTAAAAATGGAGAACATCGATATCTGTGCAGTAACTGAGACCTGGTTCAAGGCTCCAGAGAGAACCCCTGCAATACCAGGCTACAACTCTTACCACACTTTTCAGCCACCAAGACCAAAACACTAAAGGTGGAGGAGTGTTCATATTCACCAAGGATATTTACAGCACCAGGCTAGTTGCACAACACAATGCATTTGAAATTCTCCAGGTGCAACTAACACTATGTAAGACTGCAATCCCAAACTGTAGCTTGCTACAGATCCCCACCATGCCCCAAGATTATCACTACACCTTTCTAAACATACTGAAAAATATTAAGATACAACCAAACACCCTAATACTGGGTGATTTCAACTGTTCTGCCATTAACTGGGAAAACTACTTGGGTACCAACACCTTTTCCCAACGGTTCTTGGAATTCATAAATTACAACACCCTGGATCAACTAATCCACTGTCCCACCAGGGACTCCAATATCCTGGACCTGGTCATCACCAACATGGGAGATAGATATTCCACACCAGTGGTCACCCCCTCATTGGTCAGGTCTGACCATAAGCTAATCACCCTTGACATCCACATCCCACCCCCACCCCCAGTAAGGAAACCTCCATAAAAAACTTCTCCAAAGCCAACTTCATGCGACTCAAGTCAGAAGTGACAAACTTCATGACACTCATGCAGACGGGAGCTGAAAGTTCAACTTCTGGATCCTACATTAATGCACTGTATGAGCAAATCCACTCGTGCATGAATAGTGCCATCCCAAATAGAACCAAGATGCTCTCCTTACAAAAAATAAAGGAAGCCAATCTGGTGGTCCCTTGCCATAAACAAACTATACAACAGAAAGAAGAAACTGTTGCAGAAAAGAGGAAAATCCCAGGATGTTAAAAACTCCCTTACTAGCCTCAGTAAAAAGCTGAGATCCCTCATAAAATCCTCCAAAGCTAGTTACGAAAATAAAACTGCCAAAGATTCCAAAGACAACCACAAGGCATTCTATAGTTATGTCAAGAATCTAAATGGCAATGCTCAGATCTGCTCTGAGCTACAACAGAATGGCATTAAATATACTGATCCCACGGATATTGCCACTATCCTGGCAGATCGATTTAGTGCCAACTTCACCTCCCCCTCTCACCCCCTAAAGGGCCAATCTGAATACCAAAAGATTGCCAAATTCCAGTAATCACGGCCACACAAGTAGAAACTGCACTCTCCAAAGCTAAGAATACAGCATCCATAGGACCAGATGACATCCCGGGCTGTGTACTACATGAACTACAAAATGAACTGGCACCTCACCTAAGTGTCATGTTTAATCACAGCCTCACCTCAGGCTTTGTGCCCACTGAGTGGCGCACAGCTACAGTTATCCCACTCCATAAGGGGGGGGGTCCACCTTGGATCCCGGGAATTACCATCCCATCAGTCTGAAGAGCCTGATCTGCAAGGGCATGGAACCCATTATCATGGGACTCATAAACAAAGACATTGGCAACCTTCAAACACTGGATCCCACCCAGTTTGGGTTTGTGAAGGGCCAATCTTGTCTCCTGAACCTGACTGACTTCTTCGAATCAGTCTCCGGAGCTGTAGACAAGGGTAAGGTGGTCCACACAGCCTATCTGGACCTCGCCAAGGCTTTCGACCTCATCTCCCACTCTGGAATTATAGATAAACTTACTAAGCTGGGCATAAACCTCTACGTCACTCGATGGGTTGCCAAATGGCTTACTGACAGAACCCAGACTATAAAAGTAGCTGACTCCAAATCCAGCTTCAGACAAGTGAAAAGTGGAGTACCTCAGGGTTCAGTCCTGGGACCGCTCTTGTTTGACATCTACTTCTCTGAAGTACAGGCCAACACTAAGGGACTCTGGCTAACAAAGTTCGCAGATGACTGCAAAATAGGAGCCATTATTGAATCCCCAAATGATGTGGATATTCTACGAAAGGGCCTTACAGAAACAGATGCTTAGTGCCAGAGCCATGGGCTCAAGCGTAATGCCAAGAAATGTATAGTTATCCTCTTTGGGGAAAAAACATATACCCATGAATTACCACATAGGTGGCAATACACTAAACACCAAAAGTGTGATGAGAGACTTGGGGACTGGCCACATCGTCACAACAGTCAGGAAATCCTTCTATGTGGCACACCTCATCACTAAGGGCTTTTCATCCAGAAAAAAAGAAGGTCATTGTCCCACTGTACTCATCTCTCATTAGACCCATTATAGAGTACAATGCCTTGTTTGGTATGTACCTCAGAAGACATCTGCAACAGCTGGAAAGGCCGCAGAAATACCTCACCAAATGAATCACAGGCTTAAAGCAGATACCATATGCTGATAGTCTAAGAAAACTCCAGCTATACTCTGTGGCATATCGTCTACTCTGAGGCAATCTCTGCTTAACATACAAGGCCATGTCAAACCCTGAGCTGCTGGACATGCTCCACTTAAAGAAATCCCAATCCCTCAGAGCCACACACTCCAGGGATCTAAACCTTGTCATCACAATGAACAAAACATGCTGGAGAGATAGGTTCCTGACCCATAGACTCCCCATACTCTGGAACAGACTGCCCATACATGTCAAGAAGAGTGCCTCCTTGGACCTCTTCAAAAGGAACCTTGATGACTGGATGGGAGATAGGAAATTCACCCCGGGGATCACGTCAGTCGGGTGGGGGGGGTGTCGAGGGCGGCGAGCGGGGAGGTCCCCCCGGGGAGGGGGTGGGAGAGGACGGGCTGCCCGTCCGCCCCCGCCCGCCTGGGGCCGACCCCGCCGCCGCCCGGCCCCGCTGACCCCAGCTCGGAACGCGACCTCAGATCAGACGTGGCGACCCGCCGAATTTAAGCATATTACTAAGCGGAGGAAAAGAAACTAACCAGGATTCCCTCAGTAACGGCGAGTGAAGAGCCCAGCGCCAATCCACCGGGCGACGGGCGAGGGAAATGTGGCGACGGAAGTCCGTCTCCCGCGCCGCCCAGGGGCCCGAGTCCTTGTGATCGAGGCTGGGCCCGCGGACGGTGTGAGGCCGGTGGCGGCCCGCGGCGCGCCGGGATCAGGTCTGCCCGGAGTCGGGCTGTTTGTGAATGCAGCCCAAAGCGGGTGGCAAACGCCATCTAAGGCTAAACACCGCCCCGAGACCGATAGCGGACAAGTACCGTAAGGGAAAGTTGAAAAGAACTTTGAAGAGAGAGTTCAAGAGGCGTGAAACCGTTCAGAGGTAACGGGTGGGGTCCGCGGTCCGCCCGAGGATTCAACCCGGCGCCGCCGCCTGGCGAGCGGATCCCCCTCCGGGTGGGGACCGTCCCGGCGCGCCGCCGCCGGGCGCACTTCCTCGCGGCGTGCGCCGCGACCGCTCGGTCGGCCGGGAAGGCCGCGGAAGGTGGCTCCTCCCGGAGGAGTGTTACAGCCCGCGGCATCAGCCCTCGCCGTGCCCCGGGGTCGTGGGAGACGACCGCCGCCGCACCCGCCCCCGGCGGGACTGCCGACTGGGCCGGACTGCCCTCAGTCGCTAGACAGGAGTCCAGGGAAGTAAATATTGTGGGAATCAATATCCAGGGAATTGTTATGGCTAGAATTGTATAGGCCCTAGGGCCAATAGCCTAGTACCGACCTATGACTGTCCTCGAGTTTTTGAAGGCTTTTCCTTTCTTTTTTGAGCGTCCATTCATTGTTTTTAAAACCCCAATTACTGTCATATTGCTGTTTAAACTGTTTATTGGAAAAGGAGACCAAGGAGGAGAGCTAACTTATTTGATCTGAAAAAGAAGGGATGAAAAATCTGAGTTATTCCTGGAAGAGTTTTTCCCTTTCATCACACTTCTTAAGCAGCTCAGCTGCAGAACAGTGGAAAAGAGTATCTTTACGTAAGAGAGAATTTAAAATCTCAAATGTAACATCACCAGGAAGATTTTGACAATGAAGCCAAGCAAATCTCATCAAAAATTATCCAGATGTACTAGCTCCGGGGAAAGAATAAGCAGCATCATAGCTTATTTTAAAATATACTTAGTCACCTCACAAACAACTGTAAAGAAGAATTTAATGAATTCATTACCTCAGAAAAATGAAAGTTAACCATTAACCTCTTCTTTTTCTCAAATGACACAAGCACACTAACATATGAGCTTAGCAGTTAAAAAACCTGAAAAGTAAAGTACCAGAGGAATATGTTTTCTTCCCCAGCTTACCGTTGCTTTCCCATATTTGTAAAGACATCTATCAGTAACCTGTTTAGCAGGAGTAGATTTAGAAAAAAATACTGCTGAGTCAGCTTTAGGATTATGAAACAGGTACTTGTGTGTCTGAGGCATCTTGTAAATCCTGTCAGACCTCTTGGGGGCAGAAGGTTGTCTGTCACGAAGGCTTGATACAGTAAGCATAGCCAGCTTTAGGCACCAGTGAGCCTTGCAGTCACTGGGGGCCCCTAACCACAGCTAAGTTAGCTTGCCTTGATATTTTGTAATATGTCAGTCAAACCAACAAAAGCTAATACTGCAATCTTGTGTACTTAATAAATCAGGTGGTTAATAACTACTCATACTTATAGCTCCTTTAAAATTCAAAGATATCTCAGGTTAAATGTTTTTTCAAGTAACAGGCTTCACAATTCCATTAAATATTTTGCCACTGGCAAAGTGCCCCTGGCTTAAGTAAATCCTACTGGTGGCCATTCTCTTCACTAAAACTAACACAGCTACCTTTAGGTATCTGCAATACCCATGGCTGCAGGAGGATCCTTTAATCATTCTTGACTGTGTGGGGACCCCACAAAAGCTGCTGCTGGTTAGGGAAAAAAATGTATTCATTTTCCGATTACATTCTTTAACTGAGCAGGGCTGCGATATGACCCTGTTAGGATAAAGCTGACAATGAACATGAGCAAGGTATGCTCTAGAGATCCGCAGCCCAGAGTGACCAATCTCAGTGCATACCTTGGATTTTAACAGCAGCTGATGCTTCGAATCTTCAGAGATGGTTTTCTCTTTCAAGGAGTTTTATAAATACTGGCAGATCATCAAATACTTTAACTCTCAACTTCTTTGCTCAACCAAGAATCCTGGGCAAAATCAAAATAGCAGAATAAATGCTCAAAATCAGGGACTCACTAAGTATTACTCTAATTCATCTAAAAATAAAAAAGTTAAAATAACATTTTGCATCACCATGCATTTTTGGACAATAAGTGTTATGAAACTCTGACCTCTGGATTTAATGACGTTATGTAATTCTGAATGATTTACTAAGAAGTTATACTTTTATGTGGGACAGAAGAAAATTATGAAGCATAATCAAGGATGGTCTGTGAAATTAGGGACAGTGACAGGTAAATAAAAGTGACTTTACCCCTGCTGCTGTTTAACTGCTAAGCAATAGTTACTGATCTGGTGTGGCAATACCAGTGTTACACAATGTATTGGTATTTACTGAAATAACTGCAAAACTAGTATTTCTATGGAGTATGCTTGTTTTTGTACAGTAAAAAAAAAAATCACTGATTTTTATCTGTGCACACACCCAACAATGCCATGACGCACACATTATTTATTACTATTTGTTATTTATTTGCATTTGCTTTCCGGGATAGTCCACTGGGCCTAGTGGAGGCCTGGGGAGAAAAGCTCCATATATTACATGTACATTGATGAGATAAAAGTATATAATGACTTAACAGATTCAAGTTACTAGTAAGCAACATTATACAAAATACAAAAATAACAATGATTTATAACCAGGTACAATATATACATGTCGATATGCAATTAGAATTAGGCTTTCTTTTCTTTAAATTTCATCTTACAGCTGAAGATGCATAAAACTGAGAGAGAGAGGAGAGTTAAATTAAGTGAAGATAGATATTTTCAAAGTGTTAAAGTTGTTAGAAGACATTTCTAGTTTCATGTAATGCTGGAAAAAATATTTGAGCATGTACAGAGCCATAGTTTGGAGAGGTATTCTTGCAGAGACTTCTTGAAAATGGTGTGGTGGGTAAGGAATTCCAAACCTTAGGTATAGCAATGGAGTAAAGAGCTCAGCCAACTGTAAGGTTGGGTAATTCTACCTTTAGAAGACATTTATTTTCTGATCTAAGGTAGCTAAACGGGATTGTAGGGGGACATTAGTGAGGTTACGGATGGGCAATCTTCTGGTTAAGTTATGATTTTATGCGCAGTGCTGAGTTGTAGGCAAGTTAGGAAGTCAGGCAGTTCAAGCCAATTGAGTTTTTCAAGGGATATACAGTGATGGGAGATATGTGTAGCATTGTTGGCAAACTTTGCTACTTTATTGTAACAAGATTCGAGTTTGCTTTTTAGAGAGTTGAATGCCTGTGAGCAGGGGGCACCATATAGCAGAGATGGTAAAAGAAAATAGGATGCTAGGGTTTTTTTGGCTGAGTGGTTGAGGTAAAGTTGTGTGTCTGTAAAGCAGACCTAACTTTTGGTGGGTCTTTCTGATGTTTAGGATATGAAGGTCAAAGGAGAGATTTTCATTGATAGTAACTCCAAGGAGTTTAGTGTGGTGCACTACTTTGATGGCAGTGCTGTTCTGAGTCAGAATAGTAAATTCTGACCTGTTTATCTTTACGGGGGTGGATCTTTTAAGGATGAATAGAAGGAGTTTGGTTTTGTTAGCATTTAGGGCTAGGTGATTGTTGTTCATCCATGTTTCTTTGTTAAGAAGGCGATTTGAGTAAGTTTTTGGAGTTCACTGGTGGAGTAGGCAGAGAAGATGATGGTGGAATCATCTGCATATTGAATAAGTGAGGTTTGGGACAGGGAAGAGTTGAAGTTATTAACAAATATGCTGAAAAGGAGGGGCCCAAGTATAGAGCCTTGGGGAACTCCTGTTGATATCGGGAGATAATGTGAGAAGTACTGGTCCCATTTTGTTGCTTGTTGTTTATTTGTAAGGTAGTTAACAAAAAAGTTTTTATTTATTTATTTAATTTACATTTGTTGACTGGGATTGTCCGACTGAGCTGAAGAGCCCTTTTTCAGCGGAGGCCCAGGGAGAAAAGCTCCAACATAGTATACAATTTTCATTATAAATTAACATTAAACAGTAATGCTACAGGATTATTACAAGGCATTAAGTAGCAGTACAATGTTATACAGTGTCAATAATCAGGAGTATAGCAAAACTCTTTCAAGATGTATAATAAGAAAAAAGAAGTTATGTCCTTAACATAACATTCCATGTGGAGTGTTCATCTCGCCTTTGTTCTTACACATGGGTGTCGGAGCCGATCCTCGGCTCCGAGTCGGCTGCTTAGCAAAGCTATGCATCTAGAAGAAGCTCGAGACCAACCTATCTCCCACAATTTCCTCTGCCTGTACCTCAGATCTAGTTTGCAAACAAAACCAGATCCAGCAATAACACAGGTTATGAGTATAAGAGAGAACATAAGTATACAAAGGACCAGACACTAGCTCAAGCCAGTAGGAACAACAGAGAGACCACTAGTGGGAGACAAACAGACCAGACTTCTAAATCCGTACGTTCTTCCAGATCCAAGGGTGGGAGGGTGGGGATGTAAGAACAAAGGCGAGATGAACACTCCACATGGAACGTTATGGTAAGGACATAACTTCTTTATGTGAGAGTGTTCAATCTCGCCGTTTGTTCTTACACATGGGTAGCGTCCCTAGCTCCGTTACCCTGAATGACTCACGGAAGAACGTTCCTGAGCACAGTGGAACCAAAAGATGCTCTATCCCTGGAAGTCTTGTCAACTTTATAATGAGTGATGAATGTATGCGGTTTAGACCAAGTGGCGGCTGCACAAATCGTATCCAATGGTAGACGAGCTGCATGAGCTAGAGATGTGGAAATTGACAGAGTAGAATGTCCCTTTGGTTTGGAGGGCAAAATCTGATTTGAAGCAGAATAAACAAAGGTTATACAATCAGTTAGCCATTTAGAAAGTGTGCGCTTCGTCACTGCCGTGCCCTTTTTGTTGTCCGCAAAGGCTATAAAGAGCTGGTCCGCTTTCCTATGGTCCTTAGTTCTATCCAGGTAAAATCTAAGTTGTCTATGAACATCCAATTTGTGCAGCATATATTCCAGCTTGTTGGCGTGGTTTTTGAAAAATGTAGGAAGCTCAATGGACTGATTAATGTTGTTGACTGAACAAACCTTAGGGAGGAAGGAAGGGTTGGTGCGTAATGAAACCCTGTCAGGGTGAAAAATTAAATATGGCTGCTTGATGGAAAGTGCCTGAAGTTCTGATACTCGTCTGGCTGAAGTGATAGCTACTAGGAAAAGAGTTTTCCATGACAAGAACTTTAAGGAACAAGAAGAAGCTGGTTCAAAGGGCGGTAGAATCAGTTGGGATAAGAGCAAATTTAGATTCCAAGGAGCTGTAGGTAACCTAACTGTCGGTCTGAGATGAAAAGACCCTTTCATGAAGGCTTTACAAAGCCTATGAGCCATAATGGGAGCTCCGTTTTCTCCTACATGAAAGTTGGAAATAGCGGCCAACTGAACTTTTAAAGTGGCGGTAGATGCTCCTTGATGAAATAGCATGGACAGGAACTCCAAAATCTTGTTCAGAGGGGCTACTAAGGGATCCAAGTGCTGAGAAGTGGCCCAGTAGACGAAACGTTTCCACTTACTGGTGTATATTTTGGTAGTGGAAGCCTTATGAGAGGCGACCAGAATGTCCTGAACCGCCGGAGAGAGAAGATCAGACCTGGCTAAGTAGGGAAGCGGAGCAGCCAAGCTGCTAACTTGAGGGATAGGAGCAACGGGTGAGGAGCTCCTGACGAATGAGTCAGCAAGTCTGGCACTGGGTCCAGAATCCAAGGCTCCCGCATTTGGTGGGCTTGAAGAAAGGGGAACCAAATCTGTCGAGGCCAGAATGGGGCAATGAGAATTATAGTCCTCTCCTGGTCCTTGGCTTTCTGAAGAAATTTCGGGATCAGAGGTATAGGAGGGAAAGCGTATAGGAGACCCGGGGGGCAATCATGAATCAGAGCGTCCCTGGGGACATCCCCTGGAGGGGGTAAAAGGGCAAAGTAGCTTCTGCACTTGGTGTTCATTGGAGACGCAAACAGATCGCAGCAAGGCTGGCCCCATCTGCGGAAAATCCTTTCCGCCACTTTCTGATTGAGGGACCACTCGTGAGGTAACAGGATGGCTCTGCTCAACCTGTCCGCTATGACGTTGGATAGCCCCGGGATGTGCGTTGCTATTAGAAAGCGACCCGTGGATTCTGCCCATTGCCAAATTCTCATGGCCTCTCTGCACAACTGGTAAGACTTGGTTCCTCCCTGTTTGTTTATGTACCAGACTACGGACATGTTGTCCGTCAGTACTGCAATGGTCCCCAGAGGTAGAAGGGGTGAGAAGTGTTGCAACGCTAGGAACACTGCCCTCATCTCTAGAACATTTACATGCAGGTTGTACTCTAAGCTGGACCATTCGCCTTGGACTGTCTGTCCCTGAAAGATGCCCCCCCACCCTATCAGGGAAGCATCCATGGTCACTGTGGCTGTTGGTTTGGGTAACACAAACGGCCGGCCGCTGAAGAAGTTCTGATTCTGTAACCACCAAGACAGGTGAGCTTTGCAGGAATTCGTTATGTGAATCTCGTGTGTCAGGGGTAACTGCTGGAATGACCACTGTGCGAACAGCAGCCACTGGAGAACTCTCATGTGTAGCCTCCCCATGGGAACTGCAATGAGGGAAGCTGACATGAGCCCTAAGACTTTCAGGACTAGATTGGCTGGGGACATTTTGGACAATAGCAGACGAGCTACGTGATCTTGAAGGCAAGCTATTCTTGAGAGGGGCAGTTTTAGTAGCATAGAAATGGTATCTAGATCTGCGCCTATAAATTAAATATGTTGCGAGGGCTGTAACGCAGATTTTTCGAAATTTATCGAAATCCCTAGCTGAGCAGAAAGGCTTATAGTGTAGTCCCTGGCCTGAAACAGTTGACACTCGGTGGTGGCAGTAAGGAGCCAGTCGTCCAGATACGGAAACACCCGGAATCCTAGGCGTCTCAAGTGAGACGCTACCACTGCCATGCATTTGGTGAAAACCCTGGGGGCTGAGGTTAGACCAAAGGGCAGGGCTCGAAACTGAAAGTGGCTGGCTCCCAGCCGGAAGCGCAGGTGATCTCTGGACACTCTGGCCATTTTGATGTGGTAGTAGGCATCCCTGAGATCTATTGAGCACATCCAGTCGTCCTTCTGTAAAAAAGTACAGTTTTGTACCTACCATAAATGTAGATGTTCGAAGATCGACATTGCTGCAGTCCTTACTTATGGGGTAGTCCGCTGTCCTCGGTCGGCCCGAATACCAAAGTATTAGGCTGACGTCGGTCATGGGCGCCTAGATCTGACATCAGAGCGTCAGGGTATAAAGGCGCATGACCGACGTCATATCCTCAGTCTTTTCTTGCCCCAGATGTCAGAAGGCCAAACCAGAAAGGCCACAGCCAAAAACAGAATACCTCCCAAAAACATGCCCAACAACAACCACCACCTAAAGCATAGCACCAAGTCAAACTACAGTGGGGAAGGAGGGAGGGTAAACTGGACTGCAGCAATGTGGATCTTCGAACATCTACATTTATGGTAGGTACAAAACTGTACTATGTTCTTCATCTCACATTGCTGCAGTCCTTACTTATGGGTAGAATCCCAAAGCAACGGGAAAGGGAGGATGGTAAAAATCATAAAGCATTAGGGGCCGCTAAAATGCCCTGTAAAATTGCAGTGGCAAATCCAGCCCTAGACTTAGAATAAAGAGGAAGGTGGTAATGTTTAGAAAAGGTATGCACTGAACTCCAAGTAGCTGCCTCCAAAATGTCTTTGTAGCTACCCCTTAGAAAGGCCGTAGAAGTAGCAGTAGCCCTAGTGGAATGAGGCCTGATTCCAGCAGGAATCTCCTTACCATGATGGGAATAACAGAAAGAAATACAAAACCCAATCCATTTAGAAATAGTTTGTTTTGAAACAGGTTTACCCTGTGAACCCAAAGCAAAAGAAACAAACAATTGCTGAGACTGCCTGAACTCCTTGGTTCTGCTCAAATAATAACGCAACTGCCTGTGAATATCCAAAGTATGTAAAATTTTCTCCCCTTTATTTTGGGGGTTTGCATAAAAAGTAGGCAAATGAATAGTTTGATTTAAGGCCACACTAGAAACCACTTTAGGCATAAAGGAAGGATTAGTACGCAAAGATACCCTATCCTTATGAAAAATCAGGAAAGGCTCCACTGCCATGAGGGCCTGTAATTCAGAAACCCTTCTTGCAGAGGTAATGGCCAACAAAAAAGCAGTTTTCCATGACAAATACTTTAACTCGGCAGTAGCTGCAGGCTCAAAAGGTTGTAGAGTAAGTTTTTCCAACACAAAATTGAGATCCCAAGCAGGAGTAGGAGCTCATGGGGGTCTTATATTCTTTGCCCCTCTAAGAAATTGCTTAAACCAAGGATGAGAGAATAAAGGAGGGTCACAATCATAGTGAGCAGAAATGGCTGCAGCATGGACCTTTATTGAGGAGAAAGACAAACCCTTGTCCAATAACTCAGTAAGATATTGAAGAGCAACACTTAAATCAGGTTTGGAGACATCAAAGCCCTATCCTTTGCCCCAAATAAAAAATCTCCTCCATTTATCAGCGTAAACTTTCCTGGTACTAGGCCTCCTGGCCTCCAAAATAACATTCAAAACTTGTTGTGGAAGCTGAGACCCTCCAGAGTCTAAAACAGAATATGTCAGGCTGTTAGATGCAGAGACTGAATCTTGACATTGAGGAAGTGACTGTCCTCTTGTGACAAAAGGTGCGGAATCAAAGGCAGAGGCCATGGAGGTTCTCATACTAAACTCCTCAGTAGTGGGTACCAGTGTTGTCGAGGCCAATCCGGTGCTATCAAAATCATGGTTGGCTTGTCTTGTCTGGCCTTCAAAAGTACCTTGGGAAGAAGAGGCAGAGGTGGGAAGGCATATACATGCAGATTGTTCCAACTGAATGATAGAGCGTCCACCTTCCAAGCTGTGTGATGAAACATTTTTGTGCAAAACTTTGGCAACTGGTAATTTAGTGGAGAAGCGAACAGATCTATGTCTGGAGTTCCCCATAACACTGTCAACTGTTGAAATACAAGAGGATCCAATTTCCATTCGTGAGGATCCACTACTTGTCTGCTCAATACATCTGCTAAGGAGTTCTGTGCTCCTGGTAGAAACCTTGCCTGAAGATTGAGGTGTAGATTGAGAGCAGTTTCCCACAGAATCATCGCTTGCCTGCAAAGAGGGTAAGAATGGGTTCCCCCCTGCTTGTTGATGTACCACATGACAGTAGTGTTGTCTGTTTGAATCAACACCTGTCCTGGGTGAAGTAAATCTTTGAAAGCCATCAATGCAAACTGGACTGCTAACATTTCCTTCAAGTTGATATGCAAATGCTGGAGTTTGACAGGCCACGTGTTTTGCACCCATTTTCCATTGAGGTGTGCTCCCCAAGCCTTGTCCGAGGCATCTGTCGTTAGAATCTGACTCGCCTCTGGCCGGGTCACAGAGAGTCCCTTGTTTAGGTGACATTCCTGAGCCCACCACAAAAACTCCTTCTGAATGCAAGGTATTATCTGAATGACAGTGTCTAGATCTTGGCAGTGCTGTGTCCATACATTTTGAGATACCATTGAAGCTTCCTCATATGCAATTTGGCATTGGGAAGTACCAGAATACAAGATGCCATGAACCCCAAGGCTTGAAGGACTGTCCTTGCAGTCAGCCTGGACCGTAGAGACATTTGATGGAAATAAAGAGAAAGGCTTCTTTGTTTGTCCGGGGTCAAAAAGGCCATCTGGGAAGCTGTGTTCAGTCTCACACCCAGAAAGCACATGTCCTGAGAGGGTACTAGACTGGACTTTATTTCGTTCACAGAATACCCTAGGCATCTTAACACTGCCATCACATACTGTAGATGATGAAGAAGTTCGTCCCTTTCTTGTTCAATAATCAGGCAGTCGTCCAAATAAGGATAAATCTGTATTCCTCTGAGTCTGAAAAAAGCTATCACTGGAGCCAGAACCTTTGTGAACACTCTGGGCGCAGTAGATAAGCCAAAGGGCAATGCAGAGAACTGATAATGTAAATTTCCAGCCCGAAAACGCAGGTACCTCCTGCAACTGGGCCTGATAAGAACATGAAGGTAAGCCTCTTTGAGATCCAAAGTAACCATCCAGTGATCTTTTCCCAACAGAGGTAAAAGTTGTTGCAAAGTCAGCATCTTGAACTTTGGAATGTCCAGGTAAGTGTTGAGGATAGATAAATCCAAAATTGGTCTCCACGTGTTCCCTTTCTTTGGAACTAGAAACAGGCGAGAATAAAATCCTAGGCCCACTTCTGACAGAGGAACTGGCTGTATAGCTCCTATTTGAAGAAGTAAAGAAATTTGTCTGTGAGCCTCTATCCTTTGCCGAGGAGGGACGTCTGGCATGCCTTTGAAAGGAGGCATGGTATGGAAATAGAACTTGTAACCTCGGTTTATAATGTCCAATACCCATTTGTCCTGGGTGACTAAATGCCAATTTTGCTTGAAAAGAGCCAACTTTCCTCCCAAAGGAGCTGCCAGGCAAGAAGAATCTGGCAGCTGAAAATGCAGGTCATTGGGCCTGTTTACGAAAGGACTGGCCCCTGCCCTCACCAGCAGATTGAGCAGGCGAACTCCACTGTCTCGGCCTGAAGGTACTCTGAGCTCTGCCCCTACCACGCCTAGATCTACCCCTAGACTGAGAATCAGAAGAAGGGTACGTCCACCCCTTAGTAGGCCAATTTCTACTAAACTTTGGAGGTTGTACCTGCAAAAAATCTTTAACAGACTGCATAGACTTAGCCTTGTCTTCCATTTTCTTTAAGACTGACTCCACAGGAGGACCAAACAAAACTTCAGACTGTAAAGGGGCATCCAGAATTCTAGACTTAACATGCTCAGACAAATTCTGATCCTTAAGCCAGGCGTGCCTACGAATAACTGAACCAGTGGCCGCCACCCTAGAAGAAGCCTGTAAAGCATCAAAACTGCATTGCAAAGAGTGCTTACCCACCTGCTCAGAAACATGCACTAAATCATGCAATTCTTTACACTCTATGCCCTCTGCCAAAGCATCCACTTTAGATCTTAGCTGAGAAAGGAGGAAATTCTGATACATCAACATATGAAACTGGCAGTTCAAAACTCTCATTGCTAAAGTAGAAGAGGTATACACCTTCTTACCCCATCTATCCAAAGCTCTAGCTTCCTTATCCAGAGGAACCGGATTCTTAACAACAGAGGCTCTAACACCCTTAGGCCCCTGACTAATAGTTTCTGGGTCCGCCCTAGGACTCTTATACAGATATTTATGAGCCTCAGGCACCCTGTAATACCTGTCCGGTTTAACTGGGGCAGGAGGCACAGAATCTGGATTAAGGGAAGCTTCCGAGAAAACATCTGAAACAACATCCAAAACCGGAGGTATAGCTAAGGGTCTATGCTGTGGTAAAAACAAGAACTCCCTAAGTCTCTTCCGGGAATCAGAGTAATCCTGTCCCTCCCACTTAAAATGCTCCCTCATGGAATGCAGAGTTTCTGAAAATGAAAAATCCTCTGGAGGAGAAGCAGAAGGAGTGGAATCCTCTGCATCAGAATGAGGAGGGAAATCTTGAATGTCTTCAGCAGAAGACTCTGAATCATCTGAGGCCTGCTCCAAACTTTCCAACTCTGGCTCCATCCTGGGCCTCTTATCAGGAGGGGGCATAGAACCTCTAATTAAAGTAATCAAATCCTCTGCCATTTTAAGCATGTGCTTTTTAGGCACAGACCCTGAAGAACCAGAACTGACACCAGAGGAAGGCAAGACAGACCTGCCTTTAGAAGGAGCCTTAGAAACAGTAGCAGAAGGCCTAACCACCCTAGGCATAGAAGGGAGAATAGTAACCTGAGAGGCCCCTTCAGCCTGACCTGCCTCCTGAGAGGCCACATCCTGTAAAATCAAAGTTTCCCCCTGGGACTCAACAGAAACTTCAGCCGGATCCACCTGTTCAGCTGTAACTTCTAAAGGTCCGGCGTCCGAAACGGACGAATCATCCTGCCTAGGCTTTAAAGATTTGTCTTTGCGCTTCTTAGTAGAAGCAGGCATCGGAACATCCGACGGCATATTATAATTACACCTCTTGCCAAAGACTAACCTAGCGCAATCTAACCTCCGTTTTATAGTGCGCTTATTAAACCTAGCACAAAACTGACACCACTACGCCGTGCTCCGTCCCAAACAAGGAATACAAAGGGAGTGGTAATCCCTATGTGGTATCTGTTTCCCACAAGAAATACAATTATTCACTTTTTCTGACATCCGGTAAGTAACTGAGGCAAGAAAAAACAAAAATATTCCCCAACGGGGTACTTAGCCCAACTTGGTATCGGTCTGAAACTCCGAAAACGAAAAATTTCAGAACGCCGAACGGCACTTGCAACGCTGCTTCTGCATCGGACCATGCGGCAAAAAAGACTGAGGATATGACGTCGGTCATGCGCCTTTATACCCTGACGCTCTAATGTCAGATCTAGGCACCCATGACCGACGTCAGCCTAATACTTTGGTATTCGGGCCGACAGAGGACAGCGGACTACCCCATAAGTAAGGACTGCAGCAATGTGAGATGAAGAACATCGGAAGGATCGATTGAAGCGTGACCATCCGGAACTTTTCTTTCTTCACAAACGTATTGAGGTTGCTTAGGTCCAGAATTGGCCTCCAGTCCTCTGTCTTTTTTGGAACTAAAAAGAACCTTGAGTAAGTTCCGGATCCTCTTTGGTCTGCCGGGACTGGTTGGATGACTCGTTTTTCTAGCAGCTTTGAGATTTCTATAGCTGCAGGTTTTCGCAGATGGGGTGGTACATCTGGGAATCTTTTTTGTGGTAATCGGAGAAATACAAAGGGGATTTTGTAACCTCTGGTAATAATGCTTTTTACCCAATTGTCTGAAATAAGGCTTTGCCAGGCCTGAGGGTATAAAGCTAAGCGTCCCCCGATTGCCTCCAGAGCAGGACAGTCGGGCCTCCTCTGAGTGCTGGAAAGGCTTGCCAGGAATGGTATCCCTGTCGCCTTGGTTCTGCGGACCCCCTCTGCCACGTCTTCCATCTCTGCCCCCCCCTCTGCCTCTGGAGGGGGCATCACCCTGTGTGTCTGGGAAAAAACCCTGGGGTTTACGAAACCACATCTTTCCACCTCATTGCCCTTTGGGGTACGGTCTGGATGGGGTGGAAAAACGGACTCCAACAGCAGACAGAGTCTTTCCCTCCTGCTCACACCAGGTTAGGGTCTCCTTTACTTTGGGGCCAAAAAGAGTGGCACCATCAAAAGGGGCATTAGTAAAGGAAGACTTGAAGGCTTCCACAAAGGAGCACAGCCGCATCCAGGATTGTCTACGAAGAGCAATCGCTGAAGCTGCAGCCCTACTCGACCCCTCGGCCGCATACGAGATGAGCCTCATGCGAGTTCACTATGGATGTAAGGGTGTTGAGTTGTGCTGTCACTTTGTCCGAGACAGCAGCATCTGTATTACCCTGGAGGGTATCTCCCAACTCTTTGACTAGATCCCTCTGTAATCGTGTAAAATGCGTCAAGTAGTTCAGCGATCGCATAGAGAAAGTCGCTGAAATATCTGTCCATGGTCCTAGAGTCTCTGTTAGGGGGATGGACAGACGAGGAAGATTCGGACATCTCCTTTTTAGTGGCTGCGGCCACCACCATATTGTCTACTGGAACTCACTTAGTAAGGTAAGACTTGTCCTGAGGGGCAGTGATGTACTTGTTAGGTTTCCTGGGAACTGGCTCTACTGTGTCAGGAGTCTCCCATGCCCTTCGAGCAATTAACTCCATTAATTCATCGAAGGGCGGAGTGACCCAGGAGGAGGAAGGGCGAGCACCAAATGCCTTCAGCAGAACCGACTCATCCTCAGAAGGGGGTAGGGCCTGCCAATCACCTCTCTGCTTCAGGATCTCCAGGATGTCAGCAAAGGAGACATCCTCTGAGGGTGATTTCGGGGACCCTTCCGACTCATCTAAGTCAGTATCCGATGTTAAAGATTCTTGTGGAGAATCTAAGTGCCTCCTCTTGCACAACTTTTTCCTCGGAACTTCATCGGGAGGGGCTTCCGATGAGGCCTCCAAGGAAGAAGAGGCTCCCTCTGGGAGTGGCTGAGACACTGGTGCTCTACGCTTGTGGGTAGCCGTGGGTGCAGAAGAAGACAACGGACCTTTATGGGAGAGAGAAGTTGTTTCTGTTGACGTGGTTGTCTGAGAAGACAGCACCTTCCTCCTGAGGTCAAAGGCCCCCAGACTTCCAAGGAACGTGGAAGTGTCTCCGACGGGGAGGCCAAGGGTATCAACCCCGAGGACGGAGCCGAAGTGATGCGTGCCGAGGCACCGAGAGGGAGAGTCGGAACCGAAAGATCGGTTCGACTCTCGGTCCCGGAACCAAGGAGGGATCGTCGGTTCCACGAGTCCGCGAACGGTTCCGACGGAGTCGAGGTCAACGGTGCCGACCGAGAAGGGGACGGTTCCGGCACCAAGGGCTCCACAATCATCAGATCAACATCCCTCGGCTCCAACAGCTGTGTAGGCCTCGGAGGAGGTTCAGATGGAGATAAGGGAAGGCCTTCGAGTCTCGACACCAACTGGGAGGAGACTGAAATGAGCTTGGACAAGGCCGTGTTCTCCATTAACTTCTGCACCACATGATCTACGTCGGTGTCGGAGAGAGGCCTGGAAGAACGGGTCAAAGAAACTGAAGACGGTACCGACCTCAATAAGGCAGGAGGTGGAAGCTCCGACACCGGCACCAAGACTCGAGGCTCGGTGACAGTAAGAAGCCCGACACTCGGCCCCGAAGCCTGTGGAACCGGTGAGCGAACTTTAAATGAAGAAGTCGAAGCCGATGACATGGGCTCCGATGTCTTCGATCCCTTCGAGGACTTAGAAGCCTGGTCCGACTTGTCAAGCTCTTCTTGGAAGGAAGGCTTCAAAAGACCCCTATCCATAAGCTTCCTGTGCCTATCTGTCATGACCCTTCCACTAAAAGAATGACAAATAGAGCAGTCTTCTTGTAGATGGAGAGGGCCAAGACAGTAGACACAGGAGCTGTGGTTGTCAGTGACAGACATCTTTTGCCCACACTGACACCTCTTAAATCCCGACTTAGCTTTTTCAGACATATCCTGAAGAAAAGGCAAACAATTATAGCAAATAACAGTCTAAAAGGATAGACTCAAGTCCACAAACACAGAATACTATCAATCAAAAACAACCCTAAACTAGGAGTAGGCCTGAAGGAAACAAAGTATAAAACTATAAAAATTATATATATATATATATATATATATATATATATATATATATATATATATATAAATAACGCGAAGTTGAACTAGACACACACACACGCACTAAGGATAAATTTCCTCAAAGAAAAATAGAAAATTTCACAAGAAATATAATTAGAAGTATCTTATCTTCCCAAAGTTGGTCAGAGCTCTCAAAATTCGATGCGATCGATTGCAGCGGCAAACTAGATCTGAGGTACAGGCAGAGGGAATTGTGGGAGATAGGTTGGTCTCGAGCTTCTCCTAGATGCATAGCTTTGCTAAGCGGCCGACTCGGAGCCGAGGATCGGCTCCGACACCCATGTGTAAGAACAAACGGCGAGATTGAACACTCTCACATTATGTCATTAAGATGAATATAGTTTTTGGGGTATGTGGTTAAAAAAAAACAGTTTTATCATAATGTAGTTGCATGAAAGCAAGACAATTACAATAGAATGTTTCTCTGAGGTGATTTGCTTAATAGGTTTTAGAAGACAGTAGAAAGAGTAGTCAAGGAATATTAGAGAGAGCTAGTGAGAAAAGTGAGTTAAGGGCAGAAAGTAGATTAAGGTATGGGAAGTAGGGGATGTTTAAGGAGGGAGAGTGCAGTGGCAGGATCAGTGACTTTTAAAGTGCTCTTAGGTGGCTGAACTGTTTAGGATGTGTAAGTGTCCTGATTTTTAGTGGAAGCCTATTCCAGGCAATAGTGGGGTGATAGCTGTACATGCTGCATCCAAATTAAGACTTGGGTTTGTAGATATGTAGATTTAAAATCTAAGGTAGGGGATGAGATTCCTAGGTTAGATAGTTTAGTGAGTAGTAGGGGATGTGAGATGGTATCAAATGCCTTTGACAGGTCGAGGAATAAAGAGAACACAATTTTCCCTGTGTCTTTTGCATGGTTTACAGTGTCCAAGAATGATACAAGGACAGTGCTGGTACTGTGTCCAGGTCTGAAACTATGTTGGGTGGGGGACAAGATTTTATTGTCTAGGAGATGATTTAGGAGTTGATTGTGGGCACATTTTTTTAGAATTTTGGATAGAGGGGAAAGGATTGCTATGGGTCAGAAATTGGTGGGCCACCTTTATATAGTGGGAGAATATAGGCTTTTTTCCAGATAGTGGGTACTTGCTGTTCTTGGAGAGATCTATTGATAAGTATGCTAACTGGATAAGCTATAGACTTTGCTGACATCTGCAGGTATGTGGTTATCAGGCGCATTAGTACATGGTATGAGTATGAGTAGTAGTTTCAAGATAGCTGAGATATGGTAAAGAAGGTGGAGTTTATATTTGGCGAGTACACTGTGATATTTACCTGAGGGAAGTTTCTTGTAAGTTTAACAATGGAGTCTATAAAATGCGAGTTGATTATTATGGCAATTTCTCTGGGGGATTTGTCTGGGTCAGGACAGGGGTTGTTATTGGATCCTGGGTTAAGTAGGGTTGAGACTGTATTCCAGAATTTCTTAGGGTTTTCTTTATGGCATTTTAGTTAGATAGAATTGTTTTTTTGTCTTTTACTTCTGCACGTTTTGGTTGATTACATAGTTGTTTGAATTGTAGGAGGTACCGGGGGGGGGGGGTCTTTGTTTTTTTTTTTTGACAAAGCTTTGATTTGTCTCTTTTAGACATCAGTTGTTTTGTGGGATGAGTAAGCCAGGTAGCAGTGTTGTTTTTAATTCTATTTTGCTGTATGGGGGGCTAGATTGTTTAGGATACCTAAGAAAGTTGAATTAAAGAATTCAACGGCTTCATCTAGTGGGAGGACTTTGAGAATGCTCAGGTTTACTTGTGCTAGGGTGTCATTTAGAGCTGTTTGGTTAAAATTGGAGATATTTCTAGTTAGTCTGTACTGGTGTTGGCTGGGGGCTAGGGTGGATTTGCGTATTATGATCACTTACGGTTTGATGTAGAGTCCCTGCTGAAGCTACTTTGAGTGTGAGACTAGTATCCAATTTATGATGGAACCACTAGTTGTTTTTGGGTCTAGTTACTTCATTGATAAGCTGGGTATAATTGAACAGATTTATATTTATTGAGGGTTGATTTTTTTGTGACTTCTGTCCAATCTATGTTGACATCTCCAAGGATAATGGTCTCACTGGTAAAGGTCTTTGAAGTCCAGGCAAGGATTTGTTCTAGGATGGGTGTATTACTGCCTGGTGGGATACAGATTCCAATGATGTAGAGCTTTCTGCTGGCATTCAGTTGTAGGAAAGCTACAACAATTTTGGCAGCTGTGAATTGTGGGCTGGGTTGGCATATGGTACTAATGTGAAATGACTTTGGTAAATTAATGCAACACCTCCACTTTTTTATGGGGTCTGTCGTATCTTAAGTAGGAGTAGCCAGGTGGTAGAAATTGATTTTTTTCATTTATGGTTTAAGCCAGGTTTCTGTGGCTGCTATTATATCTGGCCTACTATGTGAAATCCAGGAATGGAAGTCTGGAATTTTATTCCTGATACTTTGCAGGTTAATGGTTGCTATGGTGAGCAATTTACTGGTTTGTTGGGTTGTGGGATTTAGAGTTGGTTTGGGGTTGGGGTGGATGTCCACGCATAGAGGAAATTTTGCTTTATTGAGAGGCAGGTTTGTGCTTATTAGTCTTCTTTTAATTATGAGATGTTTGTATAGAGTTGTTAGGCTTAGTTTAGTATTTGCTTCAGTTACTATGTTAAATCTGGTAGCAGAGTAGATGTATAATGCCATAAGCCCTGGGTGATTTAGGTGGTAGCTAGGTTTAGGTGGACTTATGGTTAAGGCGACAGGTAAAGGTTTTAAATTGTGATGTAACGTGTGGATGGAAGTTAAGTGCAGAAGGGTAAGGAAAGCAAGGGAGAATGGGAGGAGCAATGGTGATGTGTGTTGACACATCGTTTGATGAGACAATGGATGAATGAGATTGAAAAGTGTAGGTGGAGTGCTGACTGAAGGATAGGGAGAAGCCTGTCTAGGAATAAAGGAAATCAATCCTAGGGTGGGTGGGAATGGGGTTAGGGTAGGGGAGAGTAGTGAGAATGAGTGCAGTGAGGGCGAATGGTGTGGGCAGCACCTGGAGCTAGCAACAGTAGAAATGAGCTTGCAGAATAAAAACTGTCAGTATCAGTGTAGACACTAACCAGGTAAGTCAGGAATAGAGGAAAAATAGTATAGGATGGCTTTACAAAAAAGACAAATTACAGAAAGTACTTGCAACTAGCTTTTGAAAGTCAAATAAGAGTTTCATGCACCAGTCTGTGAAAGTCTGAGAGAAAAACCTAGTAGTAGTAAGATAGAGGGCTGAAGGTAGCACTTTGTTAGGGAATTATAAGCCCTAGATCCAAATATGCTTCTGAGGAAGAGGTTTGCCAAACTACAAGAAGTACTGAAGGGAGTCAATGGAGGGAAGTCTGCTTGTCTGAAAGAATGAGGGGGGCGCTATGAGAGGGTCATATGCAGTTATTGCCCCTGGCTTAGTGAGCACTAGGATGCTATACAAGTACTGACAAATTAGCTGAATAAAGTACAAAGTAGCTTACCAGTGTAAAGGTTTAGGAGCACATTCACCATGAAAGAGGCACCTACATTCACTTGCAAAGTAGTATCCCTATCAATGTTGTAATAAAAGCTGTTGCAGCACAATCCACTGGAAGACTGTCCAGGAGAGCACTTTCAGTTTTGGGGGGGGGGTCACTGTTATTTCTAAAGGGTAAAGACAAAATGGAAATAGGTTAGGCTCGGGGGGGGGGGGTAAAGATGACCAGAATGAGATTTAAAATAAAGTAAAATAAGCACAAAGCTTTAATTGGCATAAAAAGAAACAGATGTAACAAAATCTCAGCAAAAACAGGTAAACAATAACAGAAGAGCACAGGGACTACACTAACATAAGAATACTGATGTTAAAGACCTCATTGAAGCACTTTGAGACCCTTCCTAGCTAGACAGGATAAACCATTCAATGCAGGCAGTAAGAACTGCAACCATGTAGCTGAAAACAAGCATGTATTAAAAGCAGGTCATATGCAAACCCTGAAATCCCAGCTATCTCATCACTACTGTACGGACAGACAAGCGCTAATGACCGACTACCTTCAGACATATATCATGGAAATACTAATATCGGTCACTGTAGACTGCAATGGTGACTAAAAACACAGTGTTGGAATCAAAGAGCCGTAACTAGGCACACAAACTAGGGAAGTGCAGTATTAATTCATCAGAAAAGTACATGTACTTGTCTGTTAATCAAGGAAAGCAGAATAATACCGTCCAGACCATGCTAACACATTGCAATACCTAGCACTTTAGAGTCACAGTACTGATATTAAAAGCAATTTTACTTTAGCTGAGACAGCACTTATGAATGCATCAACTGAAAACATTTAATGCAAGTTGGAAATTATAAAGAGAAAATGCATTAAAATACAAACAAACCAACTCTGAAGGCAGTAAACTATACCTTAAACTATAGGCTTAAATCTAGTCATTGGGTAAACAGTCACAGAGGGAAACATCCAGCTGCAGAAGGGGATTCCAAAATGGCGTGCGTAGCTTTTATTACCTTACAATACTCTTCTGGGTATCAGTAAAAATGCAATTAACAAGAAATTGTATTTGAAAAGTAAGGTATAACGTATCACAGAAGATTCTGACAATTAGATCTTACAGGAGTTAGGTGGCCCCCACTCTGTATAAATGGATTTTGACTTGGACTTAGTGGTGGCTTCTGCTCTCAACCACACCGATACTAAAACTAGCCCCGCTCAGATGTATGTACACAGATGGTTTTTGTAGGGTTTGTGTGGTCATTATTTCTTTAATTTTCAATACAGGCAAACCATAGAGTTGTGTGCAGGAGGTCATTATAGCTAGTGTTTGAATTGAGGACAGTGTGGTCACTGTTTCTTTAACTTTTCTCGCAGACCTCACAGGTGTACAAAGGTGGTTACTATAGCTTATGTAGGGGCTGTGTACTTTCTAGGAGCAACAAAGTGGAAGCATTACAGTAATTGTTTTTTCACTTTCATGGCAATCACACATCAGGCAGTTATACAGGTAACTGCTTTAGGGGGTTAGGGGTGAGGCAGCATGCGATGCATATGTATGTCAGCAGTCAGATGAAATACATGACTATGGCTATTTGAGCCTCCTCTTTCATCCCAATCTAACACCAGACAGATGCACAGGCAGTGACGTTTTTTTGGTGGGGAGGTGGGGGAGGGGTTAGGGGGACAGAGAGGCAGTTAGCATTCCCAGACATTATCTGTGTATCATCATTGCAATTGACTTGTTTACTCTGAGCTCTTTTGTCAGCTTTGAACATTAAGCCATGGGCATGACTCGGGTCTTCCTTGAAAGAAAAAATAAACCGTTTTCTTACTCATGATTTCTGTTTAGGCCACAATTACAGCCGCCCAGACCATCTATAACCCTATGGCTTCCGGGGTTACAACTTAACTAAGAAATTTTCTAAATGGCTATTATTGCGCTGTCTTGGTCAGGAAAGGTGCATTAAAAGGATGCAGGGTAACTAAAGTTAAACAGCAACACAGAATTTCTTTTCTTAACTGTTATTTCTGTTCAAGCCATCACTGGATGAAAAAGTTGTGTACAAAAAGACTTTAAAATGTACTTCTGAGTATACAGAAAGTTATGGTTTCTTAAAAAAGTGAGAGAGTTAAGGCAACATCTGAGAAAAGGGGGGGCAGAGGGGATGCGTGCGTGTATGTGTGTGTTGGCGGGGTGAAACAGTAGGCAGTGCCTAAGGCACCGTTTTCCCCCCCAAGTCCAAACCTGCACATACAGTTGTTGTAATGCATCACTATTGCAACTAAATGCCACTAACTGTAAATGTTCTTTTGTGAGATGGGTTAACACAGTGTGGTGCACAGGCTTGTCATAATCTAAGAGTATGGTAGCTGCAGGCCAGTCTGTGTGTACTACGTCTAAAAGTTTGCAGCATGAGCTAAAAGCCTGCTTAGGAGGAGTGTGGCAGTGAGAGGGTGATATTTAGACCAGAAGTGCTCAGGGAGGCCAAAAATGCTAACACTGGCCCTGGCAGTAAAATAAATAAGAAGTTACATACTCACCAAAATGTTCCATGTTTGTTGTCCATCTCACCTATATTCTTGCTGGTTGGGTTCAGAACCAACATTGGTTCCGGCTCAGCCTAATACAAAAGCTCGAGAGCTTCCACTAGCTCGAGGCTGACCCCCTATCCCATGATGCACTGGTAAGATACCCAGATCTTGTTTGCAAGCAAGAAACAGTACATCTATAGCTATTTATTCCTACTGCTTTTCTAACTGTAAAAGGAAGGAGATCAGAGACTCCAAACCAACATAATTTTATATACATATATATATATATATATATATATATATATATATATATATATATATATATACACACACACATACATTACACACACACACACACATATATATATATATATATATATATATATATATACACATATATGTATACACACACACACATGGTTTCACTTTATAATCTTGAAATACTAATATACCGAATTTTAGTATCTCGAGACTATAAAGTCAAAAGTACAGTTACGCAAAACTGCATAATATCGAATGCGGAAATGTCGAAACCGCGGTTGTGTTGTCACGTTCGTGACATGTAGTACGTTTTGTGGATTTAGCTAGGGATTCAGGCATTCAGGCAAGTGGTGTTTTTGTAAGGGTATTGGGTAGGGATTTTATTGTGTGTGTGTGTGTGTGTGTGTGTGTGTGTGTGTGTGTGTACTGGTGGGTTTTATGTGTTTGTGTATTTAGTGTGACCTCGGAGTTAGTATATATAAATAGCGGGGGTGTGGGGGTGCATCAGGGTAGGGTAGGGTGTGCTTGTTATGTTGTGTTTGTTGTTTTGTTTGTTGTAGTGTAATTAGGTAGGTGTATGTGTGCTTATTTGTGTGGTGGTGTGTGTATGTGTATGACGGCAATTTTGAATTTTGCAGTTGTGGGCTGTCTTTTTTTTTAATTTTCGGCTTTATAGTCTTGAGATACTAAAATTCGGTATTTTAGTATTTCGAGATTATAACGTGAATCCATACATACATATATATATATATATATATGTATATATATTTATATATATATATATATATATATATATATATATATATATATATATATATATATATATAAATATATACAAGTTCCTCCAGGAATGAAGGAGGGGGAAGGGGGTGGGACGCAAGACTATAGGCGAGATGGACAACAAACATGGAAATGTTATGGTGAGTACATAACTTCTTAATGTTATGTTGTCCTAGCTCGCCGAAATTCATGCTGGTTGGGACAGCGTCCCTAGCACCTGCATCCTACAGTGCCTCAACAAAAAAGATTCTTTAATACAGTGGAGCCAAATGAAGACCTGTTCCAGGAGGCTACATCTACTTTGTAATAAGTAATGACAGTATGGGGTCTCACCCATGTGGCAGCTGCACAAATAGAATCCATAGGAAGTCTTGCTTGAAAGGCAGAGGATGTTGAGACCGCTCTTGCAGAGTGACCTTTCACTTTGCCTGGTAATCGTCTGTTGTTATTACTGTAAGAAAAGGAAATACCCATGCCCATACGCCATTTACACAAAGTTACTTTTGAAATTGGCAATCCTTTCCTGTTGTCTGAAAATGACACAAAAATCTAGTCAGACTTTCTGAAATCTTTGGTCATATGCAAATAGAAACGTAGCTGTCTGTGAACATCTAATTGATTTAATCTATATTCTGCCTTGTCGCTATAGTTAGGAAAGAATACTGACAATTCAATAGATTGGTTTAAATTATTTTCTGAACAAACTTTAGGTAAGAAAGAGGGATTAGTTCTTAAGGATACCATATGTGAAAAATTATATACGGAGGGCGTACAGAAAGAGCTTGAAGTTTTGACACCCATCTGGCAGAGGTAATAGCTTCTAAGAGATTTTCCACGATACAAACTTTATTTCACAAGATAATGCAGGCTCAAAGGGTTACAAGACTAATGCAGACAGGACAAAATAAAGATCCCAAGGTATTGAGGGTTCTCTGATCGGAGGCCAGAGTAAGAAAGTACCTTTTAGAAAGGCCTTACATAGCCTATGGGACATTATAGACACTTCCATGTCTCCTGCATGTAAACTAGATATGGCTGCCAATTGAACTCTGATAGTAGCTGCTGCAGCACCTTTGTCAAAAGGTTTAGAGAGAAACTCCAGAATTGCTGTGATAGGGGCCCGTAAAAGGTTCTATATTATGTTTAGCGGCCCAGTGAGAGAGTCTTTTCCATTTACTAGAATACAGCTTTCTCATAGACGGTTTATGGGAAGAAACCAGGATATGTTTAACTTAAGGGCGAAAATTGTAACACCTGGCTAAGTGTGGAATTGGAGCAGTCATGCTGTTAATTTGAGGGTGTGGATAGATGGAATGTTCCCGACGAGTGGATTAAGTGGTCTGGAACTGGGCCCAGAATCCATGATTCCTCCAGCAAATGGGTCCAACAAGTGAGTCGTAACCACTGCCATGCATTTAGTGAACACTCTGGGGGCAGTAATGAGGCCAAAGGACAGGGCTCAAAACTGAAAGTGACTAGCTCCCACCCAAAAATGCAAATGTCTCCTGGACAGCTTGCCCATTTTAATGTGGTAATATGCATCCTGGAGATCTATCGACGACATCCAGTCGCCTTTCCCTAGAAAATGGACTATTCACTGCAGTGTCACCATCCTGAACTTTGATTTTTTTTTTACAAATTTGTTCAGTTTGCTGAGATCCAGGACGGGTCTATATTCCCCTGTCTTTTTTGGAACTTAAAAGAACCTTGAGTAAGTTCTGGATTCAATTTGGTCTGCGGGACATGTTGGATGACTCTTTTCTAGCAACCTGAGTATCTCCTGTGTTGCACAGCCTGACTGACTGGGTGGGATGTCTGGGATGGACTGACTTACAGGAGGGGGAACACAAAAGGGTATGTAATAACCTCTGGATATGATTGTCTGTACCCATTTGTCTTGAGTGAATTTTAGGCAGGTATTTGGGACCAGTGACAAGCGTCCCCCGACTGCCTCCAGAGAAGAGTAGGCAGGCCTCCCTTCAGGAGTGCTGGAAGGGCATGTCAGAGAAAGTATCCCTGTCACCCTGATTCTGTGGACCCCCTCTGCCACGAGGTGGGTGCCTTCCATTATAAACACCCCCTCTGCCCCTGGGGGAAGCGTCACCACGTGCATCAGAAAAACCTTTTTGGGACTTGCGGAACCACATCTTCCACCTTTCTTACCTTTGGGATAAGGTCTAGATGGGGAAGAAAAACGGACCCCTACGACAGACGTTTTTCCTTCCTGTTCGCACCTGGTCAAATTATCTTTCACCTTAGGTCCAAAAAGGGCTGAACCATCAAAGGGGCATTGGTGAAGGAAGACTTGAAGGGTTCAGCAAAGTTGAAAAGACACATCCAGGAATGTCTGCTAAGGGAAATTCCTGCAGATACTGCTCTACTCGCCCCATCAGCTGCATAAGAAGAATGCACCAATAAAGAACATAATCTTAAATAATTTGCTCCCAGACTGGAAGGGACAGGGAAAGATGCACAGAGAGGGAAAAGTGGCTCAGAAAAGTTTGGTAGTCAGACTACCTGACTTGCCTGGAAAAGACTGTTTTTGAGCAGGAGTAGGCTGAGAGGGTTTGGAAGCAGTAGGTTTCCTAACACCCCTCTTACTTCTGGAAGGAGTGCAAGATTGTTTCCTAACAAAAGGAGTTTTAGCTAGGCAATTCCTTTGCAATTTAGGAACTGGAGACACAGAGATGCGTTTTAGGTCCTATAATTCTTTACCTTTCTCCTGCAAGGACTAGAACAAGTCTGCTGTTGCTGCAGCCTCAAACAAAGCCTTACTATCTAAGGAAACATCCAGCAATTTAGCCTTAAAATCATCTGGAAGTGTTTGAAGCCTCAACCAGGAATATCTCTGCAAAACACAGCTATATGCAGATGCCTTAGGAGATGCTTCAGCTGCATCACAGCTGCATTTAATGGAGTGGCTTGCCCCCTGGGAGGAAACCCCCAGAAGTGATGAAGGCTGTGACTTAACTTCCATCTCAAAAAGGTTAGAAAGAAGGTGAATAGGCCTGTGAAAGAAAAGCCAAAGCTTACTTTGTCATATTGGTTTGATAATTGATAGCACAGAAAGCTAGGGTGGCCAAGGTATAAACCTTTTTTCCCCATCTTAATATGGTCTTACTCTCTTTATCTGAAGAGAGAGAGGAGAAGTGGATAGCAACAGTCTAGAAGGTTTATCAACAGCCACAGAAAGTCACTGGATCTGCTGATGGACATTTGTAAATAATTTTACAGTCCCATGGAACTTTACAGAGCCTATCTGGCCTTTAAGGGGCAGGGAGTTGAGAGTCCAGAGTCTTTGATGCAGAAGAAAAGGCAAGGCATCAAGAAAAGCTGGTAAAATTGGCGGCACAGCAGACGTAGAGGGAGAATTCATTTGAAGCAAGGCATAGTACCTTTTCTTCACCCCAAAAACCCGAGAGCAGTCCCACTTAAAATACTCCCTCATCCTGGCAATAGTCTCCCCAAAGGTGATATCTTCATCAGGAGACTCTGTGCCATTGGACTCTTCCTCAGGGGAGGCAATCTGAGCAGAGTAAGCCAAGGATTCATCCTCTGAGGAATCCTCCACTTTGATCCTTTTCTGTAGTGAAGACGTTAGAGGGCTAGGAAGGGAAACCCCTGACGGATGTTTAAGAGACAAAGGCACTGAACAAGCCTTGTGTGAAAGCTTGCCAATCTGCAGTTAGGTCCTGAGGAGCACAAACACGTTTGCTTTTCTTCTTTTAAAAGGAACATCAGCTCTGTGAAAGGTGGAGCGAGCAGACATAGGCTTACATTTAATGATGTTCATTGGGATGTCCTCCCTTACCAAAATTTGCTGAGTACTTTGATGCCTTCTGAAATGATAAGCCTTGGTTTCCCCTGTTCGTCCAAAGCAGATGTCTGCAAAGCTTCCAAGGACATGATGATGGCAGGATCCCTTGAAGCCACCGAACTTGCCTTAGAATCTGGCCGAAATCTGGATGGGTCTCTGAGCTTCACCAGCCTCGAGATAGACATCTGGAAGGCGAGGCACAGCTGAACCTTCAGGCTTAACTTTCTTAGCTTTCTTCATAGCAGGCTCAGCAGATGACCCCAGTGTACCCTCCATAACGTCACATGCTAAACATTTTGGTCTCTGATTCTCAAGATAAATATTAAGAGAGAAAAGGCAGCTATGAAGGGTCTTAGGAATGAAGGTTTTACAGCTAGAGCAAGACTTATGGTCGTGGTTGGGCCTTAAGCAGAAGAGACACTGATCATGACTGCCTGTTCATGGAATTTGTCTTCCACATTGTCAATTGCCCTTTTTGAATGACATGTAAACTCACAGCAAAAAAGCAGTAGCAAAATATAAAAGAAAATCATAATGGGGCACTTATCTCCAGAAAACAACTCTGGCTTAACAGATCAACGATTGTAGATGTTGTTGGGAGTGGCGGCACTGAGGATGGTACATGTGGCTGTCACTTCTATAGCTGACGCCAGCTGCTAGCTTATGTGTGACATCCCATGTACCTTGAAGTGGTTAAAGTCTTTTGTATACTGGCCAAACGTCTGGGCAGCCTTTGGCAGGGAATCCCTCATAGGTTTATACTAGGCTATCTGCCCTAAGGCATTTATAAGCCTAGCCCAAAGTTTTGTGGCTTACGCCACCCCTTATATGAAAAAATACTGTGCCCATTAGTTTGTTGTGCCTCTGTCCAGCAGTGACACAGAGATGATTCCCGGGGTAAACCTACGATCTCCCATCCACAGGTCAAGATTTCTCTTGAACAGAGCCAGCGAGGTGCTCTGCCTCACATGGACCGGGATTTTATTCCACAGCATAGGGAGTCTCTGAGTGATAAATCTATCCCTCCAGCATGTCCTATTTATATCCGTGCTAAGGTTTAAGTCGCTTGCTCTAGTGGTTTTGGTGGATTTGGATTTTTTGAGAATGTTAATGTTGAGAATTCATGTTAAGAATACTGCAACATAGAAGAGAAGGACATCTATGGTTATGGTAAGATTTTATACAACTATTCTTTACTTCTCCGTTGCCTTCACTGTATTTCTTGTTACCATAGTTGGTAAAATTTGTTTCCTTATCTTTGCCTTTCGTAATTTCCTTTCTACACTTAGTGTAGCTCTTTTTATTTATTTATTTATTTTTTTACCATCACTGGTAGTTTTTTTTTCTCCCTTTTTTCTTAAAAAAAAAAATTCTATTCTTACTTAAATTTCCTTCCTATATAGTTTGGTATTATGGTGGAAAAAGGCCCTGCTGGATTTAAAAAGTGTGTTAAGTGAGGGCACAAACTACCAATGTCTGATGCCCACACTGTGTGCGTTTACTGCTTGGGCCTTTACATCTCCAGGACGATTGTTCAATCTGCCATGAAAATATTAGAGAATACAAGAAGATAGAAGATAATAATCACTTATCTCAAAAAAGCTCAAGAGCAAGGTCAACCATGTCTTTTGCTGAAAGTGGCAAACGAGATCTGAGGTAATTTGGGGTTGATGCATTATGGGTAAGGGAGAAGCTTGAGAGTTCTTGGTTACCACGACTTTTAGTAAGGGCAGAGTCGGATCCAAGGATTGGATCTGAACCCAGCAGTTGAGGACAGAATGAAAACGGACATCAGATCCCTAGTTTAAAAGATGCTTTTTTTCAGCTTGTGTACAAGACTTCCTTTTGCTCAGGTCATAGCTCACATAATAAAAGCTGCTTAGCGTTTGGGGAGAACGCCAGAGTCTGATGAATTTTACTAGCATCTAAAGCTACCTTAGGCAAGAAAAACAATTTTAAGTATTATTTTGCACATATACTAGTTGTTTTCACTGCATTACTGAGGATTCCTGTACCATTTATTTATTTTTTTCTGTACTTGATTAAGAGTTTTAAGTTTCATTTTTCCACTGTTCTGTAACTGAACTGCTCTAAACACACTGCATCTGTTGTTGCCAGTGCTTTTTGGCATCTATTTTGTGGTTCCCTAACACCTGAGCTCCAAACAAGTCAATTTTAAATTAAGACAGTTAAGAAGGCTGTACACTTTTTGCAGGAGAGGACTGATTTCACCTATCTGAGCCAGGAAATGTTGAT
Source organism: Protopterus annectens (assembly GCF_019279795.1). Classification (NCBI taxonomy): domain Eukaryota; kingdom Metazoa; phylum Chordata; order Ceratodontiformes; family Protopteridae; genus Protopterus; species Protopterus annectens. Next base: position 922,509,300 of record NC_056748.1, on the reverse strand, counting down.
GTAAAGCTTACCCTGATGGTGAACCCAGCTTAAAACTTTTTTTTGCAGGAGAGGACTGATTTCACCTATCTGAGCCAGGAAATGTTGATCTAAAGCTTACCCTGATGGTGAACCCAGCTTAAAACTCTTTTTTCAGCTTGTATACAAGCCTTTAATTGTGCAATGTGGTGGTTAGTGGTGCCCTGTTGAGTCTCAAGCACCTAGAAGTTGTATTTTCCCCTATGAAATCTATCTCTGAAATTTCCCACAGTCCCATGATGTTCCAGGAGCAACTGGTTTACGTGCTGAACAGCATCTATGCATTCAGTTAACTGTAGATTACACTATTACAGCATCCAACCCTATAAATACATTCTCTGAAATTTCCAGTGTCTTTTTTTGCTCAAGGAGCAACTGGTTTGCATTCTGAGCAGCATCACTGCATCAGTTACCTGTAGATTACACTACTTAAAGCAACCAAACCTCATCCTGTTGCAAATACCCCCCATTTTATTCTCTTGTAAAAAAAGAAGTTATGTTTTACCATAACATTCCATCTGTGCTGTAGATCTTTATTCATTCATTACTGTTAGGACTTCGGTTCTCTCCTAGCTAGGACCTCAGCTAAGACCTTCCCACAATGCCCCTCTCATAGTCTCTTCAGATAGAGTTTGCCCGCCATTATAGTACAGAAGTAATAATAGTGATAGTAGGAGGCTCTGTCTGAGCCGATACCTTAACTAATAAGGAAATCCTAAAGTCCACCAGGAGTCCAGGCAGGGGAAGGAGGGAGGGAAGTAATGAATGAATAAAGATCTACAACACAGATGGAACGTTATGGTAAGACATAACTTCTTTATCTGATGATGTAAATCTTTATTCATTCCTTACTGTTAGGACCGAGTCCCCAGCTACTTGAGTCCTGGGTGGCCCTAAGGAAGGACATTCCTGAGCACCATAGAACCAAAAGATGCTCGTCCCCTGGAGACCAAATCCAATTTGTAATGAGTGATAAAGGTATGAGGTCTTGTCCAAGTAGCTGCTGCACAGATATCATCCATAGAGGTTCTGGAATGAAAAGTTACTGAAGTAGCCATCAATCTAGTAGAGTGAGCCTTTATTTTGAAAGGTAAGGACACTTTGTTCTGATGGTAGATGAAAGTAATGGCGTTTCTGAGCCAAGAAGATAAAGTCATTTTGGAAACAGGCTTACCTATTCTGGGTCCTGCAAAGGCCACAAACTATTGATACATTTTTCTGAAAGATTTAGTTTTGTCCAAGTAGAAACAAAGTTGCCTATGAACATCGAGGGTATGCAGAAGGTATTCCCCTCTATTTGAATGGTGAGGAAAGAAAACTGGTAGGTCAATAGATTGAGTAATGGAAAAAACAGAAATGACCTTCGGGAAAAAGGAGGTGTCAGTAAGTAGAGGCACTCTTTCCCTATGAAAAATCAAGTAAGGTCTCTTGACACTCAAGGCCTGCAACTCAGATACTCTTCTTGCTGAGGTAAGGGCTATTAGAAGTAAAGTTTTCCAAGACAAAAATTTTATATCGCTGGAATTAGAAGGCTCGAAGGGAGGACTTGTTAACGACTGAAGCACCAAAGTCAAGTCCCATGGCTCTAAAGGAGGCTTGACAGGAGGTTTAATATGCAAAACTCCTTTCATGAAGGTTTTGCACAGTCGGTGTGACATAACAGATGAATTGTCAATTCCATTGTGAAAGTTTACAACAGCTGCTAAATGCACTGTAATTGTCGATGCTGAAGCTCCTACATGCAACAGTGTAGTGAAGTACTGTAGGATCTTCTGAACAGGCATGGAAAAGGGGTCTATGTTATGTTCTTTGGCCCATCTAGAGAACCTAGTCCACTTACTGGAACAAACTTTTCTGGTGGAAAGTTTGTGCGAAGCCAGAAGGATCTCGTGAACAGGGGATGAAATATCAGGTAGCCTGTCAATCATTGGAAGTGGAGAAACCAAGCTGTGAGCTTGAGGTTGTGGAGATTGGGGTGAATCAGTCCCTGAGGATGAGACAGCAGACCTTGGTATTGATCCAGGATCCATGGGCTGTGAATTAGGTGAGGCCACAGGAAAGGGAACCAGACTTGACGGGGGCAATGAGGATCACTCTGCTTCTCAACCTTTGAGCTTTCTGAAGGAATTTTGGGATGAGGGGAAATGGGGGAAAGGCATACAGTAGATCCAGGGGACAATCGTGAGTCAGAGCATCCATCAGTGACTCCCCCCTGAGGGTGGATCAGGGCAAAATAGATTCTGCATTTGTTGTTTAGCCTGCCCCAACAGTGGAAGATCTTACCAGCTATTATAGAATTGAGGGACCACTCAAGAGGCATCAAAATGTTCCTGCACAGATTGTCCGCAATAAGACTGGAACTCCCGGGAATGTGCATTGCTATGAGAAAGCGGTTGGAAGCCATCGCCCAATGCCAGATTCTCATGGTTTCCCGACACAGGGGGTAAGACCTGGTTCCACTTTGTTTGTTGATGTACCAGACTTACATGTCTGATTGAACTGCAATGATCCTGGAAGGAAGGGATTTGTGGAATGCCTGCAATGCCAAGAGAACTGCCCTCAATTCCAGGATATTTATGTGCAAATTGGCCTCCCTGGGGGACAAGGTGCCTTGGTCTGTCTTTCCCTGGAAATGCCCCCCACCCTAACAGGGAAGTGTCCGTGGTCACCGTGGCCCTGGGCTGAGGAAGACAGAATGGTAGACACCAAAGATTTGATTCTGGCTTCATCCACCAAAGCATTTGTTTCTTGCAAAGATTTGTAAGGCGTGTCATGTGGTCGAGTGGGTGAGTGAAAATTGACCACTGTGATGAAGAAGCCACTGCAATAGTCTCATGTGCAACCTTGCCAGTGGTACCAAGGTAATGGATGCTGCCATAGAGCCCAATAGTTGTAGTACAAGGTGTGCTGGTACAAATGTCTGCTGGAGGAGGGCTTAAATCTTTTTTCTAATTTTTGAAAGCCTGTGAGGAGGAAGGGAAACTTGACAGGACATTGTGTCGAAGATCGCTCCAATGAATTCCAGTGCTCTTGTTGAAGATGTGTGACTTGTCTATATTGATCGTGATACCTAGGCTAAGAGCAAGGCCTTGAGTGTAAGAGAGACTGAGAATGAGAAGATTCCTGGTCGTGGCAGTCAGGAGTCAATTGTCTAGATATGGAAACACCTGGAATCCTTATAGTCGGAGATGAGCTACTACAACTGCCATGCATTTGAACACTCTGGGGGCTGTTGAGAGGCCAAAGGGCAGTACTCTGAACTGATAATGATTGGCCCCCAGACGAAAGCGAAGAAATCTCTGGGAGCGTTTGTCCATCTTTATGTGGTAATACGCTTCCTGGAGGTCTATGGAGCACATCCAGTTGCCCTTCCCCAGAAAGGGGAGAATGGACTGTACCATGACTATCTGGAATTTTTGAGGTTTGATGAATTTGTTTAGTAAACTGAGATACAGGATTGGTCTCCAGTCCTCTGTCATTTTTGGCACTAAAAAGAACCTTGAGTAAAAGCCGGATCCTCTTTGGTTTGGTGGGACTGGTTGGATGACTTATTCTTAGCAGCTTTTCAATTTTTAAGGTTGCAACCTCCCTCTGACCGGGTGGGACATTCGAGATTTGTTTTACAGGTCTGGGAGTGAGGTCGAAAGGGATACGATAGCCTCTGGATATTATCCTCTGCACCCACGCATCCATTGTTATGAGTTGCCAGGCCTGCAGGTGCAAGGAAAATCGACCCCCGACTGCTTCCAGAGGAAAGCAATTGGGCCACTGTTCAGGAGTGCTGGAGGGGTCTGCCAGAGAAGGAATCTCTAGCGACCTGGTTACGTGGACCCCCTCTGCTCCGAAAGGGGCATCTTCCAGATAATTTGCCCCCTCTGCCCTGGGGGGATTGCTCATCATGAGTGTCACGAAAAGATTCTTGGGACTTCTTGAACCACAATTTTCCTTCCCTCTGATTCCTGGAGTAGCACCTTTGGGGGGTGGAGCAAAAATGTATGCCCACAGCAGACAAAGTCTTTCCATCCTTCTCACTACGTGAAAGTGTCTCTCTTTACTTTGGGACCAAAAAGGGAAGATTCGTCAACAGGTATGTTTGACAAAGGAAGATTTAAAGGGGTCTGCAAAGTCACACAAACGCATCCAAGCATGCCATCTCATAACGATGCCCAATGCAGCTGCTCGAGCTGCCCCTCGGTAGTGTGAGAAGTGCATCGAGGAGTCTGAGATTGGTTCCAAGATAGCTAGCTGAGAGGCAACAGTGTCACGCACCTCCTCAGGCAGTACCTCTGCCAAAGAGGCAGCCATTTCTGAAATTAGGTCTCTTTGGAGGTGAATAAAGTGTGCCAGGTAATTCAGCGACCAGATGACAAAGGTTGCTGAATCGTAGGTCCACTTCCCCAGTCTGTCCATAGCTCAAGACTCCCTGTTCGTGGGATGAACAGTGGAACTATCTTCTGCCAGTTCCCTCTTGGTGGTCGCCGCCACGACCATGGAATTGACTACCAGTTGTTTGGACCAATTGGGCTGGTCTTCCGGGGTGAACAAAATTTTATCTGGCCTCCAGGGGATGGGTTCTATGTTGCCCGAGGCCTTCCAGGCACGATGCACAATAAGTCAAATGAGCTCATCTGCAGGTGGGATCACCCAGAAAGTAGATGGCCGAGCATGGAAAGCCTGCAAGAACTCCGATTCCTACGAGGTTGGAGGGCTTCCAGTATCCCCTCTGCTTAAGGATCTTGAGAATGTCTCCAAATGAAATGTCTTCCAGGGAGACCATAGGGACCCTTCTCCCTCATCGCAATCAGTGTCTTCCATGATGGATTCCTCAGGGGAATCAAGATGCTTCTTCTTGCAAAGTTTCTTCTGGGGTGGCTCCCCACTGGGACCTTCTGAAGAGGACTCTGGAGAAAGGGTTCCCTTGTAGGGCAGAACTTGCGGCTCCCATGCTCGAGGTTCCAGAGTAGAAGGGTGAGACAGCTGCAAGCTAGGGGGGGTTCTGGTTCCGATGCCAATAGTGTCAACTGCGAGCCTGTTGAAGCAAGGACTCTCTCTATCACCTGGAAAGCAGGTCCACCCGAGGAGGGATGGGAGCCCGGAACTGAGAAGGATGACCTTGGAACCGGGGTCACACCCCACCCCGAGGAGCCCGCTTCCTGGTGAGGAGCTCCAAGAGGACCAGCAGCTGCTGGAAGAGCCATGGTCGTAGACGGCACCACAGATAAAATCAGTGCCAAACTAGGTGCCATGGTGCCGACAGCCCAGTCACTGCTCCGAGAGTGCCCCAGTTCCAAAGGAGCCATGGCACTAAGAGTAATTGTTGCCGACATGGAAGCCTCCGCTGTCGGTGCCGAGACAGTATGTACCAGGATGGCCATCAGTACCAAAGTCTCCAAAACCTGGGTGGAGGTCAGAAGGAGGACAGACAGGAGAATACACCGAGAAAGCTTCCGCTCCAAGGGGGAGGGAAGATCTGGTCAGGGTGGTTAATCCTCTAGCTGCCAGAAGCTGGTCCACAACCCTCACTACATCCTGTTCTGAAAGACTCCTGGTGGATCTGAAGGACAATGCTGATGAGGAGTCTGGTCTCTCAAGAAAGGGACTAAATTGCTGTCCCAAAAAGAAGTCATAAGAAAGAGAATACCTAGTTCTAGGAAGGTGCTCGACCTTCGAAACTGAAGGAGGCATTACCAGAGGAGCCATGTAAGATGTCGGCACCGGGGCCGGGGAAGATGTCGAAGCAGCTACTGTAGTCGTGGCTTGTGTCACAAATAAAGTCAGCACCGCGGAGGATGGTGCCAAGGTGGGTACAGTGGAAGGAGTCTGAGTCAAAATCAAAGGCGGCACTGAGGGAGAAGACAGGGACCCTGGTGCCAAAGTCGTCTGTGCCGACAGCATGGGAGAAGGCCGGTGTTAACTTGGTTCTGAGGAGGACGGGGATGTCGGAACCAAAAGACTCCATGTCTCCTTATGTCTTTTAACGTCTTTATGCTTAGGAGGTGGTGAGACCTCTGTCCCAGAAAGAGCCTCCGCAAAGGGTGATTTTAGCATACCCTTAAGGATAAGTTTGTTCTTGCGTTCAGACAATGTACGGTTGCTGAAGCTAGAACAAATGTCACAAGAAACATTAAGGTGGTCAACGCCAAAACAATAAACACACTGAGCGTGACTGTCAGAATTGGCCAACTTACGCCTACACTTACCACATTGTTTGAAACCAAGCTTGGCCTTATCCGCCATAATACACAGTATAACCACACAACAAACTATATAACTAACAGCAAGATGTGAAAGAAAGCACTTTTTTTTGTACATATTACAGGAAAGAGTACCAACAATGGTACTAAGAAATACCAAAAAGGTAAGAGAAGGGCCTACTAAGGCAGGGAGAGAGGGAGTAGTACCAACGACAGTACAAAAGAACTACCAAGGTAATGCTTTGTCAGGAAAGAACAAAGTAGAGATAGGAAATAACTTTAGATGACAAAAAACTGTCTTAAAAACACTAGAGTCTCGAAAAAAAACACAAAAAAGCTAACACTTAGCTGAGAGAAGGCTTGGCATGTCTGACGAGGAATGTGGCAAACGAGATCTGGCAAGACTGTGAGGGGGGCATTGTGGATAGGTCTTAGCTGAGAATTTTTGGCTGGCACGAGCTTGGTAACGGCTGTGTCGGTTCCGAGGATGGAACCAAAGTCCTAACAGTAAGGAATGAATAAAGATTTACAACATCAGATTATACATTAAGGACTGGCAACCATGGATAGGTACTTTCCTGCTATCTCTGCATCCAGCTTGGTGGACATGGGCATTCTGAGGCAATGCAGTAATTGCCTCATGTTTACTGGCAACCACTTATTTCTGCAACATATGAATACAGTATAGGAGAGTAGTAGTTACACAATGTCACTAGAGGCAAAACTCTCACATACAGACACAAAAGTGTCAAACAAGTTGTCAGTGACACACAAACAACACTCACTACACTAAGGATCAGACACACAGACCCACATATGCGGAGGTGCTCACATGCAACTTCCCCAAACATCAAAGGCCTCCTATACAACTTCCAACATGACACAAAACTACTTCACATAATGCCTCAACTGCTAAGCCCATAAGGTAGAACACCACAAAACCCAATATTCTGGTTATAGCAGACTCCATTGTGAGAGACACTGATGTCCTACTCACCAGGCTGAATATGGAGAAGACACAGTTAGTTGTCTGTCAGGGGTCAGGATTCCCCAGATTACCAAAGCAGTCAGATCACTAAACCACAAACACCAGTACGACTCAGTCATAGTCCATGTGGGCACAAATGACCCGAGACTTGCCTCCCTGGACTATATGAACAGAGAGACGATTGAGCTCTTACAATGTTTCAAAGGCTGGTATGAGTCTAACACTGAGCAGCATTCTATCTTCTCCAAGGATGACGTCACAATGTCAACAAAAAATGACAATTTAATAACTGGTTTAGCTACTGGTGTGACTCCAAGAGGGTCCAATATTTGTCAACCAGGGAAAATATGATTGATAGCCCATGCTGCTTTGCCAGGGAGGGTCTGTAACTATTGCCATTAGGCTTTCGGATATTGTCAAATCATTATCTGCCCCTACAGTACCATTTTTAGGCATTGCCAAACAGATTAACCTTCCAACACAGCAACCTCAACTCAAGATAAGCTAAAGGCATGACTGCTCAATGCTAGGAGTCTCAAAAAACACTCTGGAAGCAGTCTTGACCCTGGAGAATGCTGACTTCTGTGCAGTTACTGAAACGCGGTTCAAAGCCACAGAAAGCCTTCCATACATTCAGACCTCCTACTGCACATGAAAGGACAAAAGGTGGAGCTTTATCACTCTACATAAAGGATAAGAACACCAAGTCTAGTCAAACAATATGACGCACTTGAGCTACTCAATGTCCAACTAACTCACAGGTAAAATCGGTCATCATATCCATGCTGTGTGACCCAGGAAAACCATACCTCAAACCTAAATGTACTAGAATCTCTTACCATTCAGCCCAACACCATACTCATAGGTAATTTCAACTACCCTGCCATAAACTGAGAAGCTTACATAAACACGAACATGAAAACTCAGATTTTTATCACTGCAAATGCTTGCCACTAGGGGGTCTAAATATCCTAGACCTGATACAAATAGAGAGCAGCACTGCACCCCCCCCCCCCAAAGCGTAATGTTCTTACCTACACTCAAAAATTATTTTCATACTTGACCATCTCTTATCCTATTCACAGCCAGTCTAACTTTGTTTTGGTATATAACTTTTCAATAGCTAAATGTCTATCTGTATTATTTCTTGTTCTCTCCTCTGTAACTCCTCATGCTGAAATGTACATTCTAATTGCCATGTATGTTAACTTGTTACTGTTTTTGTCTATGTGATTTTTTTTGTATTATTATGTGTCAACTCTATTTGAAGGTATTGACTGTGGAGCTTTTCTCCCCGGGTCTCCACTGAAAAAGGGCTCTGTCCCAGTTGGACTAACTCGGCCAACAAATGTCAAATAGATAAATAAAAGTACACTAGACTGAAATAAACCTAGGTCAAACTGCAAAAACAAGCCACACTGCTGGACACTGGGTATTATAACTTGTTTGTACAAAAAAAAAATGGAAATAATGTCCAGAAGTACAACAGGATGTACTCAACAGGACAAAAACTCTCATTAGTTTAAACATGCAAATAAGGGGACTAGTCAAGTCTTCAAAAGCCTGCTTTAAGGCAAAAATAGTCTCCCAAGCAAAGGTCAACCAAAATACATTTTTTAGTTATGTCCGCAATCTTAAGAGCAACATGCAACAATGCTCATAGTTAGCTGTAGATGGCACAAACTATACCCATCCAGAAGATGAAGCAAATCAGCTAACCAATAAATTCAGCTTCAATTTCACCCCCCCCCCCCCACTCCCCATCACCTGTGGTTACCTCTGAAGAAATACCCTCCACAATTACTCTACCAGCAATCACAAAAGAACAGGTCATCATTGTGCTCCCTAAAGATAAAAATATCATCTTGGTGGGTCTCGATAGTATCCCAGGATGCCTCTTTAACTTGAAAGATGACCTATCAGGCCAACTAGGATCTCCATTTAATCACAGCCTCCAGACAGGCTTTGTTCTTAGGGAGTGGAAAACAGCAACGGTCATCCATCTGCAGAGCTACACAGTTAAGGCTCCAATATATAAGCACAAACAGAAAGCTATAATTCAAAGTGGAAAGGGATGATGATGAAATGGGGGGCAGCTCAAGAAATAAGGAGAGACTGATTTTGGATGCAGATCATTAAGTAGAATAACAGTACCCATACAGAATATTATATTCATAAAGTAGCAGAAAGTATAAAAACTAAGTCAACACAGGAATGGAGAAAGGAGATACTGCAATTAGGGGTACAGAGAATAATTTACTCGAGAAAACTGTCAAAGGAACCCAGGTAATGGTAGCCAATAATTAGAGACGGAAATTTAATAGAATGGAAAGAGGCCAAGAATACTTTTGGTCTGCAGGCTAGAGATGGCCTTTCCTATCAATGATTGATATCTAAGTATAAGCAAATAGTAAGGAGAAGGGGGATCCTAACTAAGAGCAGCACTGGTAGAGTTTTTAGCAGAAGCTAGAACACAAGCTGCTGTTAAAAAGAAAAGATTAGCAGGGGATATAAAACGTTGCACGATAACTATATGAATTAATCAGAGGAAGTTAGAAAGGATTGGGAAGAGATTAGATAAGCACTTCACAAAGAAATACTGGGAGGATATATGTATGGATCCCAAATAAGCAACAGCCCAGATTTAGGATCTTTGCTTGGCAATGTTTCCATAGGAATTTTTATATACCAAGCAGACTCCAAAGAATTTTTCCTCAGGTACATTGCAAATGTTGGAGGTGTGATGGGGAGGACCAAGGTATTCGGGAACATATTTTTTGGAAGTGTAATGAGTTGGCAGCCTTTAAACAATTTCCTCAGATTACTCTGTCAGAAATACTGAGTGAGCAAATTGGTGTAACTAAGGAACTTATGTTTTTGAGCTGTGATACACAATCAGAATTACCTAGACATAGTAAGGCCTTGCTGAGTTTAATTCTGGTGGCTGGCAAAAAAGTAGCAGGAAAATAGAAATCAAAGTCTAAGCCATCCACACTAGTAGTAGTAGTGAATACAGCAAAGAATTAGAAGTGGGATCTTTAGAAAAAGATCAGATCAAACTACATAGAAAACTACATGGGAACTATAGGAACAATTCATGCAAAATAATGTTTTGGAGGAGGAGTTAAGGTTTAAGGGAAGACAGGAACTGAATGAGCTATATAATGTTAGAATGGCAATGACTGTATAGAAGATTATATGTGATATACAATGTTTGCAACTGAAAATATGTCAATATGGTTTGTTTTCATTTATATAAAAAGAAGTTACATTCTTACCATAACTTTCCATCTGTGTTGTTGAGCTTCATTCATTCTTGACTGTTGGGTTCAGTTCCGATCCTCGGAACCAACTCGGCCATTATATTAAGGTCGCGCCAGCCAGAAACTCTCAAGCCAAGGCTAACCATGTTGCTCTTTTCCCTTCACCTCAGATCAAGTTTTTCCCATAAAGTAGAAAATCACGGAAGCTTTGTCTGAGCAACAACCCTTCTAGAACCCCAAGACTAGTTCCGAACCTCCAGGAGTCTCTTGGAGGATGGAATGTGTAATGTCAAGAATGAATGAAAATCGACAACACAGATAGAACGCTATGGCAAGAACATAACTTCTTTATCTGATGTTTTCAATCTTCATTCATATTTGACTGCTGGGATAGAGTCCCCAGCTACTTTACACCCTGGGAGGCCCTAGGGAATGATATTCCTGAGCACCAGTGTGTCAAAGGATGCTCTTCCCCCTGGAGACCATATCCAATTTGTAATAAGTGATAAAGGTATGGGGGTAGTCCAAGTTGAGGCTGCACATATGTCATCCACAGACGTTCTGGAAGGAAAGGCTACTGAAGTGGAAATAGTTGGTAGAATGAGCCCTACCTTTTGTTGATAAGTCTAGCTTATTTTGGTCATAAAGTAATGCAATCTCTCAACCATTTTGACAGAGTGACTTTCGAAACTGGTTTGCCCAGTCTAGTACCAGAAAAGGATAGAAACAATTGGTGCGATTTTCTAAATGATTTTGTTCTACCCAAATAAAATCATAAATGTCTGTGTACATCCAGCAAATGCAAACAATATTCTCTCTTGCTTGAGAGATTTGGGAAGAAAACTTGTAAATCTATAGTTTGATCAGTAATGGAATCTGACACTACTTTAGGTAGAAAGGAGGGATTAGTTCTGTGTGATACTCTCTCTCTTTGTGAAAAGTGATATACAATGTTTTACACACACACAGCCTGCAATTCTGAGATTCTCCAGGTGGATGTGATGGCTACCAGGAAGAGAACCTTCCAAGATAAAAACTTGATATCACAGGTGGCTGCTGGCTCGAAAGGCTGATGGACCAAACATTGTAAGACCAATGTTAAATTCCAAGGCACAATGGCTCTCTGAAAGGTAGTTTCAAATGCAAAGCGCCCTAAGAGAAACATTTTGCAAAGATGGTGAGACATCAAGGAATGGTCATTGAATCTGTTATGGAAATTTGAAATGGCAGCTAAATGAACTCTAATGGTAGAAGTAGAGGCTCACAATTGAAATAAGCTGGTTAAGTATTCCAATACCTTATCGATCAAGGCTGAGCAAGGATCAATACCCTTTTCATCATACCAGAACACAAATCTCTTCCATTTACTAAGATAAAGCTTTCTGGTGGATGGTTTATGAGAAGGCAGAAGTAACTTTTGTACTGGTGAAGATAAATTGTTTTGCCTGGCAATTACTGGAAGTGGAGAAACCAAGCTGTCAGCTTGAGATTTTGTATGTTGGGATGGACCAGGCCCTGTGGATAAGATAACAGGACTGCAGTTGGATCCAGACTCCACGGACGGTGAACTAAGTGAGGCCAGAGAAAGGGAAACCAGAACTGACGGGGCCAATAAGGTGCAATGAGAATCATTTTGCGTCTCAACTGTTGGGCTTTCTTCAAACATTGGGGAATTACAGAGATTAGAGGGAAGGCATAAATAAGCCCCAGGGGCCAATCATGGAGAAAAGCATCTTTCAGGGACCCCTCCCCCCAGGCGGAACTATTGCAAAGTAGCTGCTGCACCTCTAGCTTATGGGAGAGGCGAATAGATTGCAACAAGGCTGACCCCCATAGATGAATGATCTCCATCGCTACATTGGGATTGAGAGATCACTCGTGAGGCAGGAGAATGCATCTGCTCAGCTTGTCCGCAATCATGTTGGAGTTCTCAGGAATCTGCGCTGCAATCAGAAAGTGGTTGGAGGTGATTTCCCATTGCCACACTCTTAGGGCTTCCTGACAGAGTAGGATCTGGTTCCCCCTTGTTTGTTGATGTACCAGACCACCGACATGTTGCCCGACTGAAGAGCAATTCCCCCTGAAGGGAGGGCAGACTGGAATGCTTGCAATGCTAAGAGCACTGCCCTCAGTTCTAGGACGCTGATATGCAAATTGGCCTCTTGAGGGGACCAAGTGGCTTGGACTGTCTTTCCCTGAAAATGCCCCCCCCCCCCCCCACCCAGCCTTATTGGCATGCATCCATGGTCACTACGGCCTATGGCTGAGAGGGGGAAAAGGGGAAGCTCCATAATTTGTCTTCTGGCTTCATCCACCAAAATAACTCCTGCTTGAATCAGTTGGTTATGCGGATTGGGTGGGACACTACATGAGTTAACAGTGACCACTATTGATGCCAGGAGCCACTGAAGCAGCCTAATGTGGTACCTCGTTAGAGGAACTAAAGTGATTGTTGCTGCCATGGATCCAAGGAGCTGTAAGACTAGATGAGCCAGAACTTTGTCTTGAGAGAGTAACACTTGAAGTTGTAACCGCAACTTCACCAATCTATGAAGTGGAAGAGCAGCCATGCAGGATTTTGTGTTTAGTCTTGCTCCAATGAATTCTATTCCTATGTGAGGGATAGTTTTGACTTTTCTTTGTTTATATGCCTAAGGAGTCTGCAAGCCTTAGAATGGAGTCCAAGGCAGAAAGCAGCAGATGCCTGGTGGGGGCGGTGAGGAGCCAGTTGTCTAAATATGGAAACACACGGAATCCCTGTAGTCTTAAGTGAGCTGCTAACACTGCCACGCATTTGGTGAACACCCTGGGGGCTGTGGTAAGACCAAAGGGCAGTGCTGGAAATTGGTAATGACTGGCTCCTAGCCGGAAGTAGAGGTATCTTCTGGAAAGTCTGTCCATTTTATGTGGTAATACCCAACCTGAAGATCTACTGAGCACATCCAATCGTCTTTCTCCAAAAAAAGAAGGATAGACTGAACCGTGACCATACGGAATTTTGTCTGTTGTACAAATTTGTTCAAAACACTGAGGTCTAAGATTGGCCTCCAGTCCCCTCTCTTTTTTGGCACTAAAAAGAATCTTGAGTAAAATCCGGATACTATTTGGTATGGTGGGACTGTTTGGATGACTTTTTTGAAGCAAGTTTTGAATTTCTAGTGCTGCTATATAACCCTCTGACTGGGTTAAACATCAGAGATTCACCTTTGTGGTCTGGGATAAAGACTGAAGGGGATATGGTAGCCTATGGTAATTATTGTCTCCACCCAGGAATCTGATGTTATTGTGTGCCAGGCTAAATGGTTTAAAAAGAATCTTCCCGACTGTTTCCAGAGGTAAGCAATCAGGCCGCTGCTCATGAGCGCTGGTAGGGTTGCCCAGAAAAAGAATCCTTGGAACCCTGGGTTGCATGGGCCCCCTCTGCCATGGGAGGGGCATCTTTCCAAAGCGTTTCCTCCTCTGCCCCGGGAGGAATACTCACCACATGTCCCAAAAAGGCCCTTGGGACTTTCTGAACCACATCTTCCCACTCCTCTGATTCCTGGAGTTAGGTCGTTGAGGGGTGGAAAAATGCACACCCATGGCAGAAAGGGTCTTTCCGTCCTTCTCACACCTGGCTAATGTATCTCTGACTTTTGGGCCAAATAACGAAGTAGCATCAACAGGACAGGTGAGTTGATAAAAGAAGACTTGAAGGGGTCTGCAAAGTCACATAAACACATCCAGGTGCAGCGCCTGATGGCAATGCCTGTACCTGCTGCCCTGGATGTCCCTTCAGCTGTATGTGCAATAAGCAGCATGGACAAGGTGGAGATAGACTCCAGGGTGGCAAGTTGGAAGGCAACCTTATCCTGGTCCTCATATGACACAGCTCCCGCTAACGTCTCTGAAAGCTCAGTTATCAGATACCTCTGGAGTCGTGAGAAGTGTGCCAAAAAATTCAAGGACTGTATGGGAAAGGTCAATGAAGCAAAGACCCACCTCCTGAATCTGACCATCATACGGGACTCTCGGTTTGGAGCTCAGACAGCTGGACTCTCCTCTGCGAGTTCCTTTTTTGTGGCAGCCGCCACCACCATGGCATCCACTGTTAGACCCTATAACCAATGAAGCCAGTCCTACAGCACTGAAAGAATTTTGTCCAGTCTCCAGGGAATTGGCTCTATGGTATCAGCAGCCTTCCATGCATGCTACACAATGAGTTTGATCAGTTCATCAGCATGCGGGGCCACCCAGGTAGAAGGCCGGGTTTGAAAAGCATGCAAGAAAACAGATTCCTTGGAGGATGGGTTTGTGGGCTTCCTATCACCTCTCTGTTTCAGAATTTCTGGTGACCGAGTGGACCCCTCCACTTCATTAAAATCTATATCCTCAGTGACCGATTCTTCTGAAAAATCCACATGCTTCCTCTTGCATGACCTCTTACTGGGTGGCTGCTCCTCAGGGGGAAGGTCTGAGGAGGACTCCAAAGATAGGGACACTGCAATAGAGTATCTTGCTGCTCTTGTGCCCGCTGCACTAAGGTAGCAGATTGTGACAGCTGCGAGCCAGAGGATCCATAAATCAAACACTCTGATGAGGATGGTGCCAACTGTGAGCCTGCTGAGGCCAGGGCTCTCTCCATAATCCGGAAGGCAGGCCCGTCTGAAGAGGGATAGGAGCCCGGAACAGACAAAGACAACTTCAGAACCAGGGTCACACCCCACTCCGACAAGCCCCTTCCCAGAGTAGGAGCCACGAGAGGACTTGTAACTGCCAGGGCACCAGGAAAAAAATTGGGGCCGATTCAGGGATCCTACAGCCGGCAGCCAAATCATGGTCCCATGGGTGGATTTGCTCTGATGGAGTTGCAGGCCACAGAGTCGGTTCCAGAACCAAGGTGAGATCCACCATCGGTACTGAAGTAGATGGCACCGGGAACGTCTAAGTAGCAAGCTCCAAGACGTGTGGAGAGGTTGAAGGAGGAAGATAAGTGGGTGTCCTGGGAGAGTAACCCTTAGTTCCGAGTGGGAGAGAGGTCGTAGGAGGAGCAGGGAAGCCTCTGGCTGCCAAAAGCTGATTCACCACTCTGACTACATCTAGCTCTGAAAGGCTCCTGCTGGAATGGATGGACATCCCAGAGGGCGACTGTGGCCTTTCAAGAAATGGACTTAATTGTTGACCCAAGAAGGGGTCTGTAGATGGGGAGCATCTAGTCCTGGGTGTACTCTCGATGTTTGGCATCGTGGTCAGTTGACCAGTAATTTGCTTTACAGGGGAACACATTACCGGAATATTTGGACAGACTATTGTTGGTGTTGAGAAGGTCATCGGTACTGATAAGGTCAGCACCGTAGGAGTTTTGGTAGCTTCAATAACGGTCGGCACCGTGGGAGATGTGACAGATTTCGGTACCAGAGCAGGAGTCTGTGCAGATTTTGATATTTTAGGCCTTGGTTGCAAAGGATGAGTCGAAACCTGAGTCTTAGTAGTTTTAGGTTCTTGTACCTTAGAGGATGAAGTTACTGAATGGCTCCTTTTCTTAGACTCCTTTCAGGCAGACTTAGATGTCTCCACCTCAGACAAAGCCTCACTAAAAGGGAATTTTAGCAGCCCCTTAAGAATAAGTTTGTTTTGCCTCTCTGCAAGGATGCGAGCACTGAAACCCTTGCAGAGTTCTTATGGAGGCTGCATCTCCAAATGAGGGACACCTAAACAATAAACACATGAAAGATGCCCATCAGAGTTGGGCATCTTTCTGCCACAGACCTCACACTGCTTAAAACCTATGGTTCCCTTTTGTTTTTTTGCTAGCTTTTAAAAAACAGCAAGAGGGCACGTGCACAGACACACCCACACAAAAATTAACGGAAAAAACAGGAGTACAGAATACAGGTTTTTTTTTTTTTTTTTTTTTTAAATGAATATACTAACAATGGTACCTAGAGAAATACACCTAAGAGGGTAGTAGAAGGAAAGAAGGAAAATAAAGATTACAGCAATGGTATCAAAGAATTACCAGAGGTAGACAGAAGGAAAGGGCCTATACCAACGATGGCAAGTAGAAACTACCCAGAAAAGGTAAAGGAAACACTTACACCAATACACACTGCTAATAATAACTACAAAGGAGAATGAGCAACAATTTAAACAAGTAGAAAAAAATATAAGGATATAAATGTATATCAAAGAAAAAAGTTTAAGACTTAGCTGAGAGCATGGCTGACATGTCCGATTTTCTACACAGCAAACGAGATCTGAGGTAAAGGGTAGCCTTGGCTTGAGAGTTTCTAGCTGGCACGATATAATGGCTGAGTCGGTTCCGAGGATTGGAACCGAACCCAATAGTCAAGTATGAATGAAGACTGACAACATCAGATTGAACGATTGCCTAAGTCATAAGTGATAATTTAATAAAGATGTTTCTTGTTTAAAAAAAAAAAAAAAGAACAGTACACCCTTTGGGAAACCAAATACCCCTGCAAATTCCAACATCAACAGCACACTCCTAAGAATGGACCCGATGTTGACAGATATAGGTACACAGACAGTAACGTGAACTTTGACCACCATGTGTCCATGTTGGTGAGGAAGCTCTTCTATTTGTCACAGTTTATTAGTAAAGGCATGGCATCCAGATCAAAGGAGGTTTTAGTCCCATTATCAGTGGCCTTTATCACATCAATAATTGAGTACAATTCACCGTGCGGCATGTACCTGACGAGACACTTGCAACAACTGGAGTGGCCTCAGATGTTCCTTACAAAAAATACACATGTGCTATGCAAATAACCTAAAAGCCCTATCCCTTTACTCTGTCTCCTACCAACTATTAAGGGGCAATATATGCCTAAACTACATGGCATTCTAAGATTTGGTCCTGATGGAAATGTTAAACATTTGCAATACAAACAGCATGAGGACTACCCAATCCAAGAATCTAAAGCTGATCTGCTATGTGAACAAAACATGCTGGAGAGATAGATATGTCTTCCCTGGAACAGGCTACCTATTCTCATGAAGCAGAACCCTTCCCCGACTGTCTTCAAATCCAATTTGGATCATGTATGGGAAATCGTAAAGTCACTCCTAGGGCGGCATGTATGTCCCTTATGGACAAGGGCAGTCTGTAAAATATCCAAAGGCATAGGCACAAACCTAAGCCATTCTCTAGCCCTTTGGTTTCAAAAGTCTGGATAAATTCAGGTAATAATGGCTAGGCTTGTAAGGACTTGAGCCATTAACCTAGTAATCTCCTATGAACCTATGAACTGATAAAGTGATCCAGACACACAAAAGTTAACGCCTGATGTCTAGATAAAAAGAAATGAGATAAGCACCTTTTAAATGTATAGTTACCAGGTAACGTGAATGAAGAGGAGTTAACAGATTGTGAAATGACAATTTTGAAATTTGGCGCCATCACAAACCAGGTGTAAGAAAAAAGATCCAGAGATGGCCTCCAATCATTTTTCTTTAGTACTAACAACATCACTTTCAAAATCCTTTGCCAACTTGGGAAGAGGTGAACTGGTTCTATTACTGCCTGGAACAGCTTACAATGAAGGACAGATGGAAATAAAACAGTCTGGTCTGGTGGGTGTGGAATTACCTCCTGACAAGGAGGAAAATACCCTAATTTCCATCTATAACCTTGAATGATCTTCAGAATCCACGTGTCTCAAATTATCTATTGCCAAAGAAAAAATGCAGATTCCCAACTTTCTGGCCAGGAAAAGGGACTGTCTGGGTGGGTAACAAAGTCCTTTAAATAGTCAAAATGACTAGTTGGACTGTCCTTGGTTTTGGGGGTTCTTGATTTCTTTTTGGAACACCCTTGCCATTATTCCAAAATTGGATGACAGGTTAGAGAATCCCTTAGAAAAAGGAGGGCAGAAAATCCTATTCTCTGATGTAACTTACCCTGTTCATCAAACAAAGAACCAAAAAGTGAATAGCTATTCAAAAAACAGAAAATGTATTTAGTTTATTTTACAGTTTGTTTACCAGGATAGTTCATTGGGCCAAGAGCAGCCCATTTTCAACGGAGTCCTGGGGAGAAAAGCTCCATAAAGACGTACAATGTTGGTAGGAAAAGCTCCATAAATACAAATTATATAATGTTACAAATCATATGCAATCATACACGAGCTTCATAAGGACAATTATACAATCTTATAAATCATATGCAATTAAGTGATACAGTAATACAGGTGAAGAAAACAGTTTTAAAAATTGCCATCTGCAATAGGAATTATAACAAACAAAATTTAAGAAAACATTAGTAGGTAAATATAAATATATTGTTCATAAAATGGAGATATAACAGTAGAGGCAAGAGAGATTCATATAGATATCATATGAGAGTTAAGTAGGGCAGGTAGGACAGGCGGAGTTTAGTAAATGAGAAGTTATGTACCTACCATAACGTTCCATGTTAGTTGTCTTCTCTCGCCTTCTTTCTTGCTTGATGGGTTCGGAGCCGATCCTCGGCTCAGACTCGGCACTTGCTAAGCTCGAGAGTCACTTTTACCAGCTCGAGGCAGCCCCATATCCCATGATGCAAGGCGGTAAGTACCCAGATCTCGTTTGATGACAAAAGGGCAATAGCACCTAGCATAATAACTTCCCAAAGGAAGAAAGAAGAAGAGAAGTAAACCTGTAGGATGGTAGAAAGACCAGCTCTGTATGGTCTTCAGAACTATCATTCTTAGTAGAGAAAGGTCTGTCCAGGCCTGGGGGAAGGAGGGAGGGTCGCAAGAAAGAAGGCGAGAGAAGACAACTAACATGGAACGTTATGGTAGGTACATAACTTCTCAATGTTAAGTTGTCAATCTCGCCTTCATTCTTGCTTGATGGGACCGCGTCCCTAGCACCTCTATCCTGGGTGGCTCAATGGAACAGACTCTTGAGGACGGTAGAGCCAAAACTGGCTCTGTCCCTGGAGGCCAAATCCAATTTGTAATGGGAAACAAATGTATGACGAGTGGCCCAAGTGGCCGCTGCACAAATAGTGTCTAAAGGAAGTCTAGCTTGAAAGGCTGTAGAAGTAGCTAAGCTTCTGGTTGAATGTGCTTTAGGTTTTGAGCACAGCTGTTTTCCCCTGAGCCGATAAATTTCAGAAATGACAGAAGAAAGCCATCTAGATAAGGTCACTTTTGAGACAGGAAGGCCTTTCTTGTTATCAGCATAGGAAACAAAGAGTTGATCGGATTTCCTGAATTGTTTTGTTCTGTCCAAATAATATCTGAGTTGGCGGTGGACATTAAGATAATGTAGTTTTTGTTCCGATCTGTTTGAATAGTTTGGAAAAATACAGGAGATCAATGGCTTGATTCAAATTAGTCTTTGAGGCGACCTTAGGCAAAAGGTCGGATTAGTTCTCAATGATACTCTGTCTTTGTGGAAGACCAAATAGGGGGGGCGAACAGATAGAGCATGAAGTTCAGACACCCTCCTAGCCGATGTAATAGCTACCAGGAATAAAGTTTTCCATGAAAGAAATTTCAGGGAACAAGAAACAGCTGGCTCAAGGGGAAGAATCAAGGATGTCAGCACTAAATTTAAGTCCCATTGAGGAGGAGGACTCCTGACTGGAGGCTTCAGGAGGAAAATTCCTTTCAAGAAGGCTCTACAAAGCCTGTGGGACATGATGTTGTGATCTGCGAGCCCGACATGAAAGTTCGAGATAGCAGCCAACTGAACTCTAACTGTGGAAGAAGAGGAGCCCGCGTGAAAAATCTCCGCTAAGAAATCCAAAACTGCTTGAACTGGAGCAGTGAAGGGATCAATATTCTTGGCTTTAGCCCAATAAGAGAAACGTTTCCATTTGCTTGTATAAATCCTCCTGGTAGAGGATTTTAAAGAAGCTACTAGGATGTCTCTAACAGGGTTAGAGATCATAGGAAGCCTGGCTAAGGAAGGAAGTGGAGCAACCATGCTGTGAGGTTGAGAGAGGGAATAGACCGGTGCAGCTGACCGGATTGGTGAATCAGAAGATCTGGCACTGGGTCCAGATGCCACGGCTGCACCAAAAGGTGATGATGGAGGAACGGAAACCAAATTTGTCGAGGCCAATAAGGAGCAATGAGAATCAATTTGGCTCTCAAAACGGTTGCTTTCTGGATAACTTGAGGGATCAGAGGAAAAGGAGGAAAGGCATAAAGAAGTCCCTGGGGCCAATCCTGGGTGAGAGCGTCTCTGGGGGGATGGCCTGGCAGTGGGAAGAGAGAGAAGAAGTCTGGGCATTTGCTGTTTTGGGGAGTAGCAAAAAGATCGCAACATGGGCGACCCCATTCCAGAAAAATCTCTTCCACTATAGATTGCTTGAGAGACCACTCGTGAGGCATGAGAATAGCTCTGCTCAATCTGTCCGCTAAAACGTTGGTTTTTCCAGGGATGTGCGTTGCTACCAGAAACCAATGAGAGGAGATCGCCCATTGCCAAAGTCTGAGCGCTTCTCGACACAAGGGGTAGGACTTGGTTCCGCCCTGTTTGTTGATATACCAAACTACAGACATGTTGTCTGTGTGGACTGCAATTGTCCCTACGGGAAGAAAGTCGTTGAGGGCTTGCAACGTTAAAAGCACTGCTCTCATCTCTAGGACATTTATGTGCAGGTGGTATTCGAAAGGTTGCCACGTCCCATGAACCATCCTGCCCTGATAATGACCCCCCCCACCCGATCAGGGAGGCATCTGTGGTGACAGTGGCTACCGGGGATGGGGGTACAAAGTGTCTGCCTTGGTGAATCTGGGGAGAAGTGATCCACCAAGCAAGATGATTCTTGCAAATCTGAGTCACCAGTATTTGGTGACGCATTGGAAGTTGTTGGTAAGACCACTGAGTGAACAACATCCATTGAAGAAGGCGCATGTAGAAGCGAGCCAGGGGAAGAAGAGTAATGGCCGCAGCCATGAGGCCTAATACCTTTAAAACCATTCTGGCCTGTACCTTCTTGTTGGCTAGAATGATCCTGACATGACTTTGAATGTCTGAAATTCTTTGATCTGTAAGGGTAGCTGACATCCGAACAGTGTTTAAGTTTGCGCCTATAAAAGTAATAGACTGGCAGGGCGATAAGGATGATTTTTTGGAGTTGATTGAGATGCCCAATTGAGAACAAAGATTTATCGTGTAATCCCTGGCTTGAACAAGCTGATGCCTGGTGGTGGCTGAAAGGAGCCAGTCGTCGAGATACGGAAACACCTGGAATCCTTGACGTCTCAGGTGAGCCGTGACCACTGCCATACATTTGGTGAACACTCTGGGGGCTGTAGTGAGACCAAAGGGCAGGGCTCTGAACTGGAAATGACTGGACCCCAGCCGAAAGCGGAGAAATCTCCTGGAGCATCTGTGAATTTTTATGTGATAGTACGCATCCTGAAGATCTATTGAGCACATCCAGTTGTCCTTCTGTAAGAAGGGCAGAATTGACTGAAGAGTGACCATTCGGAATCTTGTCTTCCTCACAGACTTGTTGAGTCTGCTGAGATCCAATATTGGTCTCCAGTCTCCCGTCTTTTTGGGGACCAAAAAGAACCTTGAGTAGATTCCGGGCTCCGAATGATCTGTTATAACTGGCTGAATGGCTCTTTTTTGCAGTAGTTTTAAGACTTCTAACTCTGCAATTTCCCTTAGACCGGGTGGTACATCTGGAAGGGAATTTGAGTGATAGAAAGGACTTTCCTCGAAAGGAATTTTGTAACCCTCGGATATGATCGACTGTACTCATCTTTCTTGAGTGAGGGAACGCCACGCTTCTGGGTACAGCGATAGTCTTCCCCCGACTGCCTCCAAGGACGGACAGTCGGGCAACATCTCAGGGATGCTGAAAGGGCTTGTCAGAGAGAGGCTCTCTGCTTCCCTGGTTTTGTGGACCCCCTCTGCCTCTAGAGCGGCGTCTGTTGTTGTTACCCCCTCTGCCTCTAGGGGTAAACTGACCATGTGAATCCGGCGTGACTCCTTGGGATTTGCGGAACCACATTTTGCCACCCTTCTGCCCTTTGGGGTAAGGTCTAGAAGGGGTGGAAAAACGGACTCCTACGGCAGAAAGAGTTTTGCCGTCCTGCTCACACCTGGTCAACGTTTCCTTCACTTGAGGGCCAAACAAAGCTGACCCATCAAAGGGAGAGTTTGTGAAGGACGCCTTAAAGGGATCTGCAAAATTACAGAGCCGCATCCAGGCTTGGCGTCTAAGAGCCACACCTGTACCTGCGACCCTACTCGCTCCATCAGCCGCATATGATATCAGTCGCATGGAGGAGTTAGCAATAGAATTAAGGGTTCCTAGCTGCGAAGCAATTTTTTCTTGAGCCCCTGCAGCTGTAGGATCCTGTACTACTTCACCTAGCTCCTTAAGGATATCCCTCTGGAGTCTGGTAAAGTGACATAGGTAAGTTCAGCGAATGCATAGCAAAGGTCGCTGAAGAGAACATCCACTTACCATATCTATCCATGGTCCTAGAGTCCTTATTAGGAGGATGGACAGGTACGGAAGGATCTGCAAGTTCCTTCTTAGTGGCAGCCGCCACCACCATGGCATCAGCGGGGACACCTTTTGTGAGGAATTGCTTGTCCGCCGGGGCAGTAATAAATTTAGAAGGCCTCCTAGGGACTGGCTCTACAGAGTCAGGAGCAGCCCACGCCTTTCGAGCAATAACCTGCATAAGGGGGTCGAAAGGCGGAGACACCCAGGAGGTGGAGGGCCAAGATCCAAACGCCTCCAGGTATACTGACTCATCCTCAGAGGGATTATTGGTGGGCCAGTTTCCCCTCTGTCTAAGGAGTTCTAGGATGTCTGAGAAGGAGACATCCTCCGAGGGGGATCTTGGGGATCCCTCTGACTCATCTAAGTCAGTATCTGAAGTGATAGACTCGGGGGAGTCTACGTGTTTCCTCTTACAGGTCCTCTTCCGTGGAGGATCTCCCGACAAATCAGGAGAATCCTCGGAAGAGGGGGTTCTTCCCAGTGGGGAAACCTGAGGCGGAGGATCTCTGGGTCCGGGAGCAAGAGAAGTGGCAGAGATGTCAACAGGCACCATAGAGGGAGGAGCTAAGGGAACAGACTGCTGGCTGAGTCCAGTGGCCAGCACACTCTTCATCACCTCGAAGGCTCCCCTCCCAGGGAGGACCGAGAGAACCCGTTCCGAAGAGCCAGGAACTCCAGGACCCACCAAAAGGGAAGGCTCCGAGGCAGATATCGGAGCCGAGCTCACCAAGGCCGAGGCACCAAGGGGAAGAGTGGGGTCGGACAAGGGTCCGATGCCATTCACCCCCTCGGAGGAGACCAGGGAAGCCCGACCACCGAATCCCTCTGAGGAAGGTCTCGAAGAGGAGATAAGAGTAGAGGCTGAAGGAGCAGAAGGGGGTATCTGTCCCTCAGCCGTAGCAGAAACTATTCCTGAAGACTCCAACTCCAAGCTCTGGGGTAGAGTCGAAGGAGGAACTGCAATGGGGTGTGGGCTAATAGTCGTCTGTTGAGACAGACTATGTAGCATTTGGGCCAGTGCCTGAGATTTTAATAATCTACTGACCACCCTCTCTAAATCATGGTCAGAAAGCCTGGATGACCTTGAAGATCGGCTCCGATGGCTCCGTTCCGAGAGGAGAGGAGAAGCCGGAGCCGAGAGTATCGGCTCCAAGGAAGGGGACCTAGACCTCTTCCTCGAAGGAACCATCGGAGCCGATGAAACCATAGAAGCTGTCGGAGCCGACAACTTATCGGCACCGACAGTTAGCTTCAATGCATCGGCTCCAGTCGGAGCCGATACAGCCATAAAGGTAAGGGTGTCGGAGCCGATCGGAGCCGACACCGAAGCCTGAGCCACTTGGTGGTCGGAACCGATCGGAGCCGACACCGAAGTGGTCGAACCAGAATCGGCACTGATAGCCATCGGTGCCGAAGGTTTGTGTAAACCAGAATTGGCTCCAGCCGGAGCCGATCTCGACTCTGAAAGAGTCGGAGCCGAGGCCACAGGCTTGGACACAGAAGCCTGGGCCTTGGAAGACTTAGAAGTCTTAGATGGAGCCGACTTAGCCGGAGAGCCCTCCGGCTTAAGAAGGCCCCTCAAAATCAATTTCTTTCTTCTCTCCTGCAGGACTCTCTGGCTAAAAGAATGACATATAGCACAGGAGTCCTGCAGGTGAAGAGGCCCCAGGCAGTAAAGGCAAGAAGTGTGACCGTCTGTCAGAGACATCTTCTGACAGCACGAGTCACACTTCTTAAAGCCTGAGACCCTTTCCTTAGACATGGTGAAATAATACACACACAACAACACCAGTCCAAGAAATTATATTAAATATCCCAAAATCTATCAATAACACACACACACACACCCTAACAAGGGGGGGGGATGGGATGGGAGAAGGTCTGACTAAAAGTTTTAAGGAGACAGGGAAATTCTAGTCAGAATGGGACTAAAACTGGACTAAAACTATTAATTTTAAAGTTTTAGAAGAAAAAGGGGCAAAAACAGTAATGTAAAAATCACTTACCAGGAGCTGGTAAAAGGAGGACCTCATCAGCGAAGCGGCAAACGAGATCTGGGTACTTACCGCCTTGCATCATGGGATATGGGGCTGCCTCGAGCTGGTAAAAGTGACTCTCGAGCTTAGCAAGTGCCGAGTCGGAGCCGAGGATCGGCTCCGAACCCATCAAGCAAGAATGAAGGCGAGATTGACAACTTAACATTAAGTAGTTAAGAGAAGATGAAAATCAGAAGTAGTACAGTAAAAAGTTAAGACGTCTAGAGAACTTACTGAGTAAAACGTTAAGAGGTCTAGAGAGCTTAGTGTGAGATATGGGAAGAGAGAGAGAATGGTAAAGTGGATTAGACGGTGTGTTAGCTTAGTGTGAGGTATGGGAAGACAGAGGGAGGGAGAGTGAGATAACAGGGTGTGTAATGCTAAGGGAGTTATGTGGGATGAGAACAGGAACATTCCCAATGGGATGTGAGATGAGACCTAGCTACCTAGCTACTGTGAGATGAGAGTGAAGCATGGTCTTAAAGGTAGAATGGTTGTGGGTGGTATGAATAAGAGGTGGTAAAGAGTTCCAGAGATATGCTAGAGAGAATGATAGTAGATGTTTGCCTGGTGGGCGGGCAGGCTTGTACAGTTCGATCAGATTCTGGTTATTGGATCGTAGCAGCCAATAAGGAAGACTCATTTTGAGAGGAAGCAAGGGAGGGGTTGAGGATAAGTTTGTGGGCATGAGTGAGTTGAATGTAGGAGAGATGATTGGGCAGCTTTAGCCAATTTAGTTTGTGAAGGGCGTTGCAGTGGTGGGAAGAGGATTTGTAGCCAGTAGCGAATTTGGCAATTTTGTTATAGCAGAAAGAAAGTTTTGTCTTTAGAGAAGAGTGTAGGTTAGTAAGAAACGGGGCACCAAATAGGAGGGAAGGAATGAGGCATGTGGTAGAGAACAAACTTTGTAGAGGTAGTGGTTGTGGCATACCAAGTTTCTGGTTGGTTTTCATAATGTTTGTTTGTAGATGAGTATCAAACAAACTGCTCGTCAATGAGGACACCTAGTAGTTTGGTATTCGATACTACCTCGAGAGAAATATTGTTTTGGCTAGTAATGGAGAATGAGTTTTTATCTATGGTGGTGTTTTTAGAAAAAGTAAATACCATAAGTTTACTTTTTGATGCATTTAGTGCCATATGGTTATCTAACATCCAGTGTTCAGTGGAAGTAAAGGCGTCCTGGGTTAGTTTTAAGAGAGTAGAGATAGAAGTGGCAGAACAGATGATTGTACAGTCATCTGCGTATTGGATAAGCTTAGCATTTGGGATGGTTTGGTGGAAATCATTTATGAAGATATTGAACAGTAGTGGACCTAATATGGAGCCCTGGGGTACACCTGTAGGAGTATTAAGGAAAACGGAAGTGGCTTTTTTCCATTTAACTGCTTGTTTCCTGTTGGAAAGGTAACTACTGAACTAGATGATGGAACAGAAGGATAGGTTAAGATTACAGAGTTTAGACAGAAGGTTATGAGAGACAGTGTCAAAGGCTTTTGACAAGTCCAGAAGGAGGGTAGATACTAGTCAGCCAGAATCACAAGCTTTGTTGACAGTTTCAAGGAATGAGAGGAGAGCAGTAGTCGTGCTATGGCCAGGTCTAACCCCACATTGTGTGGTGGTAAGCAAGCGGTTATATCTATGATGTAGGGTAAAAGTTGCAGGTGAATAAATTTTTCAAGAACTTTTGAGATAGGTGATAAAATAGCAATAGGTCAAAAATTGGGAATATTGTTGTTGTTGCCCCCTTTATGAAGGGGAACGATAAAGGCCTGTTTCCAAAGTTGGGGAACACAGCCTTCTTGGATTGACCGGTTTATTAGAATGGAAATACGGAAAGCGATGTCTTCAGCAGCTAATTTTAGAAAACAGGAAGGAAGGTTGTTGGGGGCGTTGGAGCATGGTTTCAAGTTCAGGAGGAGTTTTTTTATGGCAGATGTAGGGATAGGTTTGATAGTGAAGGGTAGGTGTTGGGAGGTGGTAGTGTTTTGGGAATTAGAGATGGGAGAAAGTGGAGGCGAAGATGCATTGCCGGGGAAGGATGATGTTAGTTTGGCTATAGAATCAATGAAGAAGGAATTAAATTGGGTAGCTAGGTCCAGGTCAGAGACATCTGGATCAGTGCAGGGGTTGTCTTTCAATCTATACAATAATGTGTATGTAAACAACAGTCTATCAAATACAATCTCATTAATCACATCATCTTGGAAAGTCAGTAAATACAGCCAAGCAAACTTCTTCAAAACAGTACCAGAGGCCATAGCCCTGAAAGAATCAATTGAATCATATACACACTGTAAACAGAGAGCAGTAACTAATAATAATTTAAAGCACATGTTTCCTAAGAAGAAGAAACTACAAAGCAAACATTCCTCGTAGTTTCACAATTAGAATAACCATTAACACATGAGCCTGACAATTCAAAATTTTGAAAAAAAGAAGTTATGTTCTTACCATAACGTTCCATGTGAGTTGTTCATCTCGCCTTTGTTCTTACATGTGGGTGCAGAGCCGATCCATTGGCTCCGAGTCGGCCGCTTTCCAAGCTCAAGATCTTTCAGTAGCTCGAGGCACAGCACCTATCCCATGATGTTCTCTGACTAACCATCAGATCTAGTTTGCTGAATCCAGCAACAAAGGAACAGCCTAACATACCCTAAATGTCAATATGTGTATATATAAACAACATATATATATATATATATATATATATATATATATATATATATATATATATTTATATACATACACACACATACAGTTAACCATAGGAAGAAAGTCTGGTAGAAAGAAAGGACAGACAAACCCAGCCAGACCTCCAGTCGTAGCCGGTCTTCAAGAACCCAGAGGGGGATGGAGGGTGGGAAATGTAAGAACAAAGGCAAGATGAACAACTCACATGGAACATTATGGTAAGAATATAACTTCTTTATGTGAAGTTGTTCAATCTCGCCGTTTGTTCATACACGTGGGTAGCGGCCCAAGCACCCAAACCCTGGGCGGCTCACGGGAGTACATTCCTGAGAATAGTGGAACCAAAGGAAGATCTGTCCCTGGAGACCCTGTCCACTTTGTAATGAGTGATAAACGTGTATGGTTTTGACCAAGTGGCTGCTGCACAAATGGTGTCCAAAGGCAAACGAGCTGCGTGAGCTAGAGATGTGGATACTGCCCTAGTGGAATGAGCTTTCACCTTGTATTCTAAGGTCTGATTAGTTGAAGAGTATACAAATTTTATGCAATCTGATAACCATTTAGACAAGGTAACTTTAGACACAGATAGCCCTTTTTGTTATCAGCGTAGGAGACAAAAAGTTGTTCAGATTTTCTAAAATCTTTTGTTCTGTCCAAGTAAAATCTCAACTGTCTGTGGACATCAAGTTTATGCAGCATATACTCCATTTTGTTAGAATGATGTCTGAAAAAGGTGGGCAACTCAATAGACTGATTCAGATAAATTTTGGAGCAGAGCTTCGGAAGAAAAGAGGGATTTGTCCTGAGGGATACTCTATCAGGAAAAAACACAAAGTAAAGAGGCCTAACAGAAACAGCTTGAAGTTCAGAAACTCTATGAGCTGAAGTGATAGCCACCAAAAATGTTTTCCATGATATGAATTTCAAGGGGCAAGAAGATGCAGGCTCAAAGGGGGGAAGCATCAACTACGATAATATTAAATTTAGATTCCATGGTGTAACTGGTTGTCTGATGGGTGGCCTTAGGTGATGAGTCCCTTTCAAAAAAGCTTTACATAATCTGTGTGACATAAGATTAGATCCTTCAATCTCCAAGTGAAAATTACATATAGCGGCCAATTGAACTCTTAACAGTGGCCGCTGCAGCACCTTCCTGAAAAATCGTTGTGAGAAATTCCAGAACCATATCAAAAGGGGCAACATAGGGATCAGTATCGCGCTGAGAGGCCCAGTACACAAATCGTTTCCATTTACTACTGTACAGTTTCCTAGTAGAGACCTTATGAGAGGAAAAGTACAGTTTTGTACCTACCATAAATGAAGATGTTAGAGCGTATACACTGCTGCAGACATTACACTTGGGTTATCCTGCCGTCAGGCGGTTCCCCAGTCGGCCTGAGTTCCAAAGTCTTGGTCGGGCGTTGGTTGCTGTCGCCTCCTCCCTAAAATCAGTGTGACAGGGGTATACAAGATGCAGCCGACGCCATTTTCTTCAGTTTTTCTTGCCCCAGATGTCAGGTGCCTCTAAATAGGTAGGCAACTCCGATTGCTAATAAAACATACATAATAAAAGCAAAAAACAACTTACAGTTACCAGCAAATACTCCCCATAGGTAATAAGGGTAGAAGACATAGGTACGTACCAGCCAGTAAGAGGGGAAGGAGGGAGGGTAACCTGGACTGCAACAGTGTATACACTCGAGCATCTACATTTATGGTAGGTACAAAACTACTATGTTCATCGTGTTATACTGCTGCAGTCATTACACTTGGGTAGAATCCCAAAGCTGAGGAAGGGTGGCTGGTTCTATAAGGCATTAGGAGCGGCTATAAGGCCCTGCAGCACTGCAGTGGCGAAGCCAGCTCTGGATTTAGAGTATAGAGGCAGATGGTAATGCTTGGTGAAGGTATGCACAGAACTCCAAGTTGCTGCTTCCAAAATATCCTTGGTAGGTACTCCCCTGAGGTAGGCAGTTGAAGTGGCTGTTGCCCTGGTGGAGTGAGATCTAATGCTGCTAGGTACACGTTTTCCATGGTATGTATAGCAGAAACGTATACAATGTCCTATCCATTTTGAAATAGTCTGTTTAGAAATGGCTTTTCATTGTGCTCCTGCAGCATATGCTACCAATAATTGCTCAGATTTTCTGAAAGCTTTGGTTTTGTCCAAGTAGAAGTGTAACTGCCTGTGAATGTCCAAAGAGTGCAGTAGTGTCTCCCCTTTATTCTGTGGTTTAGGATAAAAAGTTGGCAGGTGAATAGTTTGGTTTAGAGCCACACTGGATACCACCTTTGGCATAAAAGTAGGGTTAGTAATTAACGACACCCTGCCCTGGTGGAAAATGAGGAAAGGTTCCACTGCCATTAGTGCCTGTAATTCTGAAACTCTTCGTGCTGATGTTATTGCCAGGAGCAGAGCAGTTTTCCAAGAGATATATTTTAATTCTGCTGTGTTAGCTGGCTCAAAAGGAGGTAAAGTTAGCTTCCCCAAAACAAAGTTGAGGTCCCAAGTTGGAGTAGGTGCTCTATGGGGCTGTCTTATGTTTTTAGCCCCTCTGAGGTACTGTTTTAACAGAGGATTAGAGAAAATTGGTGGATCCGTGTTGTAATGAGTAGAGACGGCTAAGGCGTGGATATTGATGGATGAGAAGGAGAGTCCTTTATCCAGCATCTCAGTTAAGTATTGTAATATCTGAAGAATGTTTGGGACAACAGGGTCAAGGCCGTGATCTTGGTTCCAGGCACAGAATCTCTTCCATTTATCCGAATAGGCTTTCCTGGTACTAGGCCTTCTGGCCTCCAGAATGACATCCATACCAGCTTTGGAGAGAGGCATTGCTTGCTTGACTAATGAATCTTCCATGCAGCTAGGTTTAAGGTCTTTAGCTGGCTGTGTAGTATTTGTTTGTTGTGCTGAGTCAGCAGATGTGGGATTTGAGGCAAAATCCAAGGTGGTTCTTGTGCTAAGCTCGTTATGATTGGGTACCAGTGCTGCCGTGGCCAGTCTGGTGCAGTCAGGATCTTTGGCTTTTCCTGCCTGGTTTTTATGAGTACCTTTGGCAGGAGAGGTAGTGGTGGGAAAGCGTATACTTGTAGGTTGTCCCAGCTGAATGAGAGGGCATCCACTTTCCATGCTTGTGGATGGTAACTCCTTGTGCAGAATTTTTGTAGCTGGCAGTTTATTGGGGATGCAAACAGATCTATGTCTGGGTTCCACCATTTCTGTGTTATCATTCTGAATAATTGTGGATTCAACTCCCATTCGTGGGGATCCATGATGTTTCTGCTTAAGTCGTCTGCCAGTGTGTTTTTCTCTCCTGGCAGGAATTGTGCTTGCAGATGAACTTGAAGGTTTATAGCTGTGTTCCACAGGGTCATAGCTTGTCTGCATAGGGGGTAGGAGTGAGTGACCCCTTGCTTGTTTATGTACCACATAACTGTGGTGTTGTCTGTCTTTAGTAGTAGTTGTCCTGGATGTAGCAGGTCCTTGAAAGCTATAAGCGCATTTTGCACAGCTAGCATCTCCTTTTGATTGATGTGAAGATGCCTTTGTTCTGCAGCCACGTGCCCTGAATACATTTGCCTGCCATGTGTGCTCCCCAGGTGTAATCCGATGCATCTGTTGTCAGTGTTTGCCTGGCTGTGGGTTGTATAAAAGGCTATCCCTTGTTGAGGTGACAAGCTTGAGCCCACCATTGAAACTCCTGTTGAAGGCAAGGGATTAGTGGTATAACTGTTTCCAAACTTTGACAGTGTTGAGACCATACATTCTTTAGGTACCATTGTAGTTTCCTCATATGGAGTCTGGCATATGGAATTAGTAGTATGCAGGATGCCATGTAACCTAAGGCCTGCAGACTTTTTCTTGCAGGGAGTTGGGTCTTTGTTGCCATCAAGTGAAAGTATTGAGTCAGTTTGTCCTTGTCTGTCTGGCGTGAGATAAGCCATCTGGGCCATTTTGTTCAAGCTGGCACCCAGGAATATAATCTCTTGTGAGGGCACTAGTTTTGATTTCTTTTCATTTACTGTGTACCCCCAGGCAACTTAATAACTTTTTTACAAATGCCAGAAGCTTTAGAAGAATATCTTTGCTCTCTGCTTCAATCAGGCAGACGTCCAGGTACAGATAAATTTGAATTCTTTTCTGTCTGCAAAATGCAGTTACTGGTGCCAGGCACTTTGTGAAGACCCTGGGCGCAGTAGATAAGCCAAAGGGCAGTGCAGAGAATTGGTAGTGCATTGAACCTGCTATGAATCTGAGGTATCTTCTGCAATTTCGTCTGATAGGGACATGCAGGTATGCCTCTTTGAGGTCCAAAGTCACGAGCCAAGCTTTCTTGCCCAACATGGGAAGAAGCTGCTGTAATGTCAACATTTTGAATTTCAGAACATCTAGGTAAGTGTTTAGAGATGAAAGATCCAGAATGGGCCTCCAGGCTTTGTCCTTTCTGGGTACCAGAAAGAGTCTTGAGTAAAATCCTTGTCCTTGCTCCTGTGATGGTACCTTTTGAATAGCTCTCATATACATGAGTGCTGTAATTTGTTTTTGAGCCTCTGTCCATTGATTTGGTGGCAGATTTGGCATTCCTTTTAACCTTGGCAGTGTGTGAAAGTGGAACCTGTAACCTTGAAATACAATGTTGAGAACCCATTTGTCTTTGGTGATCATTTGCCAATTGTGGTAGAAGAGTGCCAGTTTTCCTCCCAAGGGGGCTGCCAAGAGGGATTTGTTTGGCAGCTGTAGTGGGAAGTCATTGGAGCTGCTTTTTATATGGTTGGGGCCTGTCTTCCCCTTCTTTCTGGCCTGATGTAACCCATTGTCGAGGCCTGTAAGGACCTTGTGTGTGACCTCTACCTCTTGGACGTCTGTATCTTCCCCTTTGAGGTCTGTCTGTAATTGGAAAGGACCAATTCTTAGTCGGCCAGTTTCTGCTAAATCTTGGAGGCTGAACCTGTAAGAAATCCTTCACCGTTTGCATAGATTTTGCCTTATCCTCCATTTTCTTTAATACCTCTTCTGCCTTAACTCCAAATAACACATCCTGCTGCAAAGGTGCATCCAATAATTTTGCTTTAACATGATCTGGTAAAATATGTTCTTTTAACCAAGCATGTCTTCTAATGACAGAGCCTGTAACTGCTGCTCTGCAGGAGGCCTCTAGAGAATCAAAACCACATTGCAAAGTATGCTTTCCCACTTGTTCAGCTGCATGCAATAAATCCTGCATTTCTTTAAAATTAGGAGGATCTGATTTTGGAAGCATTTTTTGTTTTAACCGATACAGTAAAAATTGCTGATATTTTAGCATGTGAAACTGGCAATTTAAGGCTCTCATTGCTAAAGTTGCAGACGTATATACTTTCTTTCCCCATCTGTCTAATGCTCTGGAATCTCTGTCAAAGGGAACCGGATTCTTGGCTGATGAGGCCTTAACTCCTTTGGGTCCCTGAGAATTAGTTTCAGGGTCAGCTACAGGGCTTTTATACAGAAATTTATGTGAGTCAGGGACTCTGTAGTATCTGTCAGGTTTAACAGGGGCTGGAGGTAAGGAATCAGGATTTAAGCTGGATTCAGTATACACATCATCCACAATATCTAACACTGGCGGAATAGCAAAGGGTCTGTGTTGAGGTAATAAAAGGAAGTTTCTGAGCCTTTTCTTGGATTCTGAGTAATCCTGGCCTTCCCAGTGGAAATGCTCCCTCATGGTTTGTAGGGTTTCCCCACAGGAGTACTCCTCAGGCGGTGAGGCTGATGGAATTGATTCCTCAGCATCAGAATCCTCATAAGGGGGTAAAGAGTATCCTAGGTCTGAGGATGAATCAGAAGAGATGGACACCTGGTCGTATGAGTCATAATCTGCATCCTGTCTAGGCCTTTTATCAGGAGGGGGATAGGACCCCCTGATCAGAGTGATTAGGTCTTCGGCCATTTTGAGCATTTGTTTCTTAGGCATGGAGGCCTGTCCTGGAGAATGCTGTATTTGCTTCTTTGACTTTAAAGGAGGCTTAGACTTAGCTGAGGGTTTAATGCTTAACTGAGTAGGTCTGAAGACACCCTCTGTAGCTGTGGGTTGCTCAGCTACTCCGGATCCCTCTGAAAGGTTAGTCTCGGTAGGCTGAAGAACTTGTGCATCCGAAGGCCCAGCCGTCTCCACGTGGGAGTCAGAGGTGGCTTCTGGTTCTACAGAAGCGGTCGTCAGGGGCTGCGAAGGCGCCTCGCTGAAAACCGGAGAACCGGTGACTGCCTAGAAGAGGCTTCGTCATCAGTTCTGGGCCTCGGATGCCTATCCTTGTCTTTGCGCTTTTTGTGTATTCCGGTCGTCAGAAGTTCCAATGGCATGGAATAATTGAATTTTCTACCAAAATAATGTCGGGCAAAATCAAACCGGCATTTAATAGTGCGCGTGTTAAACCTAGCACAAAACTGACAACCAGTAACGTCGTGGTCAGGGCCTAGGCATGGGATACAATAGGAATGGAAATCCTTATGAGGTATTTGCTTCCCACAAGAAATACAGTTATTAACTTTTACTGACATCAGTCTGAGGCAAGAAAAGGTTTCCCTAGCGGGGTACTTAGCTTTGTAGAAGACTTCGGTTCTGGATTCGGAATGAAAATCTCAGGAGACGGCCGACCGGCACTTGCGAACTGCTTTTGCTTCGGGCACTGCGCGGCAAGAAAGACTGGAGAAAATGGCATCGGCTGCATCTTGTATACCCCTGTCGCACTGACGTCAGGTAGGAGGCGACAGCAAACGACGCCGGACCAAGACTTTGGAACTCAGGCCGACTGGGAAACCACCTGATGGCAGGATAACCCAAGTGTAATGACTGCAGCAGTGTAACACGATGAACATCCAGAGTATGATGAACTTTGGAAGAAAGATTATATGACCTGGCTAGGTTGGGAAGTGAAGCAGCCAAGCTGTCAGTTTGAGGGACTGAAGAGAGGGGTGAAGAACTCCTGATGAATGTGGCAGAAGGTCTGGCACTGGGTCCAGAAACCAAGGTTCTTCCAGTTGATATTGGTGAAGAAAGGGGAACCGTATCTGCCGAGGCCAAAAGGGGGCTATCAAAAAAACTGTCCTTTCTGAGCCCTTTGCTTTCATCAAGAATCTGGGAATCAGTGGGGTTGGAGGAAAGGCATACAAGAGACCAGAGGGCCAATCGTGCACAAGTGAATCCCTGGGACTGTCCCCCGGTGGGGGGTTGAGGGCAAAGTAGCTTCTGCATTTGGCATTCATCGGAGATGCAAAAAGGTCGCAGCAAGGTTGGCCCCGTCTGCGGAATATCCTTTCCGCCACACTTTGTTTGAGGGATCACTCGTGGAGTAACAGAATGGCTCTGCTCAGTTTGTCCGCTATCACGTTGGATTTCCCTGGGATGTGCATTACTAATAGAAAGTGCCCGGTGGACACAGCCCACTTCCAAATCCTCAAAGCTTCTTGGCATCAGGGGTAAGATTTGGTTCCCCCCTGTTTGTTGATGTACCAGACTACCGACATGTTGTCTGTCTGAATCGCAATCATCCTCTGAGGTAGAGAGTCATGAAAGTGCTGCAACGCTAAAAGCACTGTTCTCAACTCCAGGACGTTGATGTGCAAATGACATTCTATCTCAGAAGAAATTTAGATAACTGCACAACTATAGCGAAGGATGAAACCAACTGAAGAGAGAGCAAGGCCTAGAGCAACCCGCTCCAATAAACACACAGAAAAGGGCAACGTCCTAAAAAAAAAGGATAATATGACAAGAGATATTGGTAGAAAAACAGATATATCTAAATAAAAAGTAAACTTAGCTTCTTAATAAACTTTCACTGGCTCGAGCACACTGAAGACTTGTGATCCATTGCAGTGGCAAACTAGATCTGTGGGTTAGTCAGAGAGCATCATGGGATAGGTGCTGTGCCTCGAGCTACTGAAAGATCTTGAGCTTGGAAAGCGGCCGACTCGGAGCCGATGGATCGGCCCCGTACCCACGTGTAAGAACAAATGGCGAGATTGAACTTCACATTCAAAGTTACAGAAGCATACATAATTTTCCGATACCCATTCATATCAACTCATCCTTGTCAGAAACAGGAGGATGATAAGAAGTATTTGTTTAGCAGCAGTAGTAGGAATTACTAAAGCTATAGTTGCTAGGTCAGGTTTGGAAAAGTGTATAAAAACATAAGACTGAGTAACTTTACACATTCTATTTGCCATTTTAGGGGCAGAAGACTAACTATCAGGAAAAATACGAGCAGACGAACATCCTCCAAAGCTAACAGAATTGGAGGAAATGGTGAAAGTTAAGGGAATTCCTTCTGTAACAGCTCATAAAATTTTCTTAGGGACTGAAAAACCTTAGTGTGTTCCCACAAAAAACACTGGCACATTCTGGAAATAGTCTGAGAGAGGAACCTCAAAGGGAGAATCAGAAACAGAGCTATCCTTTTGTGTCTGAATCAGAAAACAGAGGAGAAAACCTGCATCTGCCCTTCATCTTCCTGACCAGATTCAGAATCTTGAATCCATCCATCCCATCCAAAATCCCTTTTTCCCCATTTTTGCATATGGGGTCAGGGTGTCACTTCAACAATGACAATCAGGTAGAGCCAAAGTTTACATTGCTGGGTGACTAGCCTTGCCATGGTAGATCTTTTACACTGCAAACTTGCATGCACACTCACAACTATGGTCAATTCAGTGTCCAATCCACCTGCTGAAAGTCTTTAGAACGTGTGAGGAAACTGGAGCACCCGGAGGAAACCCACATGAAGGACATGCAGACGCTGCATTGAAGAGACACCCCAGCCGAGAATCGAACCAAGGAACCTGCTACTGTGAGAAATCAATGATATCCACTGAATCTCTTCAGAAAAGGAGGTAATAAAGAAGAAGGATCAAAAGCCTGAATAAAACCCTAAGTCAGACCCAATAAACTGCTCCTGTCTAAAGAGATTTGACAAGGAGTAGATTCATGTTATTTTTCTTTTTGACAGAAAGAATGGAACCATCAGTGTTATAAATGGCAGCAGTAGCTTCCCCAGGGATGGGCAAAACATTCTAAGAAAACAGGAAAGCCTTCCCTGTTCCTGCTCCCAGGACCAACAACAGTGACTTTTCTCTTGTCTGCAGAGGGGAACCCAAAAGCCAGAGAGAATACAGCTAACCACCAGTCCATAGTCACTGTAAATGTTACATTACAGGGAACCGGGGTAAAAGATGAGTGGTCTGAAGCACAGCAAATAACCACAGCAGAGTCACCCACCTATGGCTGAGGCAAAATGTTACTCTGCTGTGGTGGCAAAAGCTGTTTGCTTAACTTTTTCTTTTTGTGACTAAAAGGAAGACTGACCTTGGGACAGACTGTTTATTCCATGATCAAGCCATGAATGGTGCCTCTTTCCTGGAGAAAACAAGACAGCAAAAGCCAGTAAAACGAACAAACTTTCTCCACAAAAAATATTTTTTTCAATACTTTAAAAAACTTTTAAATTGACAGTTAAAATGGTGCTCTTGTTTAAAAGTACAATACAGTCTTGTGACAGAGTGTTAATACACAAATTCCTATCTTTAAAATTAATAATCAAAGAAAAACAAATGGAAGTAATTTTTGCAGGAACTTATCTGCCCAGCAAAGGAACAGCACAGGCTGACTGTTGATAATCAATAGCCTCAAAGGAGTGTAATCTTTGATAGCAGTAAAGCTCTGAAGCTAACAGACTGGTCATGTGGAATGTGCCCTGAAGTTTTGGATACTGACTGGTTATTATATCCCTGACATGATATAATGCATACAGCTAAGGCTATTGCAGCAGTGATCAATATGACGAATATTAACTCATTTAATCTTGAACAGCAGAAACCTAATTAATACTTTTTCTTCCTGAGATTTTCCAACCCAAGAAACCACTTGTTTCCTGACATATTTTCTTCAAAATCCTCTACTGAAAACAGACTAACAAACTAACCCAAAAGGTCCAGTGGTGCAGAGGTTAAGGTGTTTGCCTCTAGTATGCAAGGTAAAACACACTTCATTAAATTTATATCTGATAAATGGTGTCAGTTACAAAAAATGTTAACTATCAGCTTTTGGTAGTCAATGGGCTACACACTGGTATTAATATCAAAGGTCTGTCTGTAGATGCTGATTTTATAGTGCATATTTATCACATAAAAATATTTTGTTTGCCAAAAACATTTAGTGTTTTGATCAAACAAAGTTATACTTCTGAAGTAAGACAGATCCAAGATATCAGTGAGTGAACTGTTCACCTGTTCGAGTTTCCAATGATGTGTGACAAGGGGGGACTGCATACCACTGTTTGGAGATATTGCAGAATATTTGCAAATTATGTACATAATAATTTCACAAGATTTCAAACAATATTAATCTACAATTTGTATTAGATTGTAGGTATCAGTGGTAACACTGCGACCCTTAATGTTTTCTAACAGATGGCACTATTTGCTCACTCTAGGTCACACAGTGTTTATGAAATTAATGCAATTATTAAAACTGTTTTAACATGAGTATTTATATCTCAGAATGTCTCCACATTACCCACTATGATTTATCATTTTTTACCAACGTCCACTGCTTGAATACATCACCCTCAACATGACAGTACCACATTCTACTTTTGCGTTATGTAAACATGGAAATGTCCCATTTTCTTCATAACTTTTTCTAAACACTTTTTAACTCCAGCTCTAAACATCCAATGCTGACCATTCCATGGTCATGATTAGCAAATCATGTCAGCTTGTTGATGCCTTAGTTTTATTTACATACCTTTACTAGGACTTCAGAAATTAGAATTTAAAAACAGTGACGAGTATACTCATTTCAGGAGTACAGGAAAGTCTCCTGTAAAGATGACTATAATCTTAATGCAATACACATGAACTCTGCTTTCCTGACTATAATCCTGTAGAGAGCAATGAATTAGTTGGATCCCTGAAACTCTGAAAAAATAAGAAAAAAAATATGAGAGAAACTGGAAAATGTTTGGAACAGAGAGAGAGAAGGGATCAATACCTTGGTTTGTTGCCCATAAGGAAAAATGCTTTCATTTGCTTTTGTACACCTTATGAGTGGATCCGTTCCGAGGCACTGAGATAATACAAATTACTTTCTGGAATAACAATGGGTTTTTGGTCATTAGGGGAATTGGAGAAACCAGGCGATTAACTTCAAGTTCAGTATGTTTAGGTGAGGCTGACTACATGGTGGAGACAGAAGATCCAGACAAGGATCAAGAAGCCCAGGGTGCTTTACAAATGAGGTCTAAGCAAGGGAAACCATAATTATCATGGCCAGAAAGGGGCAATAAGGATCATATTGGCTTTGCATGCTGCCGCTTTCTGTAGAAATCTGGACATCAAAGATAAAGGAGGAAAGGCATAAAGGAGTCTGGGGGGCCACTGTCAAACATGTGCTATTGGTGACTGTCCTTCTGGAGGAATCACAGCATGTAGCTGCTGTACTTGGTTCTGGTCAGTAAAGCAAACAAATCACAGCAAAGCTAGTCTTAATGGTTGAAAATCAGATGAGCTATTATTTGATTGAGGCACCAATTGTGGGACATCAGAATAGGTTCTGCTGAGCCTGTCTGCAAAACAGTTGGCTTTCCCTGGAATATACACTGGGATGACAAAGTGCTGCAAAACAATTGTCCATTGCCAGACTCTTATGGCCCCCAACAAATGGATAAGACTGTGTTCCTCCTTGCTTCTGACATACAGTCTGGATGGCGATCACCCCCTTGAGGGAGAAGGTCCTGAAATTCCTGCAAGACCGCCCTAATCTGCAAGATGTTTATGTGAACACTGGCTTTTGTTCTGGTTCCATGTTCCTTGGACCATCCCTCCCTTAAAATACCCCATCCTCCCTAACGAAGAGGCATATATTGTGATTGTCACTACTGAAGAAGAGCAAAGGGTCTCAATTCTAAATCAGGGGGGTGTGAGAAACCATGCTAAACGAGTCTTGCACAACTGAGTCAACATTAATTGGGTAACTGGATGACCTGCCATCTGGAGCCACTGGACTCTTACCCAACAACTGTAAGATGCGTATGTGTAAATGTGCATGGGAAAACATTATGACAGTGGAAGCCATGAATTGAACCCAAAGTACTGAGACTGCTGGTGAGGACGAGTGATTCAAGATATGTAGGACTGAGGCTCTGAGGATGCGAGTTCTTCCTAAAGATAGAATGACCACACATCTTGTGCCGAAATGGCATCCAATAAACAGTATCATCGTTCTCCTACTTTGGACACAATAGAAGAGTCTTCATGGGTTCGGTTCAAGCACCTTTATCTTATACAAACACCTCATGATAGAAGTTTACTGACTAACTTAAATAATTGTATACAAACTAACTGCTGTAATCATACATGCTTACTCTCTGGCTGCACTCTCAAAATGGCACTAGGAATGGCACGTGCTTAACATTTAAACATGCATCCTCAGTCTTTGATGTGCTTCTTAAAGATAAAGCACATAGCACGTGCGCTCTGATCTACAAGTATGGACTGCATTGGATGTCAGATGGATTTTTCAGAGTTTATAGAAATACCCAAGGATATGTAGAGCTGTAACAAGAAATTTCTGGCTTTGATAAGACTCTGCTTGATTGTAGCAGTGATAAGACTCTGCTTGATTGTAGCAGTGATAAGCCAATCATACAAGTATGGGACTACTTGGATCCCCTGAATCACTGTGACGGGTCTATATTACGTTGTCGAAAGGGCTATTCATCGAATGCCTTTTCATCAATACATAAACACTGAACTACCAAAACTTCGAATGGCCACATAAAGCAAATTTTTTTCCCAGGGGAAAAATCTCTTGGCCAACAACAAAGAAATCAAACTGTCATACCCTAGGAAGTGGGGGCTGTGCCCCCCACACCCCACTACCTAAATATACCAACTCTGAGACTGCACTACAGTGGGGGAAAGGGCAAATTCCGACGATGGCCAAGCGATTTTTTTCCTCTGGGGAAAAAAATTCACTTATGTGGCCATTCAAAGTTTGGTAGTTCGGTCTTTGTGTCAATGAAAGGGCGTTTGATGAACAGACCTTTCGACAATGTCAATGGAACCCAGCTGTGACTACTGCTATGCACTTGGCAAACACCTGGGGGGAGGCTGTAGTGAGACCAAAGGGCAGGGCTCTGAGGTGATCATGACTGTCTCAACTGTCATGATTGGCTCTTAACTGGAAGCAAGGAAATCAACTGATGATGTTACTATCTTGATGCAGATGTAGGCAACCTGGAGATCTACTGAGCACATCCAATTGTTTGCTTGCAGACATTGCAAAATCAAATGCACCATGACCATTCTGAAGGGGCTCATTTTTTATGTAAAGGTTTAGACCACCGACATGTAGAATGGGCTGTCTGTGTTTGTCTTGGGCACTTAAGAGTCCTGAATAGACTCCGGACACCCACTCATCTGGTGGGACTTCTTGCATTGCTCAGAGTGAATTTCTTTCCTGGCTGCTTTTTGCTGGTGAGGAGGAACATCTGGAATTGGCTGAGCTTGAAGAGGGTAGTAAATGGAAAAAAGGTATGAGGTAACCTGTTGCTATTCCTTCTTTTACCCAACAGTCCTATGTGATGGCCATCCATGCAGGGGAGTGTGTGTGTGTGTGTGTGTGTGTGTGTGTGTGTGTGTGTGTGTGTGATATATATATATATATATATATATATATATATATATATATATATAGAGAGAGAGAGAGAGATGGTCACTGACAGTCTCCAGAGGGAAGCCATCTCGTAACCACTCAGGAAGACTGGTTCCATTTACCAGAAACAGATCCCTTAAACCACTGGTTCTGCAGGCCCCATGACCTCTGAGTTGGCATCCACTGAAGGGACTGTACTGGTTATGGCCAACCCTGTCTGAAATGCAGTCAAAGAGTTGATGCTGGGTCTTATTAAACCAGAGGGATTTGGACCCATTCTGACTCCTACCGAAGTATCAATGAGGGGGTCACAAATTTGTATTCAATGGCAGGCCTAACCTTGCCTTCCTGCTCAAATATCAGTATTTCACTTTCACAGATTGTCCAAACAAGGAGGAACCATTAAATGGGGAATATGTGAAGGATAATTTGAAGTATCTGCGAAATGACCCAAACAGAGCAAGGCTAAACACCTCATGGTGATGCCAGTGCCTGCCACCTGTTGTATTATGCATCAGCCACATGAGAAAACTAGAAATATTAAGCACTGTTTTCACACAGTCTCTAGTTGTTTATGTGACTGCCTTGGGGGGGGGGGATAAAAGAGGAGAGTAAAGCCTGTTCTGTTAGATCACTTTGCAAGCAGTTCATACACATGGCACAATTTAACACCCTCAAGGCAAAGGTGATAAAGGTACAAGTGAACTTCCCCATCCTATTCATCACCCATGACTGCTTGTTGGGCAGATGGAAAGCTGCTGTGACACCAGAAAGCTCTCACTTGGTGGCTGCTGTTACAATCAAGGAGCCCATCAGAGGGCCCCTGGACCAGTAATGTCAATCCTTAGGAGGGAAGAGGATTTTGTCTAGCTTTCTTGGGACAGGGTCTGCATTTTCAGACTCCTGACATGCAAATCAGTGAGACAATGGGCAGGAAGGAACACCCAGAAAATAGATGGTGCAGAGTGATAAGCCTCAAACAACACTTCCTCTTCCCGAAAGGGTGGGTTTATGGACCAGGACCCCTCTATTTCATTAATTCTAGGATTTTGCCAAAGGTGACAGTCTTCTGGTGCTATAGGGAACCTACTTGATCATCCAAGTCAGTGTCCAAGGTAACGGCCTTTTTAGGGCAGGCTATGCACCTCCTCTTGCAAGTCCTCTCTCCTAGAACATGGGGGTGGGGGATCAGGAGAGAACCTGTCTGTGCTGTTAGAGGTTATCAGCTTCTTGGGATGTTTGATGAGGGTGCTGTGGAGCAAAAATGTAGCACTGAAGATTGTGTTTAGGTTCTCAATGGAGAATCTATCATTCTCAGCATAACTTCAACCACCAATTCTGAGACAGCTGGCACAAACAAGGATCAACCTGATGCCACTTCTAGCCTCAAAGTAGATATAAGCATCACTAAAGAAGGAATTACTGATATTCTTGATCTGGATGGCCTTGTGGAGACTGTTGTCAATGTATGGAAGGCCCAAGTCTCCAGCACTGAAGT
The DNA here is from genome assembly GCF_019279795.1 of Protopterus annectens. Lineage (NCBI taxonomy): Eukaryota > Metazoa > Chordata > Ceratodontiformes > Protopteridae > Protopterus > Protopterus annectens. Next base: position 922,466,443 of record NC_056748.1, on the reverse strand, counting down.
TAGCACCAAAGGAGTTTGTTCTGAAGACAGAAATGAGATCCAGTAGACAGTGAATGCCTCAATGTTAAATAGGTCAGATGAGCAGGGTCTGGAGCTGAAGTAGGTATACTAGTTAGCCCAGAATCTCAGACTTCGGATGATGACTAGGCTCTGAAGCCACTAGTGCCGAAACACGAGCCACGGATAACACAAATAATGGAAACTAAAGGACAGTCCAATCCTCCCAGGAGGCTGAGTGGGATTGTGAAGATACCTATTTTAATCTTGCCTTCAGAAAGGCTCTCATAATAAAGTCCTAATTCAAATCACTAGTGAACCTAAAGGATCTGACATATCAGAGTGAGAAGGTGTTATGGGATCTAGACACAAAACAGAGATGTTTCATCTCTGACAAATGCCTCCTTACTGTGGGTTTAAGAAATTTACCAGCAATAATGACTGACTCCGAAGGTGGAGAAACACAGGTTGGGGGAGGGGGGGGGGTCTTGCCTTTTTTTTTTTTTAAGTAAGAAACATCTTTATTAAATTATCACATATGATAAGGCAATCATACATTTATATTAATGAAAACAAACCATAGCAAACATTATACATTACAAACCACATTGACATAATTGCAGTTGCAAACATTATACTTCACTTATAATCTAGCCAGTCATTGTCAGCAAACATTACATCTCTTGTTCAAGTCCTGCCTTCTTTTAAACCTCATTCCTCTTTGCATGTATTGTTCCCACAATTCTCATATCTTCCTATGTAATTTAGTCCTACTCTTTTCTAACGATCCCAATTCCAGTTCTTTTATCTTGGTTGCTACAGTCATTACTACTAGTCAAGTTAGTTTAGACTTTGATTTCCATTTTCTAGTAATTGCTTTTTTGGCGGCCACCATAATTAGCTTCAGCAAAACCTTACTATCTCTAGGCAATTCCAATTCTGTATCATAAGACAAACAATCATTTCCTTAGTTACACCAATTTGCTCACCCAGTATCTCCAACACAGAAGTCTGCAGGGAATCTTTAAAGTCTGCCAACTCATTACACTCCCAGAAAATATGTTCCCAGTTACTTCTTTCTTCCCCATCACACTTCCAACATTTGCTACCTACCTGAAAAAAATTCTTTGGACTCTGCTTTGGGTATACAAATACCTATGTAAACATTTCCAAACAAAGATCCTAAATCTTCTAGACTTTGTTGCATATTTGGGAGACATACATATATCCACCCATTGTTTCTTTGTGAATTGCTTATCCAGTATCTCTTCAGAATCCTTTCTTACCTCTTCTGATTGATTCTTATAGTTATTATGCAATATTTTATATGCTCTACTAATTATCCTTTTATTTTTGATGGCAGCTTCTCTTCTACTTTCCGCTAAAATCTCTACCAGTACTGGTCTTTCATTTAGGACCCCCCTATTTCTTTCTCTTTGCATATACTCTAACATCAATCCTTGAGAGGGAAGGCAATATCTAACCTGCAGGCAAATACATTTTTGGCGTCTTCCCATTCTACTACCCTTCCTTGTCTAGTTATTTGTTCCCAATACTTTGGTTCCTTTGCCAGTTTTCTCCAATACATTCCAGCCCCCTCTTGCCTATTGTCTGCATCCCTAATTGCAGTCATCCATATTGGGCAGATTCTCCTTCCTCCTTTCCCGTGTTAGCTTAGTTCTTAGAATACTTTCTGATACTTTATGAATACAATATTCTGTATGATTATTGTTGCACTCAAAGGTCTGCATCAAAAATCGCTGTCTCCCCTTGTTTCTTGAGCTTCCCCCATTTCATCATCATACCTTTCTGCTTTGAGTTATAGTTTTCTGTTTGTGCTATGTATAGGATTCTTAACTGTGCTGCTAATAAATACTCATTCAAAGTGGGTAATCCCAATCCACCTTGTTCTATTTGACATGCAGAAGAGAAACAAGGTTTAAAAGAAGGCAGGATTTGAAGCCTAGCCATTTTACCTTCCAAACATAAGAATCAAACCCTGTGCCTTGTATCTACAAGGTAAACACCTTAACCATTATACTAACTCCCACAACCCCCATCAGCAGATTTGTGGTTAATCTCCACTAAGATAGAGTAAATTTCACTCACTTTTTTTATTACTATCCGTTTGTCTTTAATCAAGCCCATGATTCATCAGTCATTCTGTGCAGTTCTTGGTGCCATTAAATTGAATAAGGTACAGTTTCCTGACTTTATAACGCCTTGGTCTGGTCTATTATGTTATAGATAGATTAAATCTTAACAATGCACTCAGTCCTGATGAGCTCCATGCAGAGTTCTGGAAATTTTTAAGATGCAACTGGTGCCTCTAATTTTTAAAATAATTCAGATATATACTAATACACGTCGGGAACCTGTTTCTTACCAACATTTCTCCATCCTTTTAACTGCTAAGGGTAGTGAAGAATCTCTATATTACTGATTGTAGGCCAATTTCTCTTCTACGTATTGATTACAAAGTCATGGCCATTATAGCAAATGGATGGTTATTTAAAGACATTCATTAAGCATGACTTTCTTCTTTGTATATCTGCACAGCTCATTCACCTACCACATATGCTAACCATTAAAATTTATAACAAATATGCAGTCTGTAAAAATGACTATTTGTGATGAATGCCCAGAAGACATGATTTACAGAAATGTTATGATTTATCACGGTTGAGTGTTTTCAATTTTCCTTTCATCTTAGAAACTTGATTAAAACATTAAGGTTTAACAGTGAAAGCATTTGTATCAGTTAATGGCAATGACACTTCAAATTTATACAATTATATGGAATGTTGCAGTGCTGTTCTGTGGTTCTTGCTCTCAATTTTGAGCATAGAATCAATTTTAGCTTTAATTTAATATGATAAGCAGATTGTTTACTTTAGGATTAAATTTCTCAACTTGCAAATACATTTATGCAGATTATTTATTGCAAGCAATCATTCAAGGTTCAGCATCAGTTCAGAACTTTTTAGATCTAAATTCAAGGATTCAGACTTTGTATGTAGAATTAATCAACAGAAATCTAAACTTCTCTATTTTACTGATTTAAGTTCATCCTGCATATACAAGTGTGCACTGCTGAAATATTTAAATACTCAGGATGATAGTTTCTTGCAGATGACTTGAAAAATGCTCAGACTATTTCATCTAAAACTACTGGGTTGGCATAATGGTTAAGATTATTACCTCACAGCCACAAGGTACAAGGTTTTTCTTTATATCTTTGGGTTTGAGATGCATGATTAAATGTAAAAAGACTCTCTGGAGTCACTAACCTAGCAATCATCTATGAGTCACACACACTTACAATATGATTACGGCACTTGAACTGCTGATGAGTAGGTGTACTTGTGATGGTTTGAGGAAGAGCATGCCATAGTTTTAAATTTGGGGGTGTGGGTTTGGCATAAGGATTGAGGTCTTCACTTGATAAACACAATGTACAGGCTTCGAGTCTGACCTTAGGTTATTGGGTTAGGCTTGTCATAGTCTTCAGACCCTTTACTTGACATTTTAGGGTAGGGTTGGCATAACTGTTAAGGTCCTTAAATCACAGATACAAGGTACATGGTCTGGAGACTGATAGCCTTGTAATTAGCTGTGAACCTATACAACAGTTTAACAAGCTTGTCCAGAGTCCTCAGCACCGTATTCTATCTTTAAAAGGTTGATCCTTATTCTGTCTTTATAGTCAGACTGGTGGCTACTGAAAGAAAAGTAATGGGTCTTTATGAAGCTAGATCTGATGGGTCCCTGCCCTCTTTATGTATTATAACCACCAACGCTTTCTAACAGGAAGTTGGTTCTTCTCCTCTTAAAATACTTTTAAAGAAAACTTTCCAGATCTTTCAGTTTTTTTTTCCCTTTTAGCTTCCAAACTTCTACAACAATACCATCGATTCCTGGGGAATTTCCTGCTTATTGGTTATATATCACCATTTTTATCTCATATCCTCCTATCCTATCCATTAGTAATTGAGCCTCACCTACCTCTAACCTTGGCACATTTAATTCTTCCATAAACATTTCCATTTGTACCTTTTCTTGTTCTCCATATTTCTCTGCTTTATCCAAACGTTCATAAAATTTCCGAAATATTTCTAGTACCTCTACAGGATCTCGTTATCTTCCTTGTTATAGGTTGCCTAACCTTGGCAAGAACCCTTTCTACTTGCTGTTGCGCTAAAAGTTTTTATGTTCTGGCATTATTATCCAGGGAAAAAACAGTTGCTTAAAAGCAGTCTTTCTAAAATTCATGCATATTATCAAGGCAATCCTTTATTTTCTGCTTAGCATTCTGCAACTGCTCTTCCTCTTGTTCTGTGAGATTCCCCCTATTCTACCATACTTTAACATTTGTCACTCCTTTTAAATAATTCTTGGTGCTTTCCACTCTATTTTTTAAAATTCACTTTAATTTTATTCCACTTCCTAGCTTTATTTTCAGAAGAAATTTCTGTCTTCTCTAATAACTCCCGAATTTCCACTACCCATTCTTTAAATTCCTCTGTTTTCACCAGAGAGGTGGTAAAGTGCCAGTGCCTCGTTTTTATTTCATTACCTTGTATTTTAATAATTGGCGTGTGATCTGAAATAGTTATTGGCTGCATATCAAAACTTTCAATTAAATGTACATGTTCGTTTGAAATATAAGTTTTGTCTAGCCTAGACAGTTTTTTGCATCTTGGGGAATAATATGTAAATTCACTCCAAACTCCTGCCACTGAATTCACACATTCCATGCCAAATATTTTCATAAATTTCTTCAAAATCTACCCTCCTTTGTTATATACTCCCTTTTGCCCCCCCCCCAGACACATCATCTCTGCTGCAAATCAAATTCCATTCCCCACTTATAAATAATAAAACTTATAAGTAATACTGAAAAATTATTTATCCCAGAATTTTCTTAAGTTCCATTCTAGCAGTTTGAGGCGGAATATAAATATATGCCAGTGTAATCTTCCTGCTTTGCCAGTAGCCCTTCAGTACTACATATCTCTACCACTATCTTTGTTATCCTCTTCCACCACCATTAGAGCTCCTCTTGCAATTAATACAAGTACTCCTATTTTCCTTTGTCTCAAGTATTCCATTGAATACCCATCCTGAAAACCATTTTTTAATCAAATTCACATGTTCACTTCTTTCCAAATGCATGCCCTGTAGCATAGCTATTTGAATTCTACATTTTTAATATAGTTCACTACTCTTTCTTTTTTGCATATATCTGTGAGACTAGTAATATTTAAAGATAATATTAAAAGGGTCATTATGTTAAAAAGTTATTACTCCCACCTTTTATTTGTAACCACTTTTTTGTTAATTGTCTGGTTCCAGCTTTTGTGCGACATGCAGACATTAATGTTTGGCAGCTGACCTTTTATACAGTATTTTCTTGTAATATGCTTCAGTAATGGCAAAAAGAAAAACTAACGAAGTTCTTCAATAGTGACACACAGATTTAACAATTGTTAACAAATATACTACAATACCCCAAAAAAACCTATTAAGTTAATATTAAACACAAAACTATGTACAAATTCAAATACTAAAGTTTTACCTTCCTAATAGGAACAATTGTCCCAAACTAACAGCCATATTCAGACTTGGATTAACCTAAAACAAAGCTACCCATGCTAAGACACAATGGTACAGCCTGTGCGCTTCTACTAAGTGCTGTCTCGTTTTGTCTCATCTTCATTGGTCTCCAAGAATGAGAACACACTTGAATGCCTTCAGAAAACATCATCTCCTAGCCATTGAAAGAAAGTCATAATTAAAAGGAAGCATTCTGTTTTTATTGTTCTTTATTAGACGGTCTTCACAGATACACTACAACCAGATAAATAAATACTTGTAGAAGCAACTATTTGCTAGAGAGCTTTATTATATTCAATGTTTATTCATTCTCCTATTCAAGCACGAGAACAAGCAACATCTTGTATCATACTCTTTCAAGCAAGTTTTATTGTATTCAATGTTCTTAGTCATTCCCCTACTCAGGCATGAGAAAAGGCACATCTTATGTCATACTCTTTCAAACAGACTCTTCTTTTTTTTTTTTTTAACATCGCAGCACCTAGACATCTTAAAACTGAAGAAGGAGAAAGAGAAAATAAAAAAAAAAAACACTGGGACCAGTTTACTTTAGTATCCTCATTACACTTGAAAATAACTGAGAAAACTTTACTTTATAGCATTCAGATATCTTTCACTATACAAATATTACTGTTAAGAACCAAAGTTTGTTTTACTTACAGTTAACTCTTCTTCCTTTTCCCCTCTCCTAAGTGTTCCTCCAAACATTAATGACATGGAGTAGGGATATGCTTTAGAGTCCCCTACAAGTTTAACACAGTAAAAAAAAGTCCAATATCTCCAGGTTTTCTTGTTCTGTCAAGTTTCACTAATATAATTAATGTTTTATAATCCCACATTTGTCAGTTTCTGAGTTGCTGGATTTATTTCTGTTTAATCTCCATCTCCCAAATCCAGTCTCTTCTTTTCCAACATACTTTCAAGTTCTTCTAGTGAATTCTTCTTTTCCATCATACTCTCAAGTTCTTCCAGTGAACTCTTGTGCTTTCTTTCTGTCTTAAGTATTTTTAGCTGAAACATTGGAAAAAGGTTTCATTGGCACACACTCTCTGTGGTCTTTATTACCAGAAAAAGATTCTGTTTCACAGCTCACTTTTTGCTGGACAAATTTCTTCGCATTTCCTCCTTAGAACGTTCTGCATCAAAAAATGATTTTGTCCCTCCAGGAAAAATATTCTGAAGGCAGCTAGATACAGCAGTTTGAATCTCACTCCTGCGTCTAGACATTTCCTGATTAGTGGAATAAATTTACTCCTCATCTGCGAACTTGGTCAGCCATAGCCCTCCCGTGCTTGCCTGTACCTCAGAAAAGTATATACCGAACAAGAGGGGTCCCAGGACTGAGCCTGTGGGATGCCACTTGTAACCAGTTTGGAGTCGGACATGGCACCCGCAACTCTGACCATGTGAGTTCTATCCATGAACCAGTTTGCAACCCATCTCATGACATAAGGGTTCATGTTCAAGCTGGTAAACTTATCTATAATGCCAGAGTGGGGAATTGTGTCAGAGGCCTTTGCAAGGTCTAGGTAGGCTGTGTGGACTACCTTTCCCTCATCTATGGCCTTGGTAACTGTTTCAAAAAAGTCAACTAGGTTTAAGAGGCAAGATCTGCCTTTAACAAAGCCGAATTGGGTAGGGTCCAGTGTCTGGAGGTTCCCAATGTCTTTGTTTATGAGATCCATGATGATGCGCTCCATAGCCTTGCAGACCAGGCTAGTCAGGCTTATAGTGCAATAGTTCCTGGGATCCGTTGTGGCGCCACCTTTGTGGAGTGCGATAACTGTTGCTGTACGCCATTCTTTGGGTACATATCCTGTAGTAAGGCTGAGTTTGAACAGTGAATTTATGTGAGGGTTTAGTTCCTTTTGGAGCTCGTGTAAGACGCAGCCTGGGATACCATCCGGTCCCATTGATGCTGTGTTTTTGGCTTTGGAGAGGGTTGTTTTTACCTGTGTGTCTGTGATGTCTGGGGGTCTACATTCTTCTGGGATGGACACGGGCCCTTTTCGGGGTGAGGGGGGGGGGTAAAGTTTGCACTGAACCGGTCAGCCAGGATGTTGGCAATGTCAGTGGGTTCAGTGTATTTTTTGCCATTTTGCACCAGCTCAGAGCAGATCTGAGAGTTGCCACCTAGATTCTTGACACAGCTAAAGGAGGCCTTGTGATTATCTTTAGAGTCTTTGGAGATTTTTCTTTCGAAGCTGGCCTTGGATTATTTTATGAGGGATCGTAGTTTCTTGCTAATATTGATCAGGGATGCCTTCCTTTTTGGGATTTTGCTCTATCATGTAATAGTTTCCTCCTTCTGTTGTATAGCTTATTTATGGCCGGGGTTCACCAGACTAGTCGTCTCTTTTTGGAAAAGTGAGTCTTGGTTTTACTTGGGATGGCTTGATCCATACATTCCTGTAGGTGCTCATAGAATGCATTTGTAAAGGCTTCTGCGGTTTGGGCAGCATTTTCCATTAGCCTGGGGGCTTTGAAACATTCTACCTCTGTCTTGAGAAGTGTGAAGTTTGCTTTTGAGAAGTTTTTCACAGTGGTTTCCTTGGCTGGGGGTGGGGTCGGGATGTGGATGCCCAGTGTGATTAGTTTATGGTCTGATCTTACCAACGAGGGGTTTACCTCTAGTGTGGAACATTGAGCCCCCATGTTGGTGATGACCAGGTCCAATATGTTGTCACCTCTTGTGGGAGTGGTGATCAGTTGTTCCAGGGTGTTTGAGTTTATAAATTCTAGGAAACGTTGGGCAAAGGAGTTGGGACTTGAGTAGTTTTCCCAGTCAATGTTTGGGTAGTTGAAATCACCCAATATCATGGTGTTTGGTGAGACCTTCATATTCTCCAATGTTCTCAGGAATGCAGAGTGGGGGTCCTGAGACAAGGTGGGTGATCTGTAGCAAGCTACAAACTGAAAAGCAGTTTTGCCCACTGTTAGTTGCACATGGATGGTCTCAGAGGCCTCGTGCAGTGCCACTAACCTGGAGGTGTGGGCATCCTTGATGAAGATGGATACACCCCCTCCTTTTGTATTTCGGTCCAGGTTCTGGGACCGAAAGGTATGGTATGAGTTATAGCCTGGTAGTGCTGGGGTGCTCTCTGGAGCCTTGAACCAGATTTCTGTTACTGCACAGATAACGATTTTCTCCATACTGAGGAGTGCCTCGAGTGTGTGCATTTTAAGGTTTAGACTTTTGGCACTGCGTAGCATTACCCTCAGTTTTTTTTGTTTCTTGTGTTGTCTATGGAGGTGGGTTTGTCTTTTGAGCCTTGCCTAAAAAAGGCACTATGGGGGTGGCAAGTGCCTTAGCCAGTATTCAAAAGCCCAAGGGTGACAGGTGCAAGCCATCTCTAGCGAATCAACGTGGCTTGTCGAGCATGTCATCCCAGGCTGACAGACACTGGATCCCCTTTGAATGACACCAATACTTTAGCCAATTGTTAAAATTGAACATTTTGTCTTTATACTGTGGCAACATTCTTGGTGAGGGCAAGATGCTACTCAGGGTCAGGGTCATACCAGCCTGGACTACATGATCCGAGAGCTCCTCTGTGTCTTTTTTCATGTAGTCCAGGGAGGTACGTCTCAGGTCATTCACACCAACATGGACAATGACAGAGTTATATTTGTACTTGCTTTGGAGCGAACTGAGTGCGTGTGTTATGTGGCGGATCCTGGCACCTGACAGGCAGCTTACAGTGACCTTCTCCTTGTTCAGTCTGGTGAGCGGGACGTCAGTGTGCCTGACAATAGAGTCTCCTATTACTAGTGTATTTGGTGTGTTAATTAGCCTTAAGGGCTGCGATTGTGTGGCACACAGACTTTGTGAAGTATGTGATACGTGAATATTGTTGTGGGGTAGCGATTGCTTGGATGTCTGCTTTGGAGGTCTCTGCTGCTTTGGCAGATTTGTATTTAGAGCCTCCGAGTATGTTTTTGTGTGTTTGTGTGTCCTGTTTGCTGGTGCAGATACGATTGGTCTCTGTGAGACTGATTGTGTGGTGCGAGTGGTTCCCTTCTCTTCCTGACTGGCTGTTCCAGTCTTGGGTTGAGAGAGCTTGGCCTCCAGTTTGGCTGTATAGTTGCATCTCTCACATACATTTGAGTTTGTTGGAAGGAGGAGAGGGTTGTCTGTGTACATAAGGCAATTGCAACATTGCCTCAAGATTCACAGATTCACCAGCTGGACTGGAGTGTAGACCTGAAACTGCCCTTTGGACATGCCTGAATAGTTTATTGCACTGTTTTATTGATTGTCCAGATCGGACGAATAGGGAGCCTTTTACTTCTATATAGTATAAGGGGGTGCAGTGCTATCGTTTGTTAGTGCTTACTGAGAAATTTGAGCAAGTGCTGGGCTATAAAAGGAAGGTTGAGTGCTTAATTTGAGAGTTTGACTAGTTCTAAGGGAAAACTTGAAGAGCAGACTTTGTGGAGCCAGGAATAGTTTAAACCTGCATAACCGGCGGTGCGCAAAACCGGACAAATGCGGGTTTTAAAGCAGGGAGATTGAAAGAGATAGGAATTAGCCCAAAACGGCCAATAAGCTACTAGTTGCTGGGCTGAGACCACTCCTCCAGGGACAGATAGGCTGCTCAATGCTCCCCACTCTCACTGGTGAGCAGAGAAGCTTTCTCCTATCCAAGTAAGGATATGGGCAACACAGGAACTTGTATCACAGCCCAGAATTCAGCAATTTCATTTCAATTTCAGATTTTTCCAGTTTTATCAACTCATCTAAACATCTGTTTAAAGCTTCTTCCATTTTATCCAGACTTTCATTATTTGAGATGATATACTACTCCATTGGTGTTTCGTTAATGTTATTCAGCTCCGAGTACATTTGACTTATTTTTTCCTCTAAGTTACTGGAAGTCATGTCTTGCACTAAAGCTGGAACTTGCACTACTTTTTTGCAGAACTCTTCCCAGTCAGTATTTTTTCATCAACGTTTGTGGCTGATTTTCTTTCAGGTTTTATGAATTTCTTTTTTTGCTGGTATCCAGGCAGTGTACTTACTAGCCATTTACTGAAATTTACCCAAAAAATTAGTTACCTGGCTATCCTGAGTTTCTGTTTTCATACTGGGAGAGGTGAAATTAAGCTGTTACTCAATGTGCAGCCATCTTGGAAGTCTCACATCTGTGCTGCTTTTGGTACCAGAACATGTCAAGACAGAAGAGAAATACTTATTCGCAAAAGCATGCTTCCCACTCAGACAGGGTCCACAATGTCCCCGGAGGCCAAAGTACCTTCCAGTTCTCCACCTATGGATAAAGAAAAGGAGAAAGCTCTAACGAGAAACACACAGACAAACAAGATTAGAAGAATTAGAAGAGACAAGATGAGAGAAAGGTAGAGAAGTCAAAGAAAAGGTCTCTGGGTATGGGGACCCAAGTTGTAGAGGCACTCGGCTCCAACTCAACTCAGATCTAAACTCCCTCTCAGAAACCTACTTTTTCTCTGGGACCAGTCAGCCCCCCAGGCTTCATTCACCAATACTTCAGCAAAAGCTAGTATCGAAAACAGCATCTGTAGCTTCTTCTTTGAGGTCTGGTCGATCCACCAGAAGTCTTACCAAGTTAAGATGTTGACTGCATGATAAGGCAACTTCCTGAGAACACAGATTCAGTCATGGGTCCTCCTGGCTCCATCCCCAAAAAGAGGGCCATGAATGGGCCCTTTGTCCATGTCCAATCTATTTCTGAGTATCAATTCTCCTCTAGGAACCAAGAACCAAAATGGAACACATGGTTACCAACAGGCACTAAAATCGACTTTATGCAACTTCAATAAACCTTCATTGAAGTCCATTAATCTCTTTCATCCGAAATTACACAGGAGTTCTTCAGAACAATGAAAATGCCTTAACCCAACCTTATATACTCCACCCACTTAATTAACAGTAATTGACCCAGATACATAACTGACACAGCTATATAATATATGTATAATTATGTGTTCACCACCATAAAATCCTTAAATTAAAATAAAACGCTGTGGTAAAAATGCAATTAACACTGAATGTGCTAATGTTAAAAAAATGCATATATAAATATTTAAATATTCCAGAGACAAAACTATTTGGGTTATGAAATCTGATAAGGGCAATGGGTTAGTCGTAATGGACAGTAGTGATTATGTTAATAGCAAGTCCATTATGTTAATGGCGGATACTTACGAGGAAAGTTCTGTCAATTAAATCAATATTGCATACAAGCGAATTGATATGCTGTTGGACATGTTATTTCAGGGACAAATAAATTAGAATGACTACACTTACCTCAAAAATGATCATCCAGTAGTTTCAAATATCTTTGGAATTCCCAAGATACACAAGGGGTTGAATAACCCCAGTTTTAGACCTACTGTGGATGGGAAAAGGGCCAAAACTTGTTTCATAGGCAGATAGTTGGACTTCCACTTGAAAAAAGGTTTACAACATTTTACATATATATGCAAAGATTACTGGCAGTTTGTTTGAGCAATATTAATAGAATTACATACAGTGAAGATATGTTTTTGGTAAATATAGACGTGTGTAATCTATTTTCTGTCATCCCGCATGAAATTGGACTAACATGGTTGAAATTACAGTTGTTGGCCACTGGGTATTACAAACAAGATGACATAAATGTATTGACTACCTTAATGGAGGTAGTATTGAAGAATAACTATTTGTTTTTGAAGAACAATGCTACAAGCAGATTACTGGAGTGGGAATGGGGGCAGATTGTGCCCCCACTTTTGCAAACTATGTAATGTCCTTTTGGGGGAAAGCATTTATCTTCCAAAGTGAATATTGGAAAGATATTCTGCTATTCACCAGATTTTTGGATGACATGTTTTTGTTATGGACAGGCTCGGAACAAAGGGTCATTGAATTTTTGTCTTATATAAATCAGACAGTGGAATTTTTCAAGTTCATCTATGAGTATAGTAGGGAAAGAGCTATATATCTGGATGTTGATTTCAGGGTTGACAGGGGTAAGAATAGTTTGGTTTGCAGACTTTATAGAAAACCTACTTTCTCCAATTCATATCTCAATTATGCAAGTTGGCACCATAACCATCAAAAAGAAGCCATAGTGAAGGGGCACTTGGTTAGGGCTGCAAAAATTGTAACATTAGACAGTGTGTTTATGGAGGAAATACAATTGATCTCTGATATGTTTCTGAAGAGGGGTTACCCATTAGATTTGCTTGAGAGATTAAAGCAGGAAGTTATAGAAAAAAAGGTCAAAAATGTTTATAGTCCCGTATTGAGTTCTAACGCAACAGTTTTGGAAATACAAAAATATAAGTAGTAAAATGGATAAAAAAAATCAAAGAAGGAGTTTTATCTCTACTTATAATAAGGACTCTGGTAATATAATGCCTGTTATTAGAAAAAAAAAAAAGGGAAATTTTGCACACAGACATGGAGGCAGATTGTTAGGAGATGGGCCTAACCTTTATATTTAGGAGGGATAGGTCATTTAAAAATATCATGGAATCTGGTTTATCAAGATATGAGATTGCGAACAAAAAGGTGGGCAATTTCAAATGTGGCATGTGCACACAATTTCCATATATTTTGGTAACTGGTAATAGGGTTAGTCTCAATGGTAAGGACGTTAACATAAAGAGGCACTATAATTGCCGAAGTAAAAATGTGGTCTATATGGCTGCCTGTTTTGTCCAGTATTTTACATTGGGAAGACCTGTAGACAGTTTAAGGATAGAATATATGAGCATTTAATGGATATAAAAAATAAAAATCTGACAAATGCCCTGTGTAGGCATCTAAAAAGTTATCAGGGGAATAGGTTTGGCTTTTTTCTTTTTTTTATAATGGAGCAAATTTTGAAGGACAAGCAAGGATTTATTTTGGATGAAAATTTTAAAATTGCTGAATTAAAATGGCAGTTAAGATACAATGCCACTAGATTCCCTGGAATCAATGAATGTGTTAGTATTAACAGTGTTTTAAGGTTAAAAAATATCATAGGATAATTTAAATATTTAAATATTTATATATGCATTTTTTAACATTAGCACATTCAGTGTTAATTGCATTTTTATCACAGCGTTTTAGTTTAATTTAAGAATTTTATGGTGGTGAATACATAATTATACATATATATCTATGTCAATTACATGTCTGTGTCAATTACTGTTAATTAAGTGGGTGGAGTATATAAGGTTGGGGTTAAGGCATTTTCATTGTTCTGAAGAAGTCCTGTGTAATTTGGGATGAAAGTGCATAACAGATTTTAATGAAGGTTTACTGAAGTTGAATAAAGTCGATTTTAGTGCCTGCTGGTGACAGTGTATTCCACTTTGGTTCCTATTTCTGAGTATCCTTTCCTGGAGCTAACAATTATGGGTCCAAACCCTTCCACCTCACTGTCTTTGGATCAGACAGCCCTGGAGACTTCAGCTTCAACACCTTCCCTTACTTTTCAACACTGGTTTTAGGCTGAGAAGACTGCCAGAGCCAAAGTGTTGGGGCTGGAAATTTTGGGAGACACTCCTCCCCTTCAGTGATTTGTCAACAGACAGCTCGGCTCCAAGGTCCTCCTCAGAACTGAAATCTTTTGGAGTCAGGAAACCTACTGAGCTTGCTGACAAAGGTAGTTTCTCCTCAGTTCCATTAGCGGAGTCAGCTTTTGAGGCTGTGGAAGGGGGCTTGGCTGGGCCAAGGAGACTGGTGCATGCACAAAGTTCAGATCCATCCAGACTTCCAGTGGATCCCATGTCTTTTTTCTCTCATTCAAGTCTTCAGGGACAGACAAGTCCAGATAGCTTTGAGGCAGCTCAGTGTTAGACTCTGACCTGTCTCCAACACAGTCCCAAAGACATGTCCAATGAAAAAGGATGTGTAAATGAAAACATTTAGACCCCTCTTCAGATTATTTCACTGAGGACATAGACTTAGGTGATGGAGAAAGTTCTCAAAGATCCCAGGACGTTGCCTCTGGGGACATTCTGCAACTGTTGAAGTGGGGAGGGGACTGGGTGGTCCACAGTAGCTGCTTCCTCCGATGAGTTCCTGTTCCTTGAAGTGAAGCTTTTGGGTCTAGCCCATCAATGTTCTGGGTGGGCCCACCTCCTGAAACCTTAATAGATCTTACTGTTCAGAAGGCTTGGAAGGAACCTGACATGGTAAAGCCCATTCTTGGAAAAAAATGGACAAAATCATGGTTGCCTGAAAAATAGCAAACACTGGTCAAAAGGCACCCCTGTAGATGCCACACTGTTAGCAGCAACCACAAAGGAGGAACTATCTGATTAAAGTTCCTTTGCCCATCCTCCTAACAGATAGTAAAGCGTATTGGACAAACTACGGAACTGGACCCATCATACCTCTCAACCTGAAAACATCAAAAATCTGGACAAAGGCCCATGAAAAATAGGTACAAATCTGTATGCTGATTAAAATTTGCATACATAATTATGTGACCCTGCCCACTTCAATGGAATTGTGGGATACCAGCTTTCAAACGCAAACTGAAGAACAGACTACCAATATATGGTCCCAGCCCAAACCCTGTAGGAAATTATTTATTTATTTTTGTTAATGTGTAGCAATGATGTTCACTGGGAAGGGAGATGATGATGAACCTTAGGATTTTGTTTTTGGTGATTTGCAGTATGTGGGTTTTGTGGTAAAAGTAGGGTATTTACTGGTAGGCAACATTCTAATCTAAGCAAAAGAATATTACAGTTTGCTAGGATCTCCAAAAGTCATTCTCCATGGCCTACTGATCAGTGGCATACCTTGAGTTTGTGTCATTTGTGGCAGTCTGAGTTTGCTGCCCTTCACCCCTCAAAAAATCATGGTCAAATGGGGCCCCCCATACACAGCCCTCCTCCCCCCTGCAGCCATTCCAATGTCCCATTACTTGGCTATTTTGCCCATTTACCATAAACACTGTAATGTGCATACTGCTTTACTTCTACGATGATTTCATTTAAAACTTTTATTTTACATTTTAAAGCACAAACAAACACTAATAGACATCTGCTAAACAAAGCCATACAGTCTCACAATTAAAATAGCATTAAAACTCCTTTGCAGCTGAAACAGCACTGAAACCCATATTCAAAGAAAATGCTTCTGGCCAGTGGAGGACAAAGATTACCTTTGGGCTGTTTTCAAATCATAGGCCCCTTGCACACAAAACATACACGTGTTCTTTGATACACCTTCCTGATTGTATTAAATTACATTCCTTGTATAATACAGCACACTTGTTAGAGCGCTTTTTAAATTTACTGTTTTGAACATTTTTCTAGTAAGCAATGAAACAAAGTGCATTAAACAATAATGACAAAACTGCCCAGTCCAGAACATTTCCATCATAAAAGTCTACTCAAATTTCTACAATCCACCAGTACCAGTAAATATGCACAATCGCTGCAGAAGTAAAAGCCACCTAAATAATTCCACATTAAAGACATCTGTAACTAATGAAGAGGTTGCTGCTAACAAACAACTTAATATTTCATTGTTTCATCTACAAATATAGTGCCTGTTGTCCTTGAGGAATAGATTGCCTATGTTACATAAGAAAAATGATAAGGTAGTAATATTGCAATAGGGAATGGATGGCAAACTAATAACAGGTTCACAATTACTAGGTATTTCTGAAAAAGAGGACATTCTCAGGACTGTAGCATCCACCCCCTTTAAAAGTACAGCACAGTACAGTATCAGCAATCCATCTACATACTGTGGGAGTAGAACCCACAGCCTTCTGCATCAAAAGCAAGCATTGTACCTGTTGTGCTACTAACAAACAGACTTGGCATAAGCAGTACAATAAGTAAAAGAACACACACACACACAAAACTTCCTGCAATAAGTAAATGAAGCAATACACTGCAATACGTAAATAGCCGTTAAGTAAATGAAGCAGCACACACCTGCACACCTCCCTGCCAATAAGGAAATCAGAGCTTCAAATGTCTGCTCACACTGCCATTACTAAGGTAAGCACATTGCCGTGCCATTTCTCCTGCATGACAGTTTCTCCTCCCAATAAGCAAATGAAATGAAAGAAGCCCAATAAGTGAATGAAGCAACACACTGCAATAAATAAATAGTAAAGTGAAGCAGCTCACACTTGCCCACCATAAATAAATAAATGAAAGCACACCTCCCTGCCAACAAGGAAATGAAAGCTTCACACACAAATTCCTGCAATACATAAATGAAGCAACATACTGCAGTAAGTAAATAGCCATTAAGTAAATGAATGAAGCAGCACACACCTGCCCGCCATAAATAAATAAATGAAAGCACACCTCCCCGCCAATAAGGAAATGAAAGCTTAATTCAAATGTCTTGCTCACACTGCCGTGCCATTTCTCCTGCATGAACG
The DNA here is from genome assembly GCF_019279795.1 of Protopterus annectens. NCBI lineage: Eukaryota > Metazoa > Chordata > Ceratodontiformes > Protopteridae > Protopterus > Protopterus annectens. The sequence goes on along the minus strand of NC_056748.1, from coordinate 922,449,458 downwards.
CACACTTTGCTGTGTCTCCTGCATGACAGTTTCTCCTTTCTCCTGCTTCTATGAGGTCCTGCTTCTAAAGAAACACATTTTGCTGTTTCTCCTGCATGACAGTTTCTCCTTGTTCCTGATTCTATGCCATTAAAGTAAAAAGACAGTTTCTCCTGCTTGCTTAAAGCTTTTTTTTTTTTTTTTTTTACTGGAGGAGGAGAATCCTGGTGTACCTGCCTGCAGCCGTTAAATAAGTAAAGCAGGGAAAACAAATGTAACCCTGCTGCAGTCGTTAAATAAGTAGCCGGGGAAGAAAGCTGAGCCCTGGTGATGTCAGGAGTAAAAAAAAAAAAAAAAAATTGAAAATTAAAGGGGCCACACAGCAACTCGCAGCATCCCAATATTTTTCCCTCAAAACCGGTATTTACAGAGGAATTTGGTATGGTTGAGAGGTATGGGACTCATGCATCAGCAACTTTGCACTTTGAGTACTGAACTATCTAGTACACCTGACATGTTTCCAAAGAGACTTAATCAAGGAGCTTTCGAAGCCTGTTTCAGGAAGTTTACCTTCATATGTCCAAAAGACAGTGGATGCTCAAATGTCCACCCTGCAGTCTACCTCAAAGGTGGGCATGCAACTGCTGTTGAATGCAGCTGATGACACATTAAGGGCAGCTGATACAGGTATTATCATGCGATACCATGCTTAGATGCAGCTTTGAGATTTCATGGACAGTTTCAAAGCATTATCAATGCTCCCCTATGATGATTTCACCGTGTTTATACCCAAGGTAAAAGAAACACTTACTAGGAGTGAGCAGGACATTAAGACCTTGTCTGCTGTGGAAATCTGTTTTTCTATTCCTCAAAGATAATTCTTCAGAAATCAAAGAGGAGGTAGAAAAATGTGGTTCAAAATAAAAATCCCAATATTTTCATCAGGACACTCCTGGGGATAGACTTTCTTCAGGTACAGATAGAGGCAAATCAAACAAATGCCACCCAAGAGGGAGAAATGGACCACAGAACCAAGTGCCCTTCCAAGGGCCAGTGCCTCTGAATGGTAGCCCGACTGCTGCACTCTGGAAGCAGTATGAGGATGCTTAGCCTTACACCCTTCAGCTTGGCAAACCATAACATCCGATTCAAGGGTACCAATGATAATCACCAGAGGCTACACCATACCCTTTTTGTCTATCCCAAAGAAAAGAGCCAAGATTCCAGACACACCAGATGGAATCTGCAGCAACAGAAGTGTTAAAGTTGCTCACCAACAGAGTCATCCAGACGGTCCCCCCAGACCAGTTAGGATCCACAGTCTACTTAAGTTTCTTTTTAGTTCCAAAATACAAAGGACCTCAGACCAGTGCTGGATCTCAGCAACCTAAATCAATATGTCAAACAGACAAAGTTCTACATGGTCATGGTGCAGTCCATACAACCTGTAATGAGGAAGGACGACTGGATATGTTCTAGCAATCTCCAGTATGCCTACAATCACCTAAAGATCCAAAGACACTCCAGGAGGTTTCTCCATTTTCAGCTGGGAGCCAATCACTACCAATTCAGAGAGTTGCCATTCAGTCTCACCACAGCCCCCCCCCCCCCACACACACACACATGTTCACCAAGATCATAGCATTGGTAGCAGCTCATTTATGACTGCAGCCATAAAGTCTTCCTGTATTTAGATGATTGGCTCCTAACTGCTATCTCCATCTACTATTGCATCATCAGACATTCCTTCTCACTCTTGCAAACCAACTGGGATTATCAGTCAATCACAACAGCAGCAAACTGCCTCCCACACAAAACACAGAATTTATAAGATGCCAGATAGAGACAGTCTAGCAAATTGCAAAACTCCCTTTTGCAAGAGTTCAGACATTAAAGATTTGTAGCCTATCAAGTGATGCAACATCCAAGAAAACAAACAAGACTCATTCTCTGTCTTTTAGGTCTGACGGAAGTAAATATTGTGGGAAGAAATAGCGAGGGAATTGTTATGGCAAGGCTTGTATAGGCGATAGCCTAGCACCAACCTATGATGGCCTCTACTATTACTTGAGTCCCATTTGCAAGACACCACATTAGAGTCCTAAAGTTGACACTGGCAGTACAATGGTCACAGAAATTTCACTCACTTCACACTAGAATATGACTTACTATGTAGAAATCACCAGCTGGAGGATTACATCTCAGTCAGTGCTCCTACAGCCACAGTCACCATGGACACCTCCTTTCTAGGGTGGGTGGGCATTTTGAAGGGAAAACAATTCAAGGCATGTGCTTATCAATGGACTCCAAACTACACATTAAATGTCTTGTAGATAAGAACAGTCCAACTAGGGTTGCAGATGTTTCAAGACCTCTTACCCAAGGTGCGACTTCCACTCACACAGACAATATGTCAGTGGTCATCAACAAGTAAGGTGGAACATTCTCATACCCTCTTCGCCGAGAAGCTATGTAGGTCTGGCAATGGACGATGTCTTCACATTGCCCTCTAGTAGCAATGCAAATTCCTGGGATGTCCAACATACTAGGACAGGTTGAGCATGACTATTCTATTACCTCACAAGTGGTCACTCAAAAAGACAGTGGCAACAGAGATTTTCAGCCACTGGAGCCAGTCTTGCTGTGACCTTTTTGCTTCCTACCTCAACAACAAATGCAGCAATTACTTTGCCCTCATACCTCCTTTATGCCTTTCTACAGATTCCCTTTCTCACAAAGTTCATGCAGAAAGCCATGAGATGCACAACCAGATTAATCCTAATCGCCCCCTTTTGGCCTTGGCAGGTACGGTTCCCCTTCCTTTGGTCTCACCATCTGCACTCACCACTGATACTGTATCCCACTCCGGATCTACTCTACTCAGTCACCCATCTGAGATGCCTCTACCAGATTTTCAGTCTCTAAACTATCTACATGTTTTCTCCAACTTTGCAAGGGAGGGAGGATGACATAATGGTTAAGGTGTTTACCTTAATTACACAAGGTGCAGGGTTTGATTCTCACATGGGGTAACTGGCTAGGCTTCAAATGGCCCAAAAGGGCAGTCAGCCTAGCACTAACCTATGAACCTATAACATAATTTTTTTTGGAATAGGTACATCTTGCAGAGAATACTACTGAAGTGGAACAGACTCCCGGTTCACATAAAAAAGGCTCACTCCTAATCCATTCAAGTGTAACTTGGATCAGTGGATGGGAAATAAGAAATTTATCCCAGGACTCCCACTTGTACAACTAATGAACAGAAGCAGCTTCTAAATGTTTTATCTCAACACGTGGGTCCCACCTCCAAATATCTCTTGAGGCAGCTCCAAAATGCTTTACTCTATTGCATTGATCCTTACCAAATATCTATGTTTTGATCACTGATTTATTACTAGAATAATGTATGCATATGGATTTTGTAAAAGGCTTAGGTGAATCTAAACTCCAATAGGATAGGTTAATTTTAAACACTAAATGGAATAAGTGACTAGGCTTAAAATGGCCCATAACGGCAGTTAGCCTGGTACTAACCAATGAAAAGTGAACATAACAGCTAGAGATGCTAGGCTCTCCTCACCAGCAGTCCAGATAATTTCTTCTTCTCAGAAAGAACCAAACAAAATTTGACAGCAAATGGAAAGGATTTTCTATTGGGGTCCCCGAAGGGTTTAGATCCTCTCTCAGCCCCTTTTCCAGCGATACTGGATTTTCTTTCTGAACTTTTTCTACAAGATTCCAGTAATTCTACTGAAGTCCAGATGGCAGCAATCTCAAATTTTAACAAAAGACATAATGATTTGTCTACTGCATCACTTAAGGTGACCAAAGATTTCCTTAAGGGAACCGTCTAATTGAGACTGCATGTTCGAGATCCAGTTCCACCATAAGATGTTACAGTCTTACTACAATCATTGACCCAAAAATCCTACAAACCTGCAGCTTTAGCAGATTGAAAACTTCTCTCTTGGAAGACCATTTCTCCTGGTTGCTATCACTTCAGCAAGGCGAGTTTCAGAACTGCAAGCCACCCATCCTTACTTTCCAGAAGGACTGAGGTGCACTGAGAACAGGTCTCTCCTTCCTTCTAAAGGTTGCATTATAAACAAATTTAAACCAACACATTGATTTTCCTCTATTCTTTCCAAACATTGCTACCAGATGCAGACATACCCTCCATACCTTAGATGTCAACAGGTAACTCAGATTTTATTTACACTGTACAAAAGACTTTAGAAAATCAGACCAGCTTTCCAAGACAAAACTAGGACATGTATCAAAAGTCATGTTTTCTACGTGGGTGGCATATTGCATTTCTTTTGTTTATAAGACAAGAGGGTTGTCTTTGCATTCTAATCATGCTACCAGAGGAATGGCAACTTTGAAAGCATTTGCAAAATAAGTACCTATTAGTGACATATGTGCAGCAGCAACTTGGTCTGCAGCTCTTACCTTTGTGTCCCATTACAAAATGAATATGCAGTCCAGAGCTTGTGCATCCTTTGGTTCTGCCAACAGTCCACCCAAGCCTTTTTAGGCAGCTTGGGAATCTGTATCACATGTTGAACTGAATGAAGATAGACAGCATCTGATACAAAAGTTACATACTTAATGTAACAACAGATCAACGTTGTCCTATTTTCATCCAGTTCAAAATCCATGCCCCCCCCCCTTTAAATTGCCATTTTACAACTTCTGGGGCTCAATCAGACCTTCAGACAGCACCCTGGCTGCTTCCTGTTCCATATCTCATTCCAGAGTGGACAATGTTGTGGACTCCCCCCTTTTCATTCCCTCTTATAATTATTATGGACATTATGGAAATAGTCAGCAAACTTGATCAGAGGTAAATCAGCTAGGAAGAGGGAACTGTGGGTAGGGGAGGAGTCAGAGCTCACAGATCCAGCTCTCTGGTACAGGCGCTAAGTCGGAACCAACCATATCCAACAACACACAAGCTGAATTGGACAAAAATACGACAAAACAAATCTATAGCTATGGTAGTTATCCATATCAAGAAGACACAATACTAGGTTGCAAACTGGACACCCAACCATAACCTTCTGTAGTGCATGCAGATTTATCTGCTCCATGTATGACTAGTTACAGTAAAAAAGAACAAAAAAAAGGCATGAAGTGTTTTGCTGGCTTGCAAGGTTGGTAAAGCACTGTCAAATGGACACCAACCCATATCATGGCAATATTTTGACACAAAGTCAAGGACAAAATGCAGGCAAGGCAGGCAGAAACAAAGCTGTTTTTTTTTTTTTTTAATTCTGATGCTGTGGTTTGCTGGCAGGTGCCATTGTTAAGCACCCCCTAAGCACTGTTAAGATCGAGTCTCGCGCTAGCCACCAATAAATAATGGCATTATTATTTGTTTTTTGCTTGAGAGCTTTCAATAAAACAAAACATTTTCTACGATGTTACTAAAGCAAGGCAAGATGAATGTGGATGGGTGTCTTGTCAGGTAAGCAAGGCAACATGAATGTGGATGGGTGCCTTGTCAGGTCCAAAAACAGAGTGCACTTATCACATCTCCCACTATTATTCAAATACAATTTCAGTGCTGGTTACAAAATGACATTACATCTGGTCACCTGACTCTGTGGTTCCCACACTACCCCCTCACTTGAAACTGAGCTAGGATCTGGCACTGATGTGTCACAATACACACACAGAAATTTAGCTAAGGTTTATTACAGCATCTGGAAATTGTGGAACAATTCTAACATGTCCACCCTTCCTGCAGAGACTAACAAGCCATTGTCTGACTGCATACAGACCTGGGAGATAAAATCTTTACGGCCTACACCAGGTCATTTAATTTCAGGCCATTAGCTGGCTGAGCTTAACCTCTTCCCTTCCATTATCCACTGTTAAAATATTTACATTTCTTCAGTTACAATACAGTCGGACATAAATGTACATGTCTTTTCTGCCCAGCAGGACCCACTGTTGATATATTTTTAACGCAAGTATCTGTACAAATCAGTCTGATATTCAAATTACATATAATTCTTTACAAAACTCCAGCTAGCTATGCTGGCATATGTTACACATGCACTGTCCTACTCTTCCTGGCACAGCTGGCAATACCTCATAAGATCACAGTATGTACGTATTTAAATACAAGTTATGTGCTTTCCATAATGTTAGATCCGTATTCTCTTGTTCCATCTGGCTCAACAGCTGGGTTATCGGAGCCAACTGGATACAACCTATGTGCTACCCAGGGTCTTCTTATACTCATAATTTCCTCTTGTCCCAAGAGTACCTCAGATCAAGTATGCCTGCTTATACCTAGTACTTCATCTAAAAGGCACAAAAAATATGGATAGCCTACCAAACCTGAGATGTATGAGGAACCAACTCCAGGATGAAGACAAGGCAAGGCCCTGGTTAGGTTCAGGAGATTAGTCAAGGGCCCCTATATGATAATTTATTAAGAGGGACACAGGGAGTGAATACTGAGCTGGAGAGAACAAGACAACATGGATCTAGAGTTACAGTAAGTACACAACTTTTGTATCAAATGTTGTCTTTTCTATCTGACACAGCCTGGGCAGATTTCCCAGCTACTAAAAACTCAGGACGGTCCCATGAAAGTATGTTCTAAAGGATGGTAGATCCAAACGATGCATGGGATCTAGACTGCACATCTAATTTGTAAAGTGGCACAAAAAGTGTGAACTTTAGACCAAGCAGCACAAATCTCATGTATGGGAAATCTAGCAAAATAGGCAGTAGAGGTTGCCACTGCTCTGGCTGAATGAGACTTAGGTTTGTGGGGTAATACTAACCCCATTTCCTTATAAACAAAAGCAATGCAGTCAGACAGCCACCTTAATGAAGTCACTTTAGAAACTCTAACACAATTTTACTCTTGAAAAGGGAAAAAAAATGTGGTACATTTTTCTAATGTCTTTGGTGTGATGCAGGTAAAATCACAGATGATGGCAAATAGCCATCAAATTTAAAATATATTCCCTTTTGTTTGAAACGTTGGGAAGAAAACTGACAGACTGTCTACTTAAGGTTTGCTTCTGAGGCCATTTTAGGAAGAAAATGTTTATCGGTCCCTCAGTGTTCCCCTATCATTATGGAAAGTCAAGTTGGGAGGTCAGCAGGACAAAGCTTGCAACTCACACATCCTCCTAGTTGAGCTACTAGGAAAATAATTTTTCAAGACAGAAATTTTACTTCTTCTGAGGCTGTTGGCTCACAGGGGACCTGATTAGGGTTTGAGGCATCACAGTAATGGCCCATGGAGGAAACAGACAGGATAAGCTCCCTTCAAAAAAAGACTTAGAATAGAGGTTTGGTTTTCTTCCATGTGCAAGTTGCATACAGCTGCTAACTGTACTTCGACTGTCCAGAAACTAGCATCTTTCTGAAATAAACCTGCCAAAAAGTCTAAGAGAGAGATGGTAAGGGTGCTGAAAAAGGTTAACAGAAATGAAACTGCATGGCAAGGATGGACTTCAGGATGTCCAACAAAGAAGACTCAAAAATAAAATAAGTAAGCAAAAATCATGTTGAATGTAAAACATGAAAACAGTTGGGCTCTTTTGTCCAATCAAATGGACTTCATCAAAACTGCTGTTAAATCGGTTTACCTTTACATGTGCATAATGCACATGTGTGAAATAGAAAAGTCCGAAAGGACGTTTTCAAGTTTTACGAAGGCCGAAAACAAAATGCATCGAATGTGCAATGAGCGAATCCACAGTAACGTTCGCTCACTGCAGATTCGGCATTTTTGGTGTGAGGTGCAATATAGTGGGGATTGGCAAGTGGACCCTTTGCCCACTGTAGTGCGACCTCGGAGTTTGAATAATAAAGTAGGGTTGGGTGGGTGGGGGTGCAGCCCCCCTGCATTACACTTTGTCTTTGAATTGAAGTTTAAAAATCAGCGAATCTGGTTTTCGATTTGCTGATTTTCGAACTTCAGTGCAGATCGGACTGACGATTTTCGTCATTCCGGTTCACACAAAGGGCCATTCGGAAGGTTGATTTTCAACCTTTCAATGGCAAACCGTTAAATCATTTACAATGTGTTTATAAAACTTCCTCTAAAATGCTCGCCTTAAAGACACATTGCATACATTCTTAAAAGTAATAACCAAGAACAGAAAAAAAAAATAACTACATAGATAAGCGAATAAATGGATAAACCTATTGTCCAGATATCTTAAGTTATAAAGAACAATGGTAAAACAGCTGATGGAATATCAGAAGTTGGTTGGGGTAGCTTAGGTCCAGAATGGGTCTGACGTCCTCAGTCGTTTTGCAACCAAAAAGAACACTGAATAGTCTCTGGATCCTTGTTTGTCTGGTGGGACCTCCTGGATTATTTTTCTAGCAGCTTTGCTACCTCTGCTGCTGCCAAATCCCTCTGACTAGGTGGAACATCGGGGATTCTCTTTCTTTTTAGGAGAAAGCAAAGGGAATAATCTTTCCTCTAAGTGATTGCTAGCCATTCATGAAGGTGCAAAGGTAAGTGTCCTCCAACTGCTTCTACAGTGCAGCAGTCAGGCAACCATTTAGGAGCAATGAAAGGGCTTCTCAGCAAAGAGATCTTAAATCCCTTGATTCTATAGTCTACCTCTGCCCTTGGTGTACTGTCTGTTGAAGTTTCCCTCTACTGCCTTTGGGGGGAGGCTCTGCCAGCCAAAGCATCCTGTGCAAAACACTTGGATATTCAAAACCATATCTTCTTTCCATTCTTCTGGTTATGTGAAAAAGTGCTTTGGATGGATGGAAAAGCATATGTCTACAGGAGGCAGTGTGTTGCCTTCTTGCTCACCTCTGGTGAGCATATCTTTTACTTTGGGTCCTAAGTGTGTTGAAACAAATGGAGTGTTAATGAAAGATATCTTAAACTTTCCGAGAAAAAAACGAGACACAGCCAGGCATGCCGATGAATAGCAGTGCTGGTGCCTGCCACTCTCAATATGCCATCAGCCAGGTTTTAAAGCTGCTGCAACCATAATGGTATCTACTGGGGGACCATTGCTCCACTGGGACCTATTCCTTGGGGTTACCAGCATTTAACACGTTTCTTGGGAACAGGCTCCACCACATGGGGTTCCTTCCAGGTTCACTGAGAGACCAAGTTAATGAGCTAATCAGTAAGTGGGACCACCCAGGAGGTAGGTAAACCAGTCCAAAAAGCCTCAATACAGATTCCTCTTGGGAGGGGGCTATGGTGGACCAACCCCCCCCCTGTTCCATCAGTTTGAGGATGTCTCCAAAAGAGAGTTCTTCATAAGGGATTTGGGGACTCCTACCCTTCCTCAAAATATAGCCTCAGTGACCGTCTTTTGAGAAAAGTCAAGATGCTTCCTCTTGCAAGTCCATTTCCTGTGACTTTCCCTAGTGGGAGCTTCCGCAGAAGGGTTGGAAACTTAAGGGGAATTAACCAAGTGAGAACCCTTGAGGCTTAAAGAGGCTGACTGTTCTTGTCTGGTACAATGCACGGGCACCATGACAACAGGAATCAGGAGAGGTCAGGATGGATCCGAGTAGGTATGAGACACCTCCTTTCTTGACAGAAAGAGTACGTTCTCAAAAGCCTCAAAAGTTGAAGCCAAGATTAGTGCAAAAAATTCATCTCCTGGACCCGAAGAAGCCAAAAACAAGGAAAGTCCCTGGTCCAAAATCAGCTCCACTCCGAAGTGGACACCGGAGCCAAGCTTGTCTAGGCCATGAAGCACCAAAGGAGAGAGACAGGCCAGAAAACTATGGAATTGACTCAAGCCCCTGCATCTCAGCCCTGACACTTTGACTCAGACACACTTCCCAATCTGGTGAAGCCAGAGGTGAAAAGAAGAGGTAAATCACCATAGTTGAAGCTGAATTAACTCTTGGCTCTGATAAGGGTCTTTTACTGATGTCACTTGGTACAGTGGACACTGGATCTGAAGGTTGGACTGGAGAAAGAAAAATCATTGGGATTGCTGGGACCAGGACTGCAGCCCCAAGTGAGGCACGTGTCAGGAGGTCCCTCAACTGGATCTGTGTCTGGAGAAATTTCTGTTATCTTATCGACATTGGCTTCCTAGAGGCTCCTCGACGATTGAAAGGAACTAAAGGAAGATGCCACTGAAGGTGGTCTGGAGGATCAGTGAGTGGGTCTATCGTGTAGTATGGGACAGTGGAACAGAGGACAAGCTGACTTCGGACAGAAACAAGGCGCACACAGTAAACTGATCCTAGACTGATAAAAGAACTTAACCAAGACTCTATGTATCCTGCAAGAAAGACGATAAGCTGCAGAACAATTGCAGACATTTGTACAAGACAAATATGTCAAAAGTTCAAAAAAGAAAGGTGACCAGAATCATCACAATCAGTCAATAAACATAGAGAGGCTAAAACCTGCAGTTACATAAAGACTCCTGAAGTTGAGTCACCTAGTGAAACTACTGTGCCACACAAACTATCTCAGAAGCAACACATGTCCAGTGTAAGAAGGCCTGTCAATTTTTTCTGACATGGTAGGCTGCTAAAGAAGCTACATAGATAAATGGACTGCTCCAGATAGTTAAATAAAGTTCTAAGGACTATATTTCTTCATTTATAGAAGTGCCTGTAGAATATGTAAAATGATTTGATTTTGATGTAAACAGCCCGTGATATATCTTAACATTAATTTACACCTATGCTATATTTTTGGTGATAATGAATTTGCTCACTAATTTATGTATTTGGTCATGTATGTACATGAACTTCTCTACCAAAGCAGTCAGACTTTACTGCAAGTACAGCAAAATGTACAACAGAAGTTCTTCTCTCTCTGGAAATGGATAAAAGACACACTGATACTAGCAGCCACCCCCCCACAAAAAAAAATCAGCTGCTATATTACAAATTAAAGATATAGACAACAATACAATAACTACTATAACACAACAGTACACTGCTTGATTCTCCTAATTATTTACATTACCAAAAAGTGTGGCTTGTGAAGAAAGTGGTATACAACTGAACATTTGTATAAAAATATCATATCTTCTAACACCCCAAGCAAGAAAATCTATTGCTAAAATATGCCAATTCCAAAATTAGAATGTTTCGACAAAGAAGCCTTCTCTAGTATAAATACCCAAAGACTACAAGCAGCAGAAAACGGAATCTCTCTCTGCACCCCTAGACGGCCAATACACACATCACTGAGATACCTCCCAGTTCAATGCAGGGCCTTGCAAATGCTCGGCACTATCATCTTTAAAATCCTCATTCTAGTACACTGCCAACCTCTGAAGAGCAAACTATTTGTAAGAGACATTTCCTAAACACTGCACAACAAAAAAGAAGTGGGACTACTCAAACACATGGTTCAGATTCACCATAGGGGAACGGACATTCACAAAACTACCTCAGCTATCTTGAATCACCTTCCATAAGCAGTTAGATAAGAAAAAATCTCTACAAAAATTCAGAAAAATGCTGAAGGACAATTTAAGAAATGACCTGTATTTGTTAATAGACACTGGCTAAGCAACATCGTTATTGACTTCTCTCCTTTTCTGTAGTGGTAATGTTTAATGTGAACTCATGGCTGCAGATGAAATATGTAAATAAAAGTCATATAAAAACTTAAACATTGTTTTGTAAACATTCAGTTGCATATTCCTCAATATCGTATGCCATGTTCCTTTTCTTTTGTCACTTACTGTATTTAATACTGTACTTACTCGCTACTGTTTGTCATACCAAGGATGCTTCCAAAAGTGGAAAATGCTCAGTCAGGCTACCACAGTCAACAACATGTAAATAACCAAATAAAACTGCACATACAACATCACTGTTCTGTTAACATTACTGCAAGTAGCAAGACCCGCCTGCTGTAATGCTGAATGTAAGATATACCAGCATCAAAACAGTTCTCGACAAACTAAAATAACCACTCTAAATTAAGGAAGCAGTTCCAGAATAATAAAATACTTAATAGTCGAGTAAGATTATTTCAACAAGGGCCAAAATAAAAAAAAAAATCACAGGAGGACAAAGTCTTGTTTATGCTTTCGTAAAATTGAAACCATGCCTTATGTAATTAGATACATGACTGTTTCATAAAAATAAATAAATAAAAATCTGCAGGATCCAAGCACTAAATGACAAGTGGGACCTCACTGAAACAATACTGCTAAAAAGACTTGCCTTTACATAAACTCTGTGACCTCAAATCAGGAAACTAAAGTCTTAGATAAAAAAACAAATACACCACTCATGAAGTCTCAAAACCATTAATTTTTTTTTCAAACCACAGAAACAGGTGGCATTCACCATCTAGAGACCTTAAAAACAGACAACACACATAAACCATTGAAGTCCTACATTACAGAACAGATAAGCCTCTGGAATCAGTCATCATGTAGTCTTAATATCAATAAGGATCTGTGCAGTCTAGAAAGCCATGCTTCCCCAAGATGGCTGCCAAGGTAATTCAGCTGTGCAAAAGACAAACCTGGTATCAACAATCAAAAGATTTTGGGCAAGGTTTACAGAAATGTCCATGAAAATACATGCCTTAATCACATTAACAGTAAGTGACCCAAATCAAGCATTACAGGAAACCCAGTAAAATTCATGGGTGTTTTATTTACACAGAAACAAATTCTTACCCTCTTTTTCTTTTAGAAGTCTCTCCAGTTTCTCAGACATTTTTTCACGCTCTGAAGTGCAGTTGTTTCCAACTCTTTTCACAATTTCTTGCTTTATTGTTACCAGTACCTGTAGAAGTCCATCTAAAGCAGAAGGCAGTTTTGTGATATAGGACATGTACAGAAATACTGATCCAATCAAATTAGGACAGCAAAATAATGCAATTCACTTGAAGTTCAAAAATAAGCCTCTCAATTTATAAATATACTGCTATATCTTCCACTGTGAAAAGGAATCAGGAGCACCCAGTGCCATAAGTGTTCTACATCACATCAGTAGCCTAGTTACAAAAGAGTAGTTGAGACAGGTTACTACTACAGAAGTTACAGAAAAAAAAATAAAGTTAAATCCTTAACACAGTGCTAGATTCTTTGTAATCTACCCATCTACTTCAATCCCACAATCACCTAGTCACAGGCAGCAGTGGCTCGGCACCCTTACAACTTGTTCAGGCACCAGAACTCCTCTCCTAACTCCCATAATGCACTTCCAATCCCCCCCCACACACTCTCTAGATTGCATTTTGCCCCAAATATGTCAATAATCCATTTACTATACAAAAGCTTAACAAGCATTCCACACACTCTCTGCAGACAAATTGTAAATAGAAGGGGAAGATGGGGATAGGGTTGTTGAAGTAGACCATGATCAGGATCTACTGCTATAGACAATATATAATTTTCACATATTACATGATCCAATCCACCAACTTTAAGCTCAGGACATTCACCAAATACAACCTCCTTACTGGCATCAAGACAGAATACTGCAGAGCATTATGGACCTGAAACGTATATCTGGACCTTGAAATCACATTCAGTTTATAGCCTGTAAAAGTATGCAGTGAAGTTCATGCTGCAGCCAGACAGATATCAACTAAAGAATTTTTGGAAAAGCTCTGTGAAACAGCCATATAGCTCCAGAAGACTGAGCTTCAGGTTTACTTGGAATATTTTACTGTATTCTGTGTAGCAAAAAATACCACAATCTGACAACCATCTGGACAGAGTGACTTTTGATAACTTTCACTCCAACTTGTTTGAAGTGAAGGAAACAAATGACCATCCTTTCTGTACTCTTGGTCTGTTGAGAAATGTATCTGACAATGAAATCTAAGTGATGAAGCAAATGTCTTCTACTGGAACATTCAGAGAAGGAAACTGGGAGACTGGCTGTTTGATTAAGGTTGGTCTTACCTTAGGCATGGGGGCTGGATTTGTGAGCAAAGATAACATACCTTGGGGAAAATTAAGGTACAGATGTTTAGGAGACAAAGCTTGGATCTTGAAAATCTTTCTGGCAGAAGTAACTGCCACCAGAAATAGAGCTTTCCAAAACAGACATCTGAAATTCACTGCAGCTGCTGACTTGAACAAAAGGGTTAGTCAGTTTATTCGGCACAAAAATCAAATCCCTCTGTGGGTCAGATTGCCTCACTAGAGATCTAATCAAGGAAGTGCCCCTCAAAATGCCTTGCATATTTCAAGGAAACCAAGAATGTCTAACTTGCTGAAAGCTGAAAATGGCTGCTAAATGAAGCATGACTATAGAAAAGGTGGAACCTTCATCAAAAATGTCACCTAAGAACTGTAAAATTGATAAAAATGGAGCAGAATACAAGTCCATACCTTGTTGCATTGCCCATAGACAAATTAATTTACTTATTCCTATTCACCTTTTTAGTGAAAACCTTTGGGATGCCAAAAGAATCTGGACCACCCTTGAAGGGAACAAACTGCTTTAGCCATTAAAGGAACTGGAGACACCATAAATCAGGCTCAGGTGAAGCTCGATGGACAAACAGGATAGGAGACTTTTTCTGAGGTGTAAGGAAAAGAGATTTCTCTAACAGGTGAGGCCACAACAGCATGAACCAAACAAAAGGTTATGAAGATACCACGGCCTTGTGTATCTTTGTTTTCTGCACACATTTCATTAGTGGAAACAGGAGAAAGGTATAAGGAAGACTCAAAACTGCTGCTAGACTACAGCATCCTGGGTTGTCTGCCTCTATGGAGAGAATCAGGAAAAATAGGAGCTGCATTTTGTTTTGGCTGGGGATTCAACCAGGTCTAAGCAAAGCTTTTTTGTCAGTGTGGAAAATGGCACTTGCTTCTGACTGAAAGACTACTGTTGGAGTATCACTAAGCATTTACTCCACTTGCCTGCCAGATAGTTTACCTACCTGAGAATATGCACTGTAGAGAATATGCACAATGTGCTGACAGGGCCCATTCACACAACCTTAGTGCCTTCCAACAGAGGAGGTCAGAGTATGTTCTTGTACCAAACTATCACCATAGTGTAGGAGTTGATGGCAAATGCACACTAAAAGGTCAAGTCCCTGTAGTCCTAATAATGTAGCAGGCTCTGCAGGGACTTCTCCTCTTAGGGTGCAGCTGCCTTTATCTCCAGGATCCTGATACACAAGAAGGTCTCTTTCATCCATGTCCCTGGACCATCTCCCCAGACAGTGTCTCCTCATCCCTGGACAGATGCACCTGTGGTTACAGTGACAATGGGGGAAGGGAGAATCATGGATAGCCCTGTGAAAAGCTGCTCTAAAGAAGCTACCAAAAGGGATGATGGTGACAAATATTTGACAACTAAACAGGAAGATGGAATCCAAACTCTGACCCCTGACAGTCCACTTCAAGTACCTCATTCTGTACCTTGTAATGGGAACCAACTTCAAAAATTGCCTTGAGGTGAAGAACAGATATTGATTTTGAGGATGTCAACAGACTGCAAATGGTTGACCGAATGCTGATGGTTATGACTGGTGACAAACTTATTACACAGGTCCTGTCCAGATGGAAAATGAAGGCCTGTGCTTGCAACAGCTCCTGCTGAGAATCTGCAGTGTAAACAGAGATCACCAAGGTCAGAAACGGGCAGAATAAGTTATCCCTTGCTCTGATTAATGGCTGTCTTACAGAGGCTGTGAGGAACCAGTCATTTAAATAATGGAAGAACTGAATATCCTTCAGCCTGAGATAAGCTGCTACTGCTACTATGCAGCTATTAATCTGTGGGCTGCGGAGAGACCAACTGGAAAGGCACAGGACAGAGTGGATGGCTCCCTACCTCAAATGAAGAAATCACCTGGATTCCCTTACTCTCTCGTTGTGCTAACAAACATCATGGAGATAATAATCATCATATCAAGTCTCCTTCCTGCAAGTATGAAATGATGGGCTGCTCTGTAACCATCTAGAACCTTGCTTTGCTTGGTTTACTATCAGAAACTCAAGTACCGTCACAATGGAAAACAAAATTTCAGGATGACTGCACTTAAGAGTCAACAAGACCAAGGACCAGAATTATGTAAAACCTCGATCAGTGAAACTCCCGAAGGGTACAAATCCATAAACAAACACAACTGGTCAATAATGTGGTCTCAGTCATGCTTCTCAACCGCAGTACAAGAAATCTGGACAAAGCCTGACAAAATGGAGAACAAAGGCCCAAAATAGGGACATATTTTAAATATTGCTCTTATAAACTTAAAAAGTTGCTAGAGTAACAGAGTTTGTTTTTACATACATTTTCTGAAGGATTTGAAGTCTGAAACTCAAACATATGTCATTATTTAAAAAGTAAAATGTAACACCACCTCTGGAACAAACATCCTGTATAGAAGCAAGTTAATATAAGAAAAACAGATACTGATAGCATCCACAGGTCTAACACGGCAGTTCTATATGTCCACAAAAGGTTATATATAACTGTCCTAAAGTGTTCAAAAGACAAAAGCAAAAATGAAAATCCGTAGTATAAAAACGCCTTTAATGACAACAACGGTAAGCGCTTTCACCATATAGGCTTCATCAGACCTTGAAAAGTCATACAGATAAAACTCGTTTAAATAGTATTCATTGCCCAAATTAATGACATCATTTCCTGCTAATCAAATAATTCCCAAACTACAACATAAAAATGCATTTTATATATATATATATATATATATATATATATATATATATATACAGTTCAAATAATCAAACTGTATACTCAATATAATAATAAACCTAATAACACTTACAATATACAACTAACATTCTCCACAGTGCACTAAAATAAAAGCATTTTAAAAACATTTACATACCCTGAGAGGATGTTAGTAAAAGAGTGTTAAAATATATTGAGATATTGTTCCTTATAGCTTCATTTTTATATTGTGTAAAATGGGCTAAAATATGCGTCCCAGATATTCTAATGACCCTATAATTATCTAACTTATAACGTTCGAAGTGCATACCAAAAATACCACGTCGAACATTAAAAGCTATAATGTATAAAACTAACTTAAAAAATAATAAATAACTAAATACTAATAACTAAAATTATATTCACTGTGACTCTTTAAACACTTTTATTCTCGTATTATATAAAATGGGCTTCAAAGGTACTTTATCATTTAGCCCGGGCAATCTATCAGCTCTATATCTAATTATCCATTGGGTAATGTACTCCCAGTTTTTTGCGTGCAGGGCTAGTTTTCCTCCTAAGGGTGCAAGTACTTGGGCAAGGCCTGGAAAGATGAAGGACAAGTCATTGTGAACTTTTTCCATAGGATGGTGGCTTACTACTCCCTGTTTTTGAGGTGGGAGTACTCCATTGTTTAGATCTGTGTATACCCTGAGACTGTAGTCTTGGTGGTCTGCTGCCCCTTGGTTTGGACTGAAAAGGTCTGGGAGGGACTGGAAAAAACAGTTTTTAGAAGGCCAATGCCTACTGAATCTAGGTGGCTGTACCTGTAGGAAATCTTTAAGAGTTTGCATAGATTTAGCTTTTTCCTCCATCTTTTTAAGGACAACTTCTGCTTTAGTGCCAAACAGATGCTCATGGTTTAATGGAGCATCTAGTAATTTTGCTTTGACATGGTCTGGCAAGATTTGTTCCTTAAGCCAAGCATGTCTTCTAAGAACAGACCGAGCGACAGCAGCCCTGCAAGATGCTTCTAAGGCATCAGAACCACATTACAACTTATGTTTTCCAACTTGGTTAACAAAATGCATTAACTCTTGTAAATCTTTATGTTCTGCACAATCAGGAATCTACATCATTTTCTGTTTAATTAGTTCCATGATATGTTGCTGATACTTTAACATGTGAAACTGGCAATTTAAAGCCCTGATGGTAACAGTAGCAGAGGTATATACCTTCTTACCCCATCTGTCTAAAGCCCTAGAATCCCTGTCCAAATGGGTAGGGTTTTTGGCTGTAGTAGCCTTAATGCCTTTATGTCCCTGGGAAATGGTCTCTGAATCTGCAGTAGGATTCTTAAATAGGAATTTGTGAGAGTCAGGTACTCTTGTAGTACCTGTCAGGTTTCCTGGGAGCTGGTGGCAAAATATCAGGGGTAAGACTGGATTACATGAAGACATCATCTACAATCTCCAGAACAGGAGGGATAGCTAGAGGCCTGTGCTGAGGCAATTTAAAAAATTCCCCGAGTCTCTTTTTGGACTGTGGGTAGTCCTGGCACTCCCAGCGGAAATGCTCTCTGAGAGTATGCAGGGTTTCACTGAAAGAAAAATCCTCTTGTGAGGAAGCAGAGGGAATGGAATCCTCTGCATCAGAATCCTCATATGTAGATAAGGGTATGTCCTCGTAATCAGAAGGATCAGAGTCATCGGACTCATGATCTGAAGAATCAGAAGGAAAATCAGTTCTTGGTCTTTTGGAGGGGGAAGGCTGGCTTCCCCTAATTAAAGTAATAAGGTCTTCAGCCATTCTAAACATTTGTTTCTGTGGCATGGGGGCCTCAGAATGCGCTTTGGTCATCGGTTTCCTAGGCGTAGTGCTAACTCTGGGCCTGAGAAATTCGGTATTTTTGGTTTAAAACGAAGTAGTCGGTTTAATATGAACATCGGAAGACCTAAATACACCCTCAGAAGCCGGTGCCTGCACAGCGGCTCTGGACCCATCCAAGGTAGAGACATCCGCAGGTTCCATAGTCGAATAAGCATCTTGCGGCATACCGGACTCAGAATGGGTCTCAGTAGAGGCCTGTGAATCTGTAGAAGCGGGTATCAGGGGCTGCGAAAGTGCCTGAGTACCAGCGGACTGGCGACTAGCTTATCGGAAGCGTCGTCAGCAGTTTTGGACTTATGCAGTCTGTCTCTGTCTTTATCCTTATGCTTTTTCAGAAGATCAGTAGTCGGATGGCTTATCAAAGCCATTTCAGAATACGGAGAATGAGAGTGAAAGAATTTAGCGACAAAAATAGCCCAACAACAAATAGTGTGGGTGTTGAACCAGGCACAAAACCGACAGTGAGGAACGTTGTGGTCTGGGCCTAAACAGGTGGTGCAGTAAGAATGAAAATCTCTGTGAGGTATTTGCTTTCCACAGGCAAGACAATTACTCATTTTTTCTGACATCAGTTAAAGCAAGAAAGAAGGATCCCCAACACGGAACTTATCTTTTAGAAGACTTCAGGTCTAAAACTCGAAAAACTAAAATTTCAGGAGGCGGCCGACTGGCACTTGCGAACTGCTTCTGTTTCGGGCTCCGCTCAGCAAGAAAAGCTAATGTAATGGCGTCGGCTGCATGTTTTATACCCCTGACGACATCATGGAAGAAGCGACAGCATCCGACGCAGAAATCCCAAGACTCTGGTATTCGGGCTGACTGAGGGCTAACTGCAGGCAGATAACCCAAGTGTGATGACTGCAACAGTGAAACACGAAGAACATCAGTGTGTGTGTTGTAACTTTAATAAGCATTTCAAAGTGAGGGCACATGCATATAAATAGAGAGCAAGTGCAGGCAGCAGTGTCATTTTGAAAGAATAGCCAGAGTGTTAACATGTATGAGTGCAGTAGTCAAGTCTGTTTATAAGTTTATTTAAGTTACTAAGCCTCAATCCTGATGTGCTTGTATATAATAAAGCTGCTTGAACTGAACCCACAACTTTGCTTGTTTGTTTTATCCTGACCAGACGGGTGACAATAGCCCTCGAGTTTATGACAGTAAACTATTTTTTTCTTATGCATTGGTTTAGGCAGCTTAGATCTAATACAGGCCTCAGGTTTTTTGAGGACCAAGGAAAGCCTTGAGCCTCTCTAGCCTGATGGAACTATTCGGGCTGCTCTTTTAAAAAGATGTTTTTCGATATCTAATTTTGCCACTTGCCTTCAACAGATGGGACATTCAGAATAGAGGGTGCTGCCCTAGGTAGCGCTGTAAAAGGAATTTTGTAGCTGCTAGATACTATCTCCCTGATCCACTTGCACTGCAGTGTAGCAAGATCTGATCCCAGTCACCTCCAGAGATGGGCAGTTGGGTATATCCCTTGGGGATTCAGTAGCTGTCCATCTACAGGAAGGGCTGTGGAATCCCTCATTTTACAGACAAAGTCTTCCTCTATGGCAGTGCTTTCTGGAAAAGCCTGCAGCGGCACTCGTTAACATAATGGTGTTTGATAGGTAGCTGTTACATCTTTTTAAATCAGATGTTCCGTGTTCTCTCCCTCTGGTTATGTATAAATGTTCTGTGAAGAGAGAACTTCACTCTTATCAGCAAAAAGCATTCTGCTTTCCTGCTCAGTTTATTGACTCTTCCTTCACTTGAGGCCAAAGCAAAGATAATGGACATTGGTGACTGATACCTTAAAACTGTCCACAAAAGCACAGTGTCTAGAGTTTGACATAGTGGCATATGTCAATCCTTGACCCAGCTGTTCTAGCCATTCCACCTACAGCATTAATTACAATCCTTATGGACAGGTTAATCAGATTTGCTGAAGTAGCTACTTGGGAAAGTAACTTTCTCTGTAAATTCCCATGGGGCAACTTGGTCCGCATCTATAGTGCTTTTTCCTCTTGTGCAACCTGACCTTGTGCATTAGGTAATTTCAAGCTCTGGTGAAGAATATGTATGATACATAAATGCATTTCTCAAACTGGTACAAAATCTGGAGTCCTTGTCAATGGAATGGATTATACAGTTCTCCTCAAAGGGCTCTTTATTGTAAAGAAGTCTTGATGCAGTATTCACAATCCTTAGGAGATCAAATAATCCTATCCTGCCTCCTAAAAATAGATTGCACCGCTTCTGTCAATTATCTTCCTCAAATTTGGGTCATCATGGGGATAATGATGAATCCTACACTTTTAGGCAAGCATCCAGAGGAGGGTACTCCACAGGGGAGTCAAGGTACTTTCTCTTGCACTTTCACTTCCTAGATACACTCTTGGAGGATTGTCACAAGTGGGAGGAAGAATATACACCAGAAACCTCTGCTTAGTTCTTGTAATAGCTTTCTGCTTCACCTATCTCTATGGAGAGAACATCGAGGCAAAGTATGAGAATGCAGGATGTACAGGGCTGGAGCTGAAGATGATGCCAAATTCGGGGGAACATCTACCAACTCTGTAGCTTGCCTCTGTACTGCTTCCTTATGCTGAGCACTTGACACTGGAAAAGTTAACAGGCTCTTTCACATAGGGTACCAAGGTGATTAATGTCTAAAAGAACAGTGCTCCCTTCTGGGCAGAGAACAATGTATTTGTAAAGTAAAGTTTTAGT
Organism: Protopterus annectens; assembly: GCF_019279795.1. NCBI lineage: Eukaryota > Metazoa > Chordata > Ceratodontiformes > Protopteridae > Protopterus > Protopterus annectens. Next base: position 922,428,266 of record NC_056748.1, on the reverse strand, counting down.
GCCAACATGTCCACTGCTGATGTGGTCAGCACACTGATGCCTGATGGTGATGGGACAGACTGGTACCAACCTGATTTCGTCATCCTGGGCCCCAGAAACTCAACACTAAAAAGCACAGAGCTAACACACTAAGTCATGAGTCATATTTGAAGCTCTTTTGTAATTCTAGGGAAGAATAGAGTTTAAGTAGTGTGTGTGTGTGTGTGTGTGTGTGCGTGCCTTTAAAAATTTTATGACTGATTTTGTTTTTAAGTTCCCACTAATTAATTCAGTGAAGACATAAAAGGAGGGGAAACTGTATACTTGTTATTCTGATGAAGTCTCCAGAGACAAAAACTCTTAATCCTGGTTACTTAATTTTTTAAATGGTTAAAATAATTACACTTCACATTTTGAACTTTTCATGCTGCCTGTTTCTTCATCCCCTCACTTGATGTTACAAGGTTAAAAACCCTTAGGGAGATACAGAGAGATATGTCTGAGCTCTCTATGCATGTCACAAACACAAGCAGGACTCTAATACTAAGTAGAATCCTCCCTTCACAATGAATGATGCCTTTGACCACGAAAAGATGATTGACTTCAAAAGCTGGGTAAATAACTGGCACTATTCTAGGGGGAACCAATGCGATTCAGCATGGAATGAAATGCTTGACAGTCCTACTGCTTCGCAAGTGTTGGTCTGCACCTCTTTTCCAAAAGGCTTTTGCATACTGACTACAGCCCTTGCTGCCCCTATAATGCCTCTTAAGTAAAGTTCAGTTAATGAATATTTCAATGTAACAAATGTAACAATATCACAACAGGATGAAATTAAGGTGGCTCTAATCTATGCCAAAAGCCTGAACAACAAGCTGCTTTTCATTTCTGCATTTGGAAGGCATCCATATACGTGCAATCACTGAAACATGGCCTAAACATCCAGAACACACTCCCTCTATACCAGTGTTTAACTACCATGTTTTCAGACCCAATGGCATCTGTGGTGGTGTATCCAAATTTATCAACGACCATATCACTTCTACATATATTCCAAAAGACCCATAAAAGGAACTTCTCAAACTCCAAATCACACTACACAAAATCAACTCTCAGTTTAGCACTTTTTACAGCACACCTATCATCCTGGAAGTTCACGTCATGGATGAACTCCATCATTCTGGGAAACTTTAGCTACAGCACCTGCTAGCTGATTAACGTATCTTCAACTCGAACCCAGGATATGCACATGTTTTAGAACTAATAAATAAAAACGTAATGGACGAGACTGTTACTACCCAACAAGAGGGCAAAATATTCTTGACTTGATATTTACTGTCAACATGCCTAACCAGTAGTAACTGCCTTTCTGATCAAGTCAGACATATGCTAGTAATCTTTCCTCTCAAACTATCTAAACTTCTTGAAATCAAAGTATTAGAATTCAGAGAATAAGTACACAGATATCCTCAAATTCTTAGTAGTCTTGAAATTCACTTGCATCATCACTCCAGACATCACCTCAGCAAACAGATTCACAAGAATTTTATACCCAAATAAGTTAATGTAAAGAATTGGCAGTCCCATTTATACCCAATACAGGGTAAATTTAAAAGCAAACCACCATGGTGAATCAAATACATAAATAAAATCTACAATAAAAGGAACAAAAACAAGAGAATACAACAGATCTAAAGACCCCCAAGTCAAGGAAAATATTAGAAATTTGCCTAAAAATTTAAAAACAAGACGATTAAATCTGCTGATGCCGCCAGTGAACTCAGGTTGGAAGTCAAAGACAGCTACAAATCTTTCTTTAGTTATGCTAGAAAACGAAAAGACTCAATAATGTACAAAACTTGTACTAAATGGCAAAAACTACTTGGAGCTGATGGACACTGCTAATATAATAAATACATTTATAGCACATTTCACTGCTGAAATGACTCTCCAAAGTCCTATTCTTTTATCTCTCAACGCCTCACCCTTATCATCATTTAAAAAAACATGTTCTGAAAGTGCTCCCCAACACTCTATTCCTCCATGGGACCAGATAACATTCCAGATATGCCCTGGTGGAATTTTCTCCATAAGCTATTTAACCAGAGCCTGGCTACAGGTTCAGTACATGAAATATGGTGTACAGCACTGGTCGTGCCACTTCATTTAGATGGCCCTAATACCAACCCTGGAAACTATAGGACCAACAGACTGACGAACCTCATTTGTAAGGCCATGGAACACATTATAACTTACTTCATTAACATAAATACTCATCAGGCTTGATCCACAGCAATTTGTTTTTGTAAAAGGTACAGCTTGTCAGATGAAGCCAATAGACTTCTTCAAAAAAAAGGTAACACAAGCTGTTGACAATGGTCACACTGTACACACAGTCTACCTTAACTTGGCCAAGACATTTAAGATCACCCACATGCTAGCATAATGAATAAATTAAATGAGTTACAAATAGATCCCTATGTAGTAAGATGGAGAGATGGAAAAAAGACAGAATACATGTGGTAAGGGAGGTAGCATCAGTGTTAGAGAACATGAAGGTGACCAACGGTGTCCCGCAGGCCTCAGTGCTGGGATTGCAATTGTTCAGTAATTACATCTCTGACCTACAAACTAAACACAAAGACCTATGGCTAACCAAGTTTGAGGATGTCTGCAAACTGGGTGTCACTGTCAAATCACACTCTGACACAGAAGTCGTCCAGAAAAAACTTAACTTATAAATTTCTGCTGCACTGAAAATGACTTGAGTGCTAAAAATGCAACACTATCACATTTGGCAGACAAACAATCCCCCAAGCATATAGTACTGACAATAGCCCACTTCAAAATGGAAATATAGTTAGATACCTTGGAACCTGGGTTGATAATTCCCTCTCCTTTGATCACCATGTAGTAATGGTTGTCAGAAAATCTTACTGCATGGCACAGTTAATTTCCGATACACTATCATCCTGATCTAAATGTTACTGTACTCTTGTATTCAGCAGTGATTGGGCCAGTTATAGAATACAAACCCCCCATTTGAAATGTACTTTGCCAGGCACCCTAAACAGTTGGTCTATCCCAGAGAATCATAAAGAAAATTACAGACTTAAAATCACCATCTTTTCTGTGCCCCATAGGCTCCTCAAGAAGAGACCTATGCATTAACTTTTGAGCAATAAGGGATGCTGTCGCCCAACAGCTCTTCATAAAATAAACAGTCTCACAGATACCAGAATAAAGGATCTAAACCTGCGTTAACAGTTTAATAAAAACAAAGTGAAGAGAGATTTGTTACTTACAATCTCTCTCACCTCTGAAATAGACTCTCCACCTGTAAATAAAGCAATGTAATACACTATTATCTTCCTTCAAATCAGACCTGCATAATTAAGACTGGTATCCATAAATTCACCCTGGGCTTGACTGGCCAAGCCCTCCTTGAGAAGGGAGGTAGAGTGTAGGTTTAGGACTGTCAAGGCATAATAGTTGCAAAGACTCAACAACCTTGACCTTCCAGTGATTTCTATGATAGGACTATCTACATTTCCTAAAAAAATGATGATGAAGTAAGATACAAAAAATATAGTACCCTTTGCTGATCTGACCAGAAGAGGATACTTAACTCTCAGTTGCTATAAGGTCATTTGATCTACTACTAATATAATGTGGGCACTCAGATGGTGGGCAATACATAATTTACGTATGTACCTTAATGACACAGCTTCATTTCCGTGAGCCCTAAAACAATGACCAGCAGGACACTTGGCCTGGCAACTTAAACTTTACCTGACTACGTTAGCCCCTCCCCTTTTACCCATAATGCTCAGATCCCAAAGACCTCTCTCTTCAGAGATATGAAACACACCAAGATGGAGTGCAACACAATGTGTCCTAAACCTACACTGTAGTTAGCTGCTGCCAAGGAAAGCATCCATCAGGCCCAGGCAAGGGCAAGAAGGGTGGGAATCGTGATGAAACCGTCAATGCAGCTACACCATTACAATAAGAGGAAAACTTCTGCATCTAATGTTTGAGCACCATGCACCTCTTCTAGGACAACATCACTAACTAGATCAATGAAGTGGCTAATCATGGAAAAATGCCCTGAATGACAGCTGTTCTAAAGTAGGACCCCAACCTGGAGCTCATAGTCAGCCTCTAAGTGTCTTGCAGAATTATTCAGTGATGCTTACATTGCAGTTTGGATAAAGCTTGTGAAATGGCAATAGACCTAGCAAAATACATTTCTGATAAAGTGCTATTAAAAAAGAAAAGAAAAATGTTATGCAATGTGAAACCCAGACAGGGTTGACTGCCACCTCAGAAAACAATTTTCTTAGACAAGAAAATGAAAAGTTAAGGATCCTTCCTTATGAAATTTGTTCTGTCCAAACAAAATCAAAGTCATCTGTGTACATTCATACAATGCAACAAGTATTCCCCACAATTGGAGTATTTAGAGAAAAGTACCTGAAAGATCAACCGACTGCCTAAAGTTAGCTTCCACAGCCACTTCCTGCATAAAGGAACTTTGGATTCATGCTCACATGCTGAAGATAATTTAAGTGAAGGGAAACAAATTGAAAACCATTCACTGAAACTATCTTCGGCAAACACTGCAACAAATGTTTTTTGTAGGAGTCAAACCCCTACCACCAACTGACTTATATGCCAACTCTGAGGGTACACAACAGTGGAGAAAAAAAATCAAAATCCACTGTCGGTGAAAGTATTTTCAGAAAGCAGTACTCTCTTTTTGCCTTCACCAAAACTACATTCATTCACATTACATGTTCCTGGAAGATGAATCCTCATGGAAAATCAGGTAATCAGTACTGCTTAAACCTCATATCAATTTCTCTGAATTTCTCCCACCTCAATACAATATCTATAGGTCTGATAGGACACCCAAAAAAGGCAATGGGGTGGCTATCTAGTACTCTGTCTCACCGACGCTAACACCTATAGACATTACCCTGCCTAGTTTCTCCCCTGAACTACTGCTCCTAAACTGCCACATCAATAACTATAGGAAGTTTGCTATTGCCTCTATCTATATCCCCCCAGGTAAAAACATCCCTGTCCTTGAACATATACTCTCCTGGATAAACACCTCCATCCCCTATGAAACCATCACTCCTGGAGATGTTAATATAGACTGGAACTCCCTTATTGGTGACTCACCCCAACATTTCATAAACCTGTATGGATTCTCACAACTGATCACTACCCCTACCCACTACAGTAAAAATGCTACTGGTTCCATAATTGACTGGATCTTGACCAACTCTCCAAACAACTATTGTAACCCTTCTACCTTTCCTGACTCTATTAGTGACCATTCTCCCATCTCTATCTTAAGGCACACTCCTCATCTCTCCAAGCCCCATCTCTACAGAGATTGTAAGAAACTGACTAACTTTTCCCCTGAAACCTTTAACTATTGACTCTATGCCATCAACTGGTTCTTTCCTAAAAACTCTCCCACTCAATGATGCTGTTACTAAATTCAACCACATCTTCCATGATGTCCTAAACTCTCTTGCCCCAACTCGCAAAATCAGAATCAAATCTAATTTTGCATCCTGGCTCTCCAAAGCTACTCATGCTTTGATGCTCTGTGGAAAAAATGGCAAACCACTAAAACTCCCACCTTTCTCCAAGGTTATAAGCAACTCAGAAATCATGTAAAAAAACTTATTTTGGATAAACGTCAATATTTCACTAAATTTCAAAGCTCACACTCAAATGACCCCTTTTTTAGGCAAAGTTCAAAGGACAAAACCACCACCATAACAGGTACATGCATGCAAAATCTGAAGGTAATGGTACTCAATGCTAGAAGTCTAAACCTCAAAATACACTCTCTCGAGGCACTCCTAAAAATGGAGAACATCGACATCTGTGCAGTAACTGAGACCTGGTTCAAGGCTTCAGAGAGCACCCCTGCAATACGAGGCTACAACTCTTACCACACTTTTCGGCCACCACACTAGGACCGAAACACTAAAGGTGGAGGAATGTCCATATTCACCAAGGATATTCACACCACCAGGCTAGTTGTGCAACACAATACATCTGAAATTCTCCAGGTGCAACTAACACTAGGGAAGACTGCAATCCAAATTGTAGCTTGATACTGATCCCCCACCATGCCCCAAAATTCTCACTACACCTTTCTAAACATACTAGAAAATATTAAGATACAACCAAACACCCTAATACTGGGTGATTTCAACTACTCTGCCATTAACTGGGAAAACTACTCATGTATCAACACCTTTGCCAAATGGTTCTTGGAATTCATAAATTCCAATTCCCTGGATCAACTAATCCACAGTCCCACCAGGGGCTCCAATATCCTAGACCTGGTCATTACCAACATGGAAAATCAATGCTCCACACCTATGGTCACCCCCTCGTTGGTCAGGTCTGATCATAAGCTAATCACCCTTGACATCGACATCCCTCCACCACCCCCCAGTAAGGAAACCTCCGTAAAAAACTTCTTCAAAGCCAACTTTATGCTACTCAAGTCAGAGGTGACAAACTTTATGACACCCATGCAGACGGGAACTGAAAGTTCGACTGTTGAGTCCTACACTAAGGCACTGTACAAGCACATCCATTCGTGTATGAATCGTGCCATCTCATATAGAACCAAGACGTTCTCCTCCAAAAAAGGAAGCTAATCTAGTGGTCCCCTGCCATAAACAAACTTTACAACAAAAGGAAGAAACTGTTGCAGAAAAGAGGAAAATCCCAGGATGCAAAAAAACTCCCTTACCAGCCTCAGTAAGAAGCTGAGATCCCTCATAAAATCCTCCAAAGCTAGTTACAAAAATAAAATTGCCAAAGATTCCAAAGACAACCACAAGGCATTCTACAGCTATGTCAGGAATCTAAATGGCAATGTTCACATTTGCTCTGAGCTACAACAGAATGGCATTAAATGTACTGATCCCAAAGATATTGCCAATATCCTGGCAGATTGATTCAGTGCCAACTTCACCCCCCCCCTCACCCCCTATATTGCAAGATTGCCAAATTCCGGTAATAACGGCCACACAGGTAAAACCTGCACTCTCCAAAGCTAAGAATACAGCATCCATGGGACCAGACAACATCCCAGGTTGTGTACTACATGAAATACAAAATGAAATGGCACCTCACCTAAGTGTCATTTTTAATCATAGCCTCACCTCAAGCTTTTTGCCCACTGAGTGGTGCACAGCTACAGTTATTGCACTCTACAAGGGAGAATCCACCTTGGATCCTGGGAACACTGCCTCATCAGTCTGACGAGCCTGATCTGCAAGGCCATGGAATCTATTATCATGAAACTTACAAATAAAGACATTAGCAACCTTCAAACACTGGACCTCACCCAGTTTGGGTTCGTGAAGGGCCGGTCTTGTCTCCTGAACCTGACTGACTTCTTCGAATCAGTCTCTAGAGCTGTGGACGAGGGTAAGGCGGTCTACACAGCCTATGCCAAGGCCTGTGACACCATCCCCCACTCTGGAATCATAGATGAACTTACTAAGCTGGACATTAATCCCTACGTCACTCGATGGGTTGCCAACTGGCTTACTGATAGAACCCACACTGTAAAAGTAGCCAACTCCAAATCCAGACAAATGACAAGTGGAGTACCTCAGGGTTCAGTCTTGGTACCACAAGTACTCTGAAGTACAGGCCAACACTAAGGGACTCTGGCTAGCAAAGTTTGCAGATGACTGCAAACTGGGAGCCATTACTGAATCCCCAAATGGGGTGGATATTCTACAAAAGGGCCTTACAGAAATAGATGCTTGGTGCCAGAGCCATGGGCTCAAGCTCAATGCCAAGAAATGTATAGTTATCCCCTTTGGGAAAAAACATGTGAATTACCACATAGTTGGCAGTACACTAAACACCAAAAGTGTGATAAGAGACTTAGGGACAGTGGTCCCACCTTCGATAGCCACATCGCCACAGCAGTCAGGAAATCCTTCTATGTGGCACACCTCATCACTAAGGGCTTTTCATCCAGAAAAAAGGAAGTCATTGTCCCACTGTACTCATCCCTCATTAGACCCGTTATAGAATACCTCTCAAATCTGCAACAACTGGAAAGGCCGCAGAAATACCTCACTGAAAGAATCACAGGCCTAAAGCAGATGCCCTATGCTGACCATCTAAAAAACTCCCAACTATACTCTGTCACATATCGTCGACTTAGAGGTGATCTCTGCTTAACATACAAGGTCATATCAAACCCAGAGCTGTTGGACATGCTACACAAAGAAATCCAAATCCCTCCGAGCCCCACTCTCCAGGGATCTAAACCTTGTCACCATAATGAACAAAACATGCTGGAGGGATAAGTTCCTGACCCAGAGACTCCCCAGACTCTGGAACAGACTGCCCATACATGTCAAGCAGAGACCCTCTTTGTCCCTCTTCAAAAGGAACCTTGACAACTGGATGGGAGATAGGAAATTCACCCCAGGGATCACATCAGTTGCCCTGCTAGACAGAGGTCCAGGGAAGCAAATATTGTGGGAAGAAATAGCCAGGGAATTCTTATGGCTAGGCTTGTATAGGCCCTAGGGCCGATAGCCTTGTACCAATCTATGAACCTAAAAATTCTGGAGTACTATCAACTCCCTGCTCCCCACTGGCTCTCCTACCATCCCTAACCCTTTCCCCTATCACTCTCCCTCTGAAACTGCAGACTTACTCAACAAACACTTCACAGACAGCATCTCTAAACTCCTACCCTCTGGTAACTCTGCTCATCCCAACTCTTCCGTGTCACTCTCACCTCCCCCTGAACATCTATGCTGCTCTGTCTCTCAGCCTTTTACCTTGCGACCCATTTCCACTAAAGACATCAAATCCCTGCTTCTTAAACTAAACCCATGCTCTCCCTCCACTGATAAACTGCCCCCTCAATTTCTGAAAACTGCTGCTGACTCTATTGCATACCCTGTATCTATCTTAATTAACAGCTCCATTCAGGAGTCTATCGTACCGGACATACGGAAATCCTTCTATACCACTCCTCTGCACAAAGGTGGCAACTTTGTTGAACCCGCTAATTATAGACAAATCATTATTCCCTCACTGCTCTCTAAGATCCTTGAAAAATGTATACATATTCAACTACTGTCCTAACTCATTCATGAAAATCTCCTCACCCCCTCACAACATGGTTTCCGCCCTAAACACAGTACCTCGACTGCCTTACTATCCTTTACTTAAAAGGTTGTAGAAGCTAGGGACAACAACCTCATCTCCTGTCTATTCCTTGATCTCTCTAAAGCCTTCAACACTGTGTCTCATCCCATCCTTCTTAAACTCTCAGACCTAAACCTCTCTCCTTCTGCTCTAGGCTGGTTCCAATCCTACCTTACTGGCAGAAAACAAGCTATTAGATGACAGTAGGCTTTCTCACCCTTCCTTGTTGTTCAAACAGGAGTACCCCAAGGCTCCATACTTGGACCGCTCCTTTTCAACATTTTTACCAATAACCTACATTCATCCTGCAGTCTCTCATCTGTAATACAATATGCAGACAACTCTACTCTCTTATCTATCTCCAATACTATCTCTGAATTACACTCACTAACACAAAATTCCTTTACCTCTGTTGGAAAATGGCTCAGAAACAATCAACTAATCCCTAACCCTAAGAAAACTCAACTCCTCCTCTTCCTACCTCAGACACACTCTCACCTTAAATTCAATTTTTTTCTTTCCTCCCTAGATGGCACCACTATCTCCCCTGCCTCACACACCAAACTCCTTGGGGTAATAACTGATGACCGACTAAAATTTGACTTGCACATACAGTGGGCCATCAAAAAATCCACCAAAAACTTGGGACTACTTTATAGGAACAAAAAATTCCTCACTACTGCCACTAAACGCACTCTTGCACAGGCATTTCTCTTACCTAGTCTTCTATACACTTCCCCCATCCTTACCAATATCCAAACTACCTCAATACAGAAACTGGAACAAACATACAACATTGCCAGATTTATTCTAAACCAACCACTCTCTTCACATCACTGCCTCTCACTAAAACTTCAGTGACTGGAATTTCCACACCTTTTCCTACAATCACAACTCCGCACTACCTTTTCCATACTCAATAACCCCTCTACCTGCCCTGCTCTCACCTTCCATGTTACTTCCTACTCTCCCCCTGGTCTCTACGCAGTGCTGATCAGCATCATTTCTCAGTTTATAAATCAAAAGGAATATTGGCAAACTACCTTACAAACACTCTGTCTCACTAAACTGGAACAAACTCCCTTTCCATATCTGATCCAACCTTTCCTTTCCCTGTTTTATAAAGGAGCTTAAATCCCACTTACTGAACCTGAAATTATGCCGTTGCCTTGACCACATGTAGTCTTAGTCTGGCCTACTGTATAACCCTGTTGCATCTCCTAGCTTTCTTTCTCTGTTAGTAACTTCTGCTTAAACTAATCTCCTAAACCCTCAGCTCTACTGCTACAGCCCTACTATAGCCCCCTCCTTTCTCTCCCCCTCCCATTCTCCACACTATATCTTCCCCCCACTTCCTATCAATGTCTATACATTGTCCTTCTTTTGAACAGCTATTATCTTTTTTTTACTCTCATATGTAGTAAATGTTAGATCACTGCTATAAGTGCAACCCTTAATGTTTATAATTTTCTTTAGTTTTTCTCTTTATAATCAATTCTGTATTTGCATTCTTATTTTTAATAGTTTTTGTCTTGAATGTTTATCTTTGCTTATGTTTGCTGGAGCTTTTCCCTTCAGGTCTCCACTGAAAATGGGTTTGCAAATCCAGTTGGACTAACCCGATTAACAAACATGAAATAAAATAAAATAAATAAGAGGAGTGGGTGTCCTGAGGAATGCAGGGGGGGTCTATAGCTGGCTATAACGTGTATGGGTGTCTTGCCAACTGGCAGTTGCACCTGGAGTAGTTCCAGTGCATCATGCTGGCAAACCAGTCTGGAGGGGGAGCCTGTCCTTAATGAAGACAGAGACTCCACCACCCTTAGTCTTCCTGACCTCATTTTGGGGTCGGAATGTGTGGAATGAGGTACACTCTGGTAAGGCAGGGGTGCTCTCCACAGCCCTGAGCCAAGTTTCCATGAGCACAGACATTGGCATCTTCCAGTGCAAAGAGAGCCTCCAGTGGGTGCATTTTTTTTCTCAAATAATTTTTATTATTTTTTATTTCATTATTTTTCAGATATAATAATATTAAACGTTTACACTTTTAGAAAGAATAAATTTATAATAAACTATTTACAATATATACAAATGATTTTCAATAAGAAAACAATCTGTAGTGAGAGTTGAGTTACACATTGTTAGAGTAGATCTTGCTTTCTCTCCTCAGACAGGTGAGACTGTGTCTGATTTAAGTCTCTCAGTAAGGGAGAGAACTTTCTCCCAAGGGTTATTAGTCCATTTCTTATGAAATATTCTCAGCTCTTTAACTTTTATTTCCAACAGAGCAGTTTCTTTCAAGAGAGTTAGAAAATTCTCAATAGTCGGTTCAGAGGAGGATTTCCACTTTCTTGTGACGCATTTCTTAGCAACTGCTAGTATAGTCCAAAGAAGATAAAGATATTTATCATTCATTACAATACTTGCATTTACATTCAAGAGAGTTAAAGACTTTGATAAAATAAATGAATCTGTATAAATGGCTTGAAGAAATTTACTAATCTCTTCCCAATATTTCTTAATGTAAATACAATCATAAATGTGTGACCAGTCAGCTACACATTTAGTGAACATCTCCAACATATTACATCTTTGGAAGAGTTAAATTTAGCTATTTTGCTGGGGGTATAAAAATCTCTATGCAAAAATTTCCAAGTGAAAATTTTCCAAACTTGTAGATTAGAGGTTAATTTAATAGAATATAGCAGATTAGTTTTATTTTCAATTGATAAACTCATCGAATGCTCTTTAGTGATAAAATTCCAATAATTTTGAGTAGGGTTAGCTTTATAATTAATTATGATTTTATATAATCTTGATGTAAATTTGTCCAATTAAAATCATTACATAATACTCCATGCATGAAGAATATGAGTTTATGTATAGATTTAAAGGAAGAATTGTCAATTATTCTGCATAGATCATGTGCATAGGATTGTAAACTGTTAAGAACTAACCAATCTGAGCTTGACAGATCATAATACTTTTTAATTGTTGTACATCCAAAGCAATCAAATTCTTTATACAATGGTACTAGCATGTAAAGTTTTTTGTTTCCCATGTATTGAGAGCATTTATGTGATTTTTTTTTGTTTCGATAAACAAAGTAAATTTGAATGGACTCCGTAGTGTTCATTCTTGGTTCTTTACATGCACTGAGTTATATTTGAAACTCAAGGTCTTTTTTTCTCCATAAAGTAATTTTGGTTACCCTCCATTGGGACCACGTCAAGAGTTTCAGTGATATGAAATTTAAAGCAATTATGGTCAGGGTGCTCAGCTAAGTACTTTACAAGTTGTTTTTTCAAGATCTTGAACCTGATCTCTGAGATGTTTTGTACTATCTTTTTAATTTGTTGACAGTCTTTCCTATGTGGAAGCTTTTACAAGAGTATCAATTTGCTCTGTAAACTACCACTTCTGTTTTGCAGATACCATATGTTGTGCTCTTTAAAAACTTTTCATGGGATGGGGCATTTAAACAATCGGAATTGCTCATATACTGGTAGCTGCTGGAGGTAGGAGGTACCTAATGAACAGTGTCTTTTGGCCTCTAGGTTTCTTCATTTGGTCTGCCCTCCACAAAACTCCTTATGATTTTTGACTTTTTGAATGCAAAGCTTTTTTTTTTCTGGAAACCATCTGTTCATCTATTTAATTTCCGTAATGATTACCCAGTTCTCTGTCACACCTTTTCTAATGTCTTTGTAGTCAGTGGTGTATGTAATGGACATGCTCCTATCACACCTGTTCTTGTGTAATTCTCTGGTAAGATTTCTAAGGTCCCTATGCAGTCTGTCTGGTGGGTCCAGTAAAGTGGGGGTCACTGTTTGCCTTTCTGTTTCTAATAGAGTCCAGGATGGTTCACAATAGCCTGAGGCTCTACCCCCTCACTAAATCTCTTTGCAGGCCAGTTATGTTTTTGGTTAAATATTGCATGTTTGGAAACTCCAGCACTGCCCATACCCTGGGACTTGATAATGTTACTTTGGTTTATGTGGTGGTGCATGCTGCTCCTGCTATGTAAGAGTAAATTCCCCCTGTTGGGTTTCTTACAAAGGTTGTTGATGAGTCTCCCTGACTTTAGCTCCTTGGAGATGGTGAGGTCTAAGAAGTGCCCCCTGTCATAGCTGTGGTGGTTGAGAGACTTTAGGAAGGGGTTAAAACTGCTAATATGCTCAAAAAACCCTGGAGGAGTGTGTTGTTGCCCTCCCAGATGAGAAAAATGTAGTCTATAAAGTGTGAATAACACCCCACAAATGGGAGGTAGGGGCAGTGATAGAGTATCTTCTCTTCCCATTTACCTAAGGCTATATTAGGGAGACTGGGTGCCACTGCTGCCTGTTGTGGTTTGCCTAAAACAGTGACCCCCTCCCCAGTTATAAACAATTGCTGCATAGCAGGATGTTTAACCATCTTATTAGTATATCAGTTTCCCTTCCTAGTGCTACCCATTCCTTGCATGCTGTTCTTGGGGCAATGTAATCAAAGAAACAAGCTGGGTCTGTTCTGTCCAATGACCTCTTAAGTGCCATTTTTGCCTTTTTTTTTAAGCATCATCAGGTGACAATACCTGGATTCTTTGTTTAGTTACATGACGTTCATGTTTATTATAATGCTCATTTCCTAAACACTCATTTAAAGAATAGGATATTGTGAAGGCATTCACAGTTTTTTGTTCACAAAAAAAGTTAAAGCTGATTTACTAAACAAGTGTTCACATTCACTACTAGCAGATGTTAAACACCATAAGATACATTCATGAAAATGTTTTGTTGACTGACACTTTCTCTATATAGTTTGAAGCTATTGTAGTGGATTAATAGATTTTATTTATTTATTTATTTTACATTTGTTGACCGGGATAGACCGACTGGATACATGTCCATTTTCAACGGAGGCCTGGGGAGAAAACCTCCAAACACAACATACAGAAAGAAATAACACAGGAAAAAGCATAATATCAATACATGTTGCAAACATTTTACTGACTCTGTTCAGTCAAGCAAGTTATACATTAGATCATTATTAAACTTATATATAAGTATCTAAATTAACAATTATGTCACAGCTTGTATGTAGTATAAAGTACTGTTTGGCACACAATTATAGAAAGAAGCTAGACAGGATTAGAACAAGGACATAACCAATGTGTCTTAAAATGTTGTCTGAGGCTTTTTTTAAATTGAGTTAGTGAGGATACTAGAGTAAGGTCGGCAGGAAGGGAGTTCCAAGTTTTGCCGACAGAGTTGGCAAACAGGGAGTCCCCAGCTGTGTTATTGGTTTTGAATGTTTGAACCAGCAGTCTGTTAGATGAGCGGTGGCCTGAGGTTACTGTAGGGGCTAATGATGTTTTTAAGTGCAGGAGTATTTTCAGGTTGGTTGAGTACTTTATATGCCATTATAAGCTGATTGTATTGAAGTAGGCTAGGTAATTAGAGCCACCCTATAAGATTTAAGTTATGACAGTGGTGTGTCCTAAATGCTGTGCCTGTGGCAAATCTAGCAATGTGGTTATAACAGCTACAGAGCTTGCTAAGGTTGGATTTGTTCAGACTGGTGAATAAAGGGGAGGCATAGAGAAGGAGAGAGATGGGAACGGGCAATAGCAGTTCTAGCAAATGGATTAAGAAAAGGTTTAATCTTATAAAGGGAGCCAGGTTTTTTATTAAAGGATTTGATGGGTTCCTATCATGTAGTCGAACTTTTACAAGTTCAAACCACATATGATCGAGACCATACATTCAAATTTGTAAAAGTTTGAGCGTTTCAATGGAAATCTCCATAAGCAGAGGTTTCCATTCACTTCAATGTGGTGCGATCTCGGAGTTGGTATATTTAAGTAGCAGGGGGTTTGGGGCGTGCAACAATTTATTATTTTGTCCGTTTTTTTTTTTTTTTACGTAGTCGAAGTTCTGTAACTTCGAACATAATGGTTTGACCATTAGGTGTTCGGAGTTACGGATCTTCAACTATCTGACATGGACCTGGTTTGATAGTTTGGTTGACATGCATATCAAACTGAAGGTTATTATCTACTATAAAACCTAAGAGTTTAGTTTGGGCTTCTAGGGAGATAATGGTGCCATTATTAGATTTTATTACTTTCTTTACTAAATTGTATCTATACAGCAGCAGTGACACAATTTAAACATCAGTGAATTCATTGATAATTTTATTCACTAACTTCAGATGTTGTTAGAAGTAGTCACTATTTGCTTTGTTAATGTTTTTGGAACCCAAATCTCAAAATCAATACAATGAAATTTGGAAGTTGTTATGTACATAGAATAAGAGTTTATAATATTTAATACACTTTGTTTGATTTAATTGGTAGTCATGTTTCATTTATGAAACAAAGGTTTATTGTCATTATATTTTTGTTAAACATATTCAAACTATAAGTTTGTTGCATTTTTGAAATTTTGCCATTACAGCACAAACTTATATTTCAATACCACATAGTTCATGTTACATAGTTTAAGGGTTATAGATATTTCAAAAACCAATAAGGTCTTTAACACTATCTAGTTTCTTATAAGCAATGTAACCTGATGCTTAGTTAAATTGTTTATTCTTGAGAATAGCTTAATAGCACTTGGCAAAAGTTGTATTCATTACTTATTATTTCCAGATAGAACTATTTATATTGCAATATATGTTTCCCTGTTTAAGATAAAATGCAACAATTCATCAGTTATAAATACTCAAAATACTCTTAAGAAATAGTAAAGTACAGTTGTGTACACATCATAAATGTATATGTTCGAGTGTATTCACTGTTGCAGTCATCACATTTGGGTTATTTGCTTGCAGTAGCCCTCAGTCGGCCTGATTGTCAAAGTCTTGGGCCCTGCGTTGGTTGCTGTCTCATCTTCCATGAGGTAGTCAGGGGTATAAAGCATGCAGCCGACGCCATTACATCAGTTTTTCTTGCCCCAGATGTCAAGTGCCTCCATAATGGGAAGCAATTATATACAAGGTTACACCCCCAACAAAAAAGCAAATACACCAAAAAGCTTTAAGCACAGTAAACAAGAATAGAAGTATAGTCAATAGAAGTCAGGGGGCTGGAGGGAGGGTAACCAGGACTGCAACAGTGAATATACTCAAACATCTACATTTATGGTAAGTGTACACAACTGTACTATGTTCTTCGTGTTTCACTGTTGCAGTCATCGCATTTGAGTAGATTCCCAAAGCTAAGTATGGAAGGAGGTAATTAGATTGCATTAGGACCAGCTATAAGGCCCTGCAAGACTGCAGTGGCAAAGGCAGCTCAGGCTTTAGAAAAAATTGGCAAGTGGTAATGCTTGGTGAAGGTATGTACAGAACTCCAGGTAGCAGCTTCTCGGACGTCCCTGGTAGGGACAACTCTGAGAAAGGCTGTAGAGGTAGATGCAGCCCTAGTTGAATGTGGTCTTATCTCCTGTGGGGTAGGTTTTCCATGGTGCTTTTAGCAGAAATGAATGCAATGGCCTATCCACTTAGAAATGGTTTGCTTTGAAATGGCCTTCTCCTCTGCCCCTGCAGCAAATGCAACCAGCAGCTGTTCAGATTTCCTGAGAGGCTTAGTCCTGTCCAAGTAAAATCTAAGTTGTCTGTGCACGTCCAAGGAGTGCAGTATTCATTCCCCTTTATTCTGTGGATTAGAAAAGAAGGTTGGCAAATGAATAGACTGAGTAAGGGCCACACTGGATACCACCTTGGGCATAAAGGAGGGATTGGTCCCGAGGGACACCCTGTCAGCAAGAAAGATGATGAAAGGCTCCACTGCCATGAGGGCCTGTAATTCAGATACCCTTCATGCTGAAGTGATGGCTAGAAGGAAGGCTGTTGGCTCAAAGGGAGGTAGAGTGAGCTTTTCCAATACAAAGTTAAGGTCCCAGGCTGGAGTAAGGGCTCTACTGGGTGGTCTTAAGTTTTGGCCCCTCTGAGGAATTGCTTCAGCAGTGGATGAGAGAAGAGGGGTGGTTCTGTATTGTAGTGAGCTGAAATGGCTGAGGCATGAGTTTTGATGGAGGAAAAGGAAAGGCCCTTGTGAAGCATCTCAGTTAAGTATTGAATAATATGGGGTAAATTAGAAGCTGCTGTGCCCATCCCCTGAGTTTGGCTCCAGGAACAGAATCTTTTCCATTTTTCAGCATAGGATTTTCTAGTACTAGGCCTCCTTGCCTCCAGAATGACATCCATCACTTGCTTACTGAGGGATGGTAACGGAGAGATCAGGTAATTAGCCAGGCTGCCAGGTTCAGGGTTTGAAGCTGTGGATGCAGAATCTGGCCCTCCTCCTGGGACAGCAGGGCAGGGGTCTGAGGCAGGTGCCATGGTGACAGCAATGACACACTGTGCAAGAGGGGGTACGAGTGTTGGCGTGGTCAGTCTGGTGCAATCAGTATTGTCCTTGGTTTGTCCTGTTTGATCTTTAGTAGTACCTTGGAGAGGAGAGGCAGAGGGGAAAGGCATAAACTGACAGGTTTCTCCAGGTGAAGGACAGGGCATCCACTTTCCAAGCTTGTTTGTGGGGAGTCCTTGTGCGGAATTTGTCCAATTGGTAGTTCTGGGTGGAGTCAAACAGGTCTATCTCTGGGCTCCCCCATTTGTCTCAACATATTGAATATCTTTGGTTCCAGTTTCCACTCGTGTGGGTCCATGAGATTTCTCCTTAGGTCATCTGCCAGTGTATTTAGCTTTCCTGGCAGGAATTAAGCCTGTAGGTGCACTTGGTAGTTCAGGGCTGTGTTCCACAGAGCCATGGCTAGTCTGCAGAGAGGTTAGGAGTGGGTTCCCCCCTGCTTGTTTATGTACCACATAACAGTGGTGTTGTCCATCTTTACCAATAATTGTCCTGGAAGAATGTGGTCCTTGAAGGCTGTCTGAGCATTCTGTACAACTAACATTTCTTTTTGATCGATATGCAGGTGCATTTGATTTGGGTTCCATTTGCCCTGAATGCACTGCCCTGCCAAGTGAGCTCCCCATGCATAATCTGATGCATCTGTTGTTAGGGTTTGGGCGGCAGGGGGTAGAGTGAATGGCAGTCCCTTGTTTTGGTGGAAGGCCTCTGCTCACCAAAGGAACTCTATCTGTAGACAAGGTATGATAGGAATCATTGATTCTAGATCCTGAGAATGTTGACACAATAGGCTTTTTAGATACCACTGTAGTTTCCTCATCTGCAGTCTTGCATATGGAATTAGAAGAATGCAAGAGGCCATGAACCCCAGGGCTTGCAGTATTTTCCTTGCAGATAGCTGGGTCTTTGTGGCCAGTAGTTTTGAAGTAGACTGTCAAATGAACTTGTTTCTCTGGCGTGAGGTAGGCCATCTGGGAAGTTGTATTCAAGCTTGCTCCCAAGAATACAATTTGTTTGCAGGGTACAAGATGTGATTTTTTTTCGTTTATGGTGTACCCCAGGAGATGTTAGCATTTCTTTACAAATGCCAGATGATTTAATAGTATGTCCTGGCTTTCTGCCTGAATTAGACAATCGTCCAGGTATGGGTATATTTGAATATTTCTTTGCCTGCAAAATGCAATGACTGGAGCTAGGCATTTTGTGAATACCCTGGCCGCAGTAGATAAGCCAAAGGGCAGTGCAGAGAACTGATAGTGCATGTAGCCTGCAGCCTGCTCTGAAGTGTAGGTATCTTCTGCAAGATTCCCTTATTTGGATGTGCAGGTAGGCTTCCTTTAAATCCAGTGTTGCCAACCAGGCACCTTTGCCTGCATGGGAAGCAGTTGATGAAGAGTTAGCATCTTGAACTTTGGGATTACCAAAAATGTGTTTAGGATAGACAGGTCCAGGATAGGACGCAAGGAATTGTCTTTTCTGGGTACCAGGAAAAGTCTTGAGTAGAAACCTTGCCCCCATTCTTCTGGGACAGGTTGAATAGCCCAGATGCTTAAAAGAGGGAGAATTTGCTTTTGAGCCTCTACCCACTGATTTGGGGGTAGGTCTGGCCAACCGTTTGTGGTTGGTAAGGAGTGGAAGTGAAATCTGTATCCTTGGGAAACTATATTTAAAACCCATTTGTCCTGGGTAATGAGTTCCCAATTTTCTGCATGCAGGGCAATATTTCCCCCCTAAAGGAACAGTCAGTTGAGCAGGGCTTGGAAGATTTAAAGTTAAGTCATTGAGACAGTTTACCATAGGAGGGAGTCTTACTACTCTCTGCTTTGGAAATGGGAGCCTCCCACTGCTTAGACCTGTGAGTACCTTGGGACTGAAGCCTGGGTGTTCTGCTGGTTCTGGGTTTGGACTGAGAAGGCCTGGTAGAGGCAGGAAAGGACCAATTCTTAGACGGTCAATGCCTACTAAATCCGGGAGGCTGTACTTGCATGAAATTTTTAACAGTTTGTATAAATTTAGCTTTTTCCTCCATCTTTTTAAGTACTTCGTCTGCTTTGCTGCCAGACAGGTGGTCCTGATTTAAAGGAGCATCCAGCAATTTAGTTTTAACATGAGCTGGCAAAGATTGCTCCTTAAGCCAAGCATGCCTTCTAAGTACAGACCCAGTGACAGCAGCCCTGCAAGATACCACTAATGAATCAAAACCACATTGCAAAGTATGTTTTCCAACTTGTTCAGCAGAATGCATTAAATCCTGTAAATCTTTATTTTCAGTACAGTCACAAATTAACAATTTTCTATTTAAGCAATCCAGTAATATGCTGCTGATACTTTAACATATGAAACTGGCAGTTTAAGGCCTAATGGCCAAGGTTGCAGAAGTGTATACCTTCTTACCCCATCTATCCAGTGCCCTGGAATCTCTATTAGAGAGGGTAGGATTTTTGGCAGTAGTAGCCTTAATGCCCTTGGGTCCCTGTGAAATGGTCTCAGGATCCGCAGTAGGATTTTTAAAGAGGAACTTGTGAAAATCTGGTACCCTGTAACACCTATCAGGTTTTCTGGGAGCAGGAGGTAAAGAGTCAGGGGCCAGGCTAGATTCCGAGAAGGCATAATCTACAATGTCCAGTACAGGAGGGATAGCTAAAGGCCAGTGTTGAGGTAGGAGTAAGAATTCCCTAAGCCTCTTTTTGGAGTCAGAGTAATCCTGGCTTTCCCAGTGAAAATGCTCCCTAAAAGTATGCAAGGATTCACCAAAAGAGAAATCCTCTGGAGGGGAAGCAGAGGGAATGGAGTCCTCTGCATCAGAGTCCTCATAGGTAGATAAGGGCAAATCCTCAGACAAAACAGAAATTTCAGAACCCTGATCAGAAGAATCAGAAGGAAAATCAGTCCTAGGTCTCTTAGAGGGGGAAGGGTGGCTTCCCCTGATTAGAGTAATAAGGTCTTCAGCCATTCTTATCATTTGTTTTTTAGGCATAGGGACCTGACCATGCGGTCTGGGCGTCGGTTTTCTAGGCATGGATTGAGTTTTAAGCCTTGAAGAAGAAGATGGCGTCAGTTCAATATGCAAGTCAGTAGGTCTGAATACACCCTCAGAAGCCAGTGCCTGCACAGCGGCTCTGGACCCTTCCAAGGTAGAGACATCCGCAGGTTCCACAGTCGAAGAAGCATCTCGCGGCATACTGGACTCCGAATGGGTCTCAGTAGAGGCCTGCGAATCTGAAGTAGTGGGTACCAGGGGCTGTGAAAGTGCCTCACTGAGTACTGGCAAACTGACGACTAGTTTAGGAGAAGAGTCGTCGGCAGCTTTGGACCTATGTGGTCTATCTCTGTCTTTATCTTTGCATTTTTTCAGAATGTTGGTAGTTGGGTGGCTTACCGAAGCCATTTCTGGATAATTGAACTGAGTACCAAAATATTTAGATGCATAAATGAACAGATGACTAAGGCACAAAACTGACAGCGAGGTACGTCGTGGTCTGGGCCCAAGCAAGGAATGAGTACGAATGAAAATCTTTATGCAGTATTTGCTTTCCACAAGAAATACAATTGTTAACTTTTACTGATATCGGTTTAGAGCAAGAGAAAGGATCCCCAAGGGGTACTTAGCTTAGTTGAAGACTTCGGATCTGAAAATCGAAAACGAAAATTTCAGGAGTCGGACGACCAGCACTTGCGACCTGCTTCTGCTTCGAGCACCACATGGCAAGAAAGACTGATGTAATGGCGTCGCCTGCATGCTTTATAGCCCTGACTACCTGACGTCATGGAAGATGAGCCAGCAACCGACGCATGACCCAAGAATTTAATAATCAGGCCGACTGAGGGCTACTGCAAGTAGATAACCCAAATGTGATGACTGCAACAGTGAAACACGAAGAACATCTAATTTTCTCTCACACTAAACTCATAACTTTTTTGTTAAGTTAATTGATAGCTGTTTTTCTTTTATTCATTTAGAAACAATTAATCTCCAGAAATTATAATATGGAGTTCCACAACATTCATTTTTCTTTAATTCATTTTTAGGAATGACAGTTAATCTGATTAAACAGTTCTATCAGATTAGGAGTGTTTTTCACTCCATGTCTGTTAAAGGGACATTTAAAGTCTTTGTTTACTTATTTTTATGGGATTATTCACTTTACACACTTTTATTTACTGGCCTCAATATAGTTTTAAATTATGATTTCTAATAGGAATGATCAAGCTGACTTTAGGATATAGATTTTGTAAGAAAGTTACACAAAATTTGAGTGACAAAAGTACTTTGAACTTATGTCAAATACAAATACTTCATAAACAAACAAATAGGATGGACTTAACTCTACTCTCTCTAAACATTAATTGATTAAATAATCCAAGGAAAAGATCCAGTTTACTAAGATATCTAAAATTAAATAAAGTACAAGTGGTATTTTTACAAGAAACTCACTTTAAAGCAAATAACTATGTATGGAATCCAAAATAATATTTAATGCTATCTAATTCCTCTTATAATAAAAAAAACTAGAGGAGTCTTAATGCTATGGAGGAAAAATGTCACTAACCTTCAAATTATTTACAATTATGATGACAAAGACAGACTTACAACACTTGTAATAATAAGATTTAGTAACATAATTTGGAGACTGGCAAACTTGTATTGTTTTCCTGGCACTGGTGTAGGAACAGTCGAAAAACACAGATCATATTAACAAAGTATCTAAAGGCAATCTGATAATAGGAGGAGACTAACTGCATTTTGGACAATTCAGAGACCACTAATAAAAGACCTCTCCGTTTTACCCCCATAGGAAAAGCTTTTAAGATATGGGCTGATAATTTAAAACTAATCGATACATTTAGATTCAAGGAAGTTAATTCTCTATTGTTTTCCCATAGTGATCATAGATTCAATACTCAAACAAGAATTGTTAAAATCTTTATATCTCAAGACTTAGCAAATTTTTCCATAATTCCTTGCCCCTTGTTAGATCACAATTCAAACAGATTTCAAGAGATTAACTTTTACAAAAAGAAGCCCAGTTTATATCACCAAATTAAAACAATTCAAACCATAGTTAGACTCAGAAATACAATATTTCTTAGATACTAATTATACTGAAGATATAAATATAGTTATCTTTTGGATTCCCTAAAAGCATATTTATATGGCAAAACTATAACATGGTTTAATAACAAAACAAAGAAATGGGAGTCTGAATTAGTTAATATCCAAAAACAAATTACAGAAATTAATTCTAATGATTTAAGAGACTCAGTCACTAAAAAAACAGAAATTGGAGAATTAAACAAAAAATACAATGAAATTTTAACCCATGAAACTAATATGGCTCTAGAAAAATTAAAACTAAGTTCATATTCTGTTTCACCAAAACATATGCATAACCTAGTAATGAGAATAAAAAGACAATCCACTGAAAATATCACAAATGCTATTCATGAAGGGAAAAACAACAAAAAAGAATCAGATACAAGTGATATTCTGGATGCCTTTAAATATAATTATGCAGAACATTATAAAAATAATGATTCACATCACAATATTCTAGATTTAGGTTTGGATTCTTCTAAAATAAAAAAATACCAGAAAAAATAATTATAAATATTCAGTAACAAATCTCTCTCAAAGAAACAACTGAAAAAACTAATGAAAGCAAAAATAAAGCTCCAGGAATTGATGGACTTATCGAATTATATAAATTATTCCCAATTTCAGCAATATCAATCTTGCATAAAGCTCTAAATGAAATACATTTGCAAAGCAAAATTCCACCTTCATGGAGATATTCACTAATCACCCCTATTATAAAGGAAAATAAAGATCCTAAACAATGTAGTTCATATAGGCCAATCTCACTACTTAATAACAATTATAAAATCTTTATGTCTATCCTGGTTAATAGAATAAAAAAAATCATTGATACACGTCATTAGTGATGATCAAACAGGTTTTATTTATAATAGACATACACATGTTAACATCCAAACAATTTTAATTATTGTAGACATTCTAAATAGAGACAATCAAGAAGCCCTTACAGTTGCTCTGGACATTGAAAAAGCCTTTGCTTCACTAAAATGGGATTACCTTTTAAAGTTTTAGAAATCTATGAATTTCCTGCACAATTCATTGCATAAACAAAAAATATTTATAAAAAGTATCTTGCCTATGTAAAATTGGGTCCATTTACCTCAGAAAACATTGAAATTACTAAAGGAACAAAGTAGGGCTGTCCCATGTTCCCAATCTTATTCGCATTAGCAACAGAACTTTTTTTCTTCAATAATTCGTTATAACCCTAAAATTAAAGGCATTGATATACATGGTCAGTTTAATTCTAAAATAATACTCTTTGCCAATGACCATACTCCTTACTCTAAATTAATTCAGATGAATCCTTACATGAATTAGACTTACAAGTCGAAAACATTTATCATATTTCAGGTTTACGTGTTAGCAAATCTAAGTCCAACTTCATGTTGTTAAATAAGAACAATGATATTCATTTAAACATAAATCAAATAATTAGAAAACAGGCTTCCTCTATAAACTATTTAGGGATAGTACTATGTGAAAACATAGATTTAACTTTAACCACAAATTATAACAATATTGTGAACACTTTAAAAACACATATTGAAAAATAGAATAAATTGTACTTTAAATTTGAAGATAGATTGCAACTAATTAAGATGGTTCTACTCCCCAAAATAAATTACATTGCGCAAGCTATTCCTATAATTCCCACCAAGAATCTTCTAAAAAAATAAAAATTCTTATAAATTTTCTTTGGTTCCTAAAAAGAAATAGAATAGCCTTCTCAAATCACATAAGACCTTGGGAATTGGTACAGATTAATTTTCCAGATTTAGAATCCTACATTAAAGCATCCATTTTCAAAACAATCAAACTGGATAGATCCAAAATTCTCTTCTGCATGGAAGTCTTTACATACTATCATCTTCCTAAATGAAAATAAATTAACTAAAAATCTACAACTAAATGAACAAAATAATAAACTTTGGCATATCCTGTGTGTTAATCTACAATACAATATCTCTAAACCTACTAATCTAAATTATACAAATTATATTTATAATTTATTTAGAATTTTTATTAATATCAATACTGATATACAATTATGGTTGGAATTACTTCCCTTTATATCCAGTGAGTGCATTTTCAGGTTAAGGGTTGTAGCATTAAGCAGCATGACCTTCAGTTTGCTTTTTGACAAATCTTTTATGTTGGAAGATTTGTCTTTGGGACTCTGCCTAAAAAAGGTACAATGGGGGAGGTAAGACCCTTGGCCAGGATCTGGAATTCCAGTGGGGACAGGTGGAGGCCATCTCTGGCAAACCTTTGAGGCCTGTCAACCATGTCCTAGGCAGACAGACACTGGATACCGTCGGAATGACACCCGAAACTAAGCTAATCGTTGAAGTCAATTTTCACTGGTACTGTGGTAACATTCTTGGTGAAGGTAGGATGCTGCTTAGGGCTAGGGTCATACCTGCCTGGGACACACACTCTCAGAGCTCAATCATGTCTCTCTTCATATAGCCCAGGGAGGTATGTCTCAAGTCATTCACACCAACATGGGCAATGACAGTCACATTTGTACTTACTATGGAGGGACTTAAGTGCATGCATGATGTGGTGTGGTGGATTCTGGCACCAGATAAATAACCATGACCTTCTCCTTTCAAGTCTGGTGAGGGGCACATCAGTGTTTCACAACTGAGTCACCAATGACTAGTATGTTTGGTTTACTGTTATGTCTTGTGGGCTGTGATGGTTTATTGTTTTGCCTTATGGGCTGTGTTTGTGAAAGATGGGTGTGTTTCCCAGTCCTAGGGAAACCTGGAGTCTTTCTAGCAAACTCCAGAGCATGCTCAGTAAAGCATAAAGGTGAGTCAGCAAAGTCAAAACGTGCCCCCACCCAGCATCATAGTCAACTGTTGTAATTATGGTGGAAATCACAAACCTAAAAGAGAGAAGTGCTTAGCTTTTGGTCAGCAGTGTCATTCTTGCAATAAGTGGAATCATTTCAAAAGATTTTGTAAATCAAACAAGGTACATTCTTTTATTAAAAGAGGGCATTCCAAGAGGCAAGTTGATCCATTAGAAAGCTGTGACACGAATTATGCGGACGGCTTGTCTGTGCTTGGTGAAACAGTTAATGCAGTAGATTTAAGGGCAATGAATGTGATCTTTTTTCCTGTTTGGATCAATGGGAGTCCTGTACAGCTCAAAGTAGATACTGGCTCAAAGTGCAACATTATGTTAGCAGAAACATTTGCAGAGTAAAAGATGCAGAACAACTTGATTTGACCAAAAAGTGTGGAAGTTTGTTGCTTATGGTGGTGAAGAGATTCAAACCGAAGGCTCAGTAGCGCTTTCATGTTACTCTGCTGGAAACAGCTATGACCTGCAATTTTTTGTAGTCAAGAGACACGTGCAGTCATTATTAGGCCTCAAAGACAGTTTAAAATGGGAATGTTTTCATTTAATAAAGAAGCTCACCACGTGGGCCTGAAAGACAACAGCTCAAAGTTTGCCCAAATTATTTTTTCTAAGTATGCTGATATTTTTACAGAAAAATTAGGCAAGCTACCAGTTGTGTACTCCATGAAGTTAGACCCGGAGGTCAGCCCAGTTGTCAGACCAGCACAGAACGTTCTAGTAGCTATGCAGGACAGAGTCAAAGCACAGCTAGACCTAATGGTACAGCTAGGAGTAATTTGTCCAGTAGAAGAACCTACTGAATGGGTGTCCTCCATGGTAGTAGCTCAGATGATATCAGAATATGTATTGATCCAAGAGATCTGAAGAAAACATTAAAAAGGCCTCATTAACCAATGTGCACCATTGAAGAGGTTGCTGCCCCGTGCCAAACTCCAATTTTTTTTCTGTCTTAGATGCAGAGAGTTAATTTTGGCAAATTTTGCTTGACCAAAAACCTTCATTGCTAACCACATTTGGTATGCCATTTGGAAGATACAGATTTCTGAGAATGCCATTTGGAATAAATTCTGCCAATGAAGTCTTCCAGTGTGCAATGGAACAAATTTTTTCTGGATATCAGTGTGCTATTATAGTAGATAATATTCTAGTAGGAGGCAATGGTGAAGGCGAACATGATAGAAACCTCAAGAAAGCTCTGGAAAGAGCAAGTCAAGTGAATCTTAAGCTGAATCCTCAGAAGTGCAAATTCAGGCTATGAGAAGTTATTTATGTTGGTCACTTGGGTACGAGTTCACAGCTACGACCGGATCCTTCCAAGAAAGCAGCAATTGTCGAGATGCCAGCTCCAGACAATGTCCAAGCCTTATTTTTCTTGCCATGGTCAATTATCTAGGCAAGTTTATTCAGATTTAAGCCACCTTTCAGCATCGCTCAGAGAGCTGACATACAAAGATGTAATTTGGTCCTGGTCAAAATATCACCAAAGAGCATTTGATGTCCTAAATCAGAAAACTGCCACCCCACCAGCTCTCAGCTACTATGATGTTCACAAACCAGTTACTCTTTCCTGTGATGCTTCTAAGTTTGGTCTAGGTGCAGTAGTCATTCTTCAAGAGGGTAGACCAGTAGGTTATGCTTCAAGAACTCTTACCCAGACAGAGATGCAATATGTCCAGATTGAGAAAGAGCTTTTAGCAATTGTGTTTGCATATTTGAAGTTCCAGGATTATATTTATGGTTGACTACCCAGACTGAAACTGATCACCAACCTCTTGTTACTATTTTGGGAAAGCCTATGCGTACAGCTCCAGCTAGACTGCAACACATGATGCTCAAATTGCAAAACTACAATTTCAGTCTTGTTTACACAAAAGGCAAACTTCTTTATCGTGCTGATACCTTATCCAGATTGCCCAGAAAAAAACATAGAACAGCATAACAATGAGCAACTTAACTCTGAGTTCATGGAAGTGAGAAAATTTTCTTCCATACATCTTGATGAGCTCAGAACTCACACAGCTTCAGATCCAATTCTCCAGAAGCTCAACCACTTTATAAGTTGAGGATGGCCCTCAAAGCAATCTTGCTTACCAGTAGAAGTACAACCTTGTTGTCCATACAGACATGAGATTTTGTCAGACAATGGTATCATCATGAAAGGTTTTACAGTGATTTTTCCAAAGTCCTTGCAACAAAAGTATATTAAGATCTTGCATTGTGACCACCCAGCAACTGATTCTACCAAAAGAAGGGTGAGAGGTCTAGTAGTTTGGCCTTCTAAGTTGAGAGATACTGAGAAAGTACTTTCATCTTGTTCAGTATGTAACAATACAAAGCCGCATCGACAAAAAGAACCACTTCATTTAAGCCAGATTCCTGAACTACCTTGGTTGACAGTAGCCACAGATATCTGCGAGTGGAACGGTCAATATTACTTGGTGTTGAAGACTCTTATTCAAATTTGTTTGCGATTGACCTACTTCCCAACCTAACTTCCAGTACTTGCATTACTAAGTTAAAGCAACATTTTTCTGTCCATGACAGTCCGCACAGTTATTTCTGACAATGGTGCACAGTTTACAAGTCATCAGTTCAAGAAATTTGTAGAAGAGTGGGACTTTGTTTATATTACGAGTAGTCCTGAAGACCCCCAGTCAAATGACTTGGCTGAACGTGCAGTTCAAAGTGCAAAACAGCTGTTAAGAGAAATCCACACATGACAATACCGATGGTTTTCTCAACTTGTTAAATCTCAGAAACATTCTTCGTCATAAACATCTTGGTTTACCTGCCCAAAGACTTGTGTCGAGAGAAACTAGACCCACACTACCAACCAGCATACCTCCCAACCATACTGAATTACTCGTTTTTTTCTGAGTTTTGGGGTCCAAATAATGGGGTGGCACAATTCCCGAGTGGCACCCCTAAATTTCCGAATTTCCCAGCTGTTTTATTTGAATTTTCTTTTTCCGGCCTTATGAGCTGACGTCATCACGTGCGTGATGTCAGCTCCGTGAAACAGCCTGCCAGCCTGTCAGAATTGAGCTCAAACAATAACATGAGTTTATTTCCGGCCAGCCACGAGGGAATGGAACTTCTGTTTAAGCTGCAGGAATAAGGAAATGGAACTCGGAGCGAGCAGCAAGGCAAGGCTAGAATGGACAGACAGCAGCAGAGGTAATGAAAAATGTTTTAGATGTTAAGTTCCTTACTTAGCTTTCCGTTTTTAGTGTGACCAGAGAAATCCATTATGTTCTGTACAGTTAAGTAATGCTGCTGTTTTTATGTATGTTTTTAGCTGCTCTGTAGAGTTAAGTAATGCTTCCGTTTTTAGCTGCTGCGCAGAGTTAAGTAATGCTTTAGCGAGAACCAAGTGTATGAGTTAAGTAATGCTTCCGTTTTTAGCTGCTCTGTAAAGTTAAGTAATGATTCAGTTTTTAGCTGTGTAGAGTTAAGTAATGCTTTAGCTGTAGAGTTAAGTAATGCTTCCATTTTAGCTGCTCTGTAGAGTTAAGTAATTCTTTAGCGAGAACGGTGTGTGTGTAAAGTTAAGTAATGCTTTAGCTGTAGAGGTTTTTAGCTGCTCTGTAGAATTACGTAATGCTTTAGCGAAACGGAATGTGTGTGTGTGTGTGTGTGTGAGTGGGGGGGTGCGCGCTTTAGCTGAGTTCAGTAATGCTTCCGTTTTAGCTGCTCTGTAGAGTTAAGTAATTCTTTAGCGAGAACGGTGTTTGTGTGTGTGTGTGTGTGTGTGTATATAGAGTTAAGTAATGCTTTAGCTGTAGGTTTTTAGCTGCTCTGTAGAGAGTTAAGTAATGCTTTAGTGAAATGGAGTGTCAACCTATTAGCCAGTCCTACTCAGTTATCAAAGCTGGAATAAAAATAAGTAAATAAAGTCTTTGTAAACAATAACCTTTCATATAAACTCCTTATACATTCTTAGAGAGGTAGTATAGCCTATCGGAATTGAGCATTTGAGCTCACGAGTGTATTCCAGGCTGTTTAGAAGCAGGAATGGTGCTGCTGGTTCAACGAACAAGCCGCAAGGTGACTGCTGCAGAATGTGGAAAGAGAGGTATCTGAAGTAATTGCAATGATTATGCTGTGGAACAGAACAGAGATATTTATTATGTTGTGGTTGAACTTCTGGAAACAAGCCCTGAGGTATTTATTATGCTGAACCGAAGGCTGTATTATGCTGAATGAAGGCTGTATTTATTATGCTGAACTGAAATTTATTATACTGAACTGAAGCCTGAAGGCTGTATTTATTATGCTGAACTGAAATTTATTATGCTGAACTGAAGGCTGTATTTATTACGCTGAATTGAAGGCTGTATTTATTATGCTGAACTGAAATTTTTTGAGCTGAAGGCTGTATTTATTACGTTGAACTGAATGCTGATGTGTGTGTGTATGCACATTAGTGTTTATGGTAAATGGGGTCCAATAACCAGGTAATAGGACATTGGAATGGCTGCAGGGGGACTCTGGTGCCATATTTTGGTTGTCTGTTCTTCAGTTTGCATTTGAAAGTGGTATCCCACAATTCCATTGGAATGGGTGGGTTTCTGTAATTATGTATGCAAATTTTATGTTAAACAGTGTACAGATTTGTACCTATTTTTCATGGTCCTTGTCCAGATTTTTGATGTTTCCAGGTTGAGAGGTATGTCAACCAGCAGTAATTTAATGGTTCCAAGTGCTAACAACAAAGCTGTAAAAGCCCAACTGTTGAAAAAGCCTTTGTCCCAGAAGTCTTACTATGATAAAATGAGCAAACCACTCTGTTCTTTACAAAAGAAAGAGATAGTGAGGATGCAGACATCAAAAGATTTTGATTGGATCGGATTTGTGAAAAGTTTGTGTTAAGAACAGAGATCGTACATTGTGGAATCACAAGGAATGGAATTCAGATGAAATCAGAAGCATTTGTTACCAGTGTTCAAAACAGTGTTACAGCACCTTGCCTGTGACAAAGTCAGAAGTTATGTACTCACCATAACATTCCAGGTTTGTTGTCCATGATCTCACCTTCTATTTTGCTGGTTGGTTCGGAGCCAATCCTTGGCTCTGACTCAGCCACATACTAAAGCTCGAGAGCTTCTACTGGCTGGAGGCTAGACCCTACCCAACATGCCTAGCGAGAGTTACCCAGATCTCATTTGTGATAACCCAGAACACTAGACTATACATATACACACACACACACACACACACACACACACACACACACACACACACACACACACACACATGTATCCCACCAAGGCAACAGTAATAGACCCTCAGCTATATAAAGACTCATGAGGCAAAAAGGGAATCAGACCACATATGGTCTAATACCAAATAATTCCTCTCGATCCTCCAGGAAGGGGGAAGGAGGGTGGGATGCAAGAAAGAAGGCGAAATCATGGACAACAAACATGGAACGTTATGGGGAGTACATAACTTCTTTATGTTATGTTGTTCCTATCTCGCCTTCATTCTTGCTGGTTGGGACAGCGTCCCCAGCACCTTCTCTCTCGGGTGGCTCAAGGGAATAAACTCTTCAGAACAGTGGAACCAAAGGATGCCCTGTTCCAGGAGGCCACATCTACTTTGTGATGAGTGATGAAGGTATAAGGATTAACCCAAGTGATTCCACCATTGACTCTAAAGGCAGTCTGGCTTGAAAGGCAGTAGAGGTATACATTGCTCTAGTTGAATGCCCTTGAATTTTTCCTGGTAGTTGTTTACGCTGTGAGCTATAAACATAAGTGATGGTGTCTATAAGCCATTTCGATAAGGTTACTTTTGAGATTGAAGTTCCCTTTCTGTTTTCTGAGAAAGATATAAACAATTGATCAGATTTTCTGAATTCAGTAAAAATGTAACTGTCTATTAACATCCAGTTGGTGAAGTTTATATTCTGCCTTGTTGCCATGATCAGGGAAGAATACAGGTAGTTCTATTGATTGATTTAAATATGACTCAGAGCATACTTTTGGTAGGAAGGAGGGACTGGTCCTGAGAGAAACTCTGTCTTTGTGAAAAATTAGATAGGGAGGACGAATGGAAAGAGCTTGTAATTCTGATACCCTCCTAGCTGAGGTAATGGCTGTTAAGAAGATTGTTTTCCCAGTTAAGAACTTCAGAGAACAAGCAGCAGCTGGTTTGAAAGGAGGAAGAATCAGGGCAGCTACAACTAAATTTAGATCCCAAGAAGGAGGTGGTTCTCTTATTGGGAGTCTTAAGAGGATAGTACCTTTTAGGAAAGCTTTGCATAACCCGTGGGACATAAAGGAGCCCATTTCACCAACATGATAATTGGAAA
This sequence comes from Protopterus annectens, assembly GCF_019279795.1. Classification (NCBI taxonomy): domain Eukaryota; kingdom Metazoa; phylum Chordata; order Ceratodontiformes; family Protopteridae; genus Protopterus; species Protopterus annectens. The sequence continues at coordinate 922,396,409 of NC_056748.1, read as the reverse complement.
TGGCAGCCAGCTTAACTCGGATAGTGGCTGCAGTTGTCCTTGGTTAAAAGTTTCAGCTAGAAATTCAAGGATCTTCAAAATGGATGCTGTAAAAGGATCAATATGATTTTTGACAGCCCAACAAGAGAACCTCTTCTATTTGCTAGCAAAAAGCTTTCTTGTTGTAGATTTGTGCAAAGAAATCAAAATGTGTCACACTGGTGGGGAAATGTCAGGAAGCCTGGGTAAGATGGGAAGTGGAGAAACCAAGCTGTCAGCTTGAGGGTCTGAAGAGAAGGGTGGAGTGTTCCTGATTGATGGATCAGGAGATCCGGAACTGGGTTCAGGATCCAAGGCTCCTCCTGAAGATGGGGCCATAGGAAGGGGAACCATATCTGACAAAACCACTAAGGGGCGATGAGGATTAGTTTGCAATGCAATGATTTTGCTTTTTGAAGAACTTTGGGTATTAATGGAAATGGGGGAAAAGCATACAGTCGTCCTGGGGGCCAATCGTGAACAAGTGGATCCCTGGGTGACTGTCCCGGAGGGGAGACTAGGGCAAAATAGCTGCTGCATTTGGTACTGATGGACGTGGCAAAAAGGTCGCAGGAAGGCTGGCCCCACTTGCGAAAAATGTGGTGTGCAATTTCATGCTCCAGGGCCCACTCGTGTGGCATCAGAATTGCCCGGCTTAACTTGTCCGCTATCACGATGGATTTCCCCAGAATGTACATCGCAGTCAGAAAACGTTGATAAGACATTGCCCATTGCTATACTCATAGAGCCTCTTAACACAAGGGGTAAGATCTGGTTCCACCCTGATTGTTGATGCACCACACTATGGACATGTCTGTTTGAACTGCAATAGTCCCTGCAGGAAGACAGCGCTGGAGTGCTTGCAAAGCCAGAAGCATCGCTCTCATCTCTAGGACGCTGATGTGCAAGTGATATTCATGTTGCTGCCAAGTTCCTTGAACAGTCTGTCCCAGATAATACCCCCCCACCCTATCTGGGAAGCATCCGTGGTCACTGTGGCTACAGGTTGGGGAAGGACAAATGGTCTGCCTATCGTTACCTGCATAGACTGAAGCCACCATTGTAGATACTTCTTGCAGGTATCCATGATGAGAATTTCATGTGACATGTGTAGATCCTGCATGGACCATCGAGCAAAGAGAAGCCACTGTAATATCCTCATATGGAAGAGCGCCAAGGGAACTAGTGCTATTGCCGCCATCATCGACCCTAGCACTTTGAGAACAAATCTTGCTTGTATCTTCTTTCTCATGATCAAAATTGAAACCTGATGTCGTATGACTGACACTCTCTCGAGGCAATTTTGCTATCATGTCTTTTGTATTTACATCTGCTCCTATAAATGTAATATGTTGACAGGGCAACAAGGCATATTTTTCGTAGTTTATAGTGATGTCTAGCTCTGAGCATAGATGAATTGTGGTGTTCCTTGCCTTGGTTAGTCAATGCTCAGTAGTGACGGGAAGGAGCCAGTCATCTACATATGGAAACACCCAGAATCCTAGACGCGTCAGGTGAGCCGTAACTACTGCCATGGATTTGGTGAACACTCTGGACGCTGTAGTGAGATCAAAGGGCAGAAGTCTGAACTGGTAATGACTTGATCCCAGCCGGAAGCATAGATATCTCCTGGATCACCTGTAGATCTTGATATGGTAGTACACATCATGGAGATCGATGGAGCACATCCAACTGTCCTTTCCCAGAAAAGGGAGTATGGTCTGCAGTGTCCGGAACTTTTGTTTTCTTGACAGACTTGTTCAGTCTGCTGAGATCCAAAAAGGGCCTCCAGTCCCCTATCTTCTTTGGAACTAAAAAGAATCTTGAGTAAGTTCCGGATCCGATTTAGTCTCTGGGGACTTCTTGGATGACTCGTTTTTCTAGCAACCTTTGAACTTCTAGGGTCGCTTGTTCTTTTAGATTGGGTGGGATAACTGGGACTGACTTTTGGGGAAGGGGTGACAGAGAATGGAATGCTGTATCCCCTGGATATAATCTACTGTACCCATGTGTCTTTTGTGATATTTTGCCAGGCTTCTGGGTACAGTGACAATCTCCCTCCAACTGCTTCCAGAGGTGGACAGGCAGGCCTCCTTTCAGGAGCGCTGGAAGGGCCTACCAGAGAATGTATCTCTGTCGCCCTGATTCTGCGGACCCCCTCTGCCACGAGGGTGGTGTCTTCCATTATTTTTTCCCCCTCTGCCCCTAGGGGAAAATTCACCATGTGCATCAGGCAAAGCTCCCTGGGATTTCTAGAACCACATTTTTCTGCCCTTCTGACCTTTGGGATAAGGTCTAGTAGGCATGGAGAAACGTACTCCTACGGCAGACAGTTTTGCCTTCTTGCTTGCACCTGGTAAGAGTCTCTTTTACCTTGGGCCCAAACAATGATGAGCCATCAAATGGGGCGCTGATAAAGGAAGACTTGAAGGGCTCCACGAACTCGCAAAGGTGCATCCAGGAATGTCTCCATAAGGCAATTCCTGTGCCTGCTGCCCTGCTCGCTCCATCAGCTGCGTAGGAGATAAGCCACATGGAGGAGTTAACTACAGAAGATAAGGTCGCAAGCTGGGAAGCAGCCTTGTCTGAAGCTCCCACACCTGTAGGATCCTGCTCTTTGAGGAGATCCCTCTGGAGACGAGTAAAATGGGACAAATAATTCAGTGTCCTAAGGGTAAAGGCCATTGAAGAAAACATACGCTTCCCATATCTGTCCATTGTATGGGACTCCTTGTTTGGTAGATGGACAGAAGTTTCTGCTAATTCCTTCTTTGTGGCTGCCGCATCCACCATAGCATAAACTGGAACACCCTTAGTCACGAAAAGTTTGTCCTCTGGCACTGTAACAAACTTATTGGGTCTCCTCGGAACCAGTTCCATAGATTCTGGAGAGCCCCACACCTTTTGACTGACTACACCCAGCAGCTTGTCGAAAGGTGGAGGCACTCAAGAGGTGGAAGGGTGAAAACCAAATGCCACCAGGTACACAGACTCATGTTCAGAAAGGTTAAGGGGCTCCAAGCCACCCCTCTGCTTAAGGATTTCCAGGATGTCTGCAAAACAGACATCCTCAGAGGGGGACTGTAGGGACCCTTCTGAGTCCTCCAAGTCCATGTCTGACGTGAGAGACTCGGGGAGTCCAAAAGCTTCCTCTTACAAGTCCTCTTCTGAGGGACCTCTGGGGAGGTTTCGGAAGAGGGAAGGGTCACCCAAGGCGGTGTCCTGGGGCATCTCCCTATGCTTTGGATGGAGGGGTGTTGTGGAGGTAGACACTGGCCCAAAGGGGACAGAGCAGCTGGAGCTGAGGGTGGAGCGGTCTGGGGGGACAGCAAACTCATTACCGCGAAGGCACCACAATCCCAGCCCAAGAGAGTCTCCGGCTCTGAAGAGCCGAGAGACCTCCCCTGCACCAAGGGCAATGGCTCCAAGGCTGATGTAGGCGCTGAATTCACCTGCACCAAAGCCTAAGTGGGAGAGTAGGATCCGACAAGGGCCCGATCCCGCTCTCCCCCCCCCACCCCAGAGCCGACGGAGTGTCGGCTCCCAGATCTCTCGACAGATGGCAGTATCAATGAGATCGAAGCAGGTGTTGAAACTGAAAAACTGGGGGTGGTTTTTGGGTCCGGCAGTTCCACCACAATGACTTCCATGCATTCCGGCTCCGAACTCATGAGAGTTGAAGGAGGAATAGATGACAAAGTAGGTTGGGCAGTTGGCTCCACGTCCATATGGGCTGGGTTCGATAAAATTTTAGCCAAGGCCGGTGTCCGATGTAACCTCTTCACCACCCTCTCCACATCATCATCTGAAAGGCTCCTGGATGATTGAGAGGAATGGGTGGATGAACAGTGAGTACCTGTCACAGACTGGAGAAGTGGAGATGGTGGTACAGAATGTACCAGTTCCAAGGATGGAGACCGGTTTCTTTTTTGGCTCCTGGTTGGTTCTGAAGACACTGAAGGAACCGAAGGAGATTGTGTCTTGTCGGACCTGATAGACTTCGATCAAACAAACTGTGTTTATCCTGTCTTTTCGATGGTTCCAAGGCTGGACCCAACAAAGTTGCTTTTTTGGAGGGCTTATCAGTTTTACCTGCCTAATTCCCTTCTAATGATGCCTCAAAAGGCCTTTTGAGTAACCCTCGCACAATTAATTTATTCTTCCGCTCCTGCAGGACCCTAGAACTAAACTCATGACATATGGAGCAAGAGTCCTGCAGGCGAACGGCTCCTAGACATTACACGCAGCTTGTATGACATTCTGTTAATGACATTTTTTGTGTGCATGAGTCACATTTTTGAACCCAGAAGGTCTGGATTCTTTGGAAGACTCCTTAAACAACTCTGAAAATCAAAAAACACAATAGCTAACAACACTGACTGCAGAAGAAAAAACAAACGAGAAGCAGACAGAGAAGGCAAGTTTTTTTTTAAAGGAAAAGGAGGGTGAGGAGAGTCTCTAAGTTAAACGACAACTCCTCAGCCTGAGGAGATGCCTCTAACATAAATGGTGAACTTCTGGAAAAAAAAAGTAAAAGGGAGGAAGGGGAGCCCTCTAACTGAAATGGGCCGAAAATTAAAGGGACAAAAAATGAATCCTCTAATTAAAATAGATTCGTTAGGGACTAGCTAAAAGGAATTAGTAGACCTGAAAGGAAAATGACGGCCTCAACAACAAACAGCAAAAAAGCAACAGTCAAAAGGGCACACAAGCACTTAAAGTATTCCCCAACTATAAGGAAAAACTACTAATGAGGTAATGATATTTAACAATAAGTACAAAAAACACAACTTAGCCTGAGCCTGTCGCAAAGCAATCCCGTAGCTTCTAGCGGCAAACAAGATCTGGGTAACTCTCACTTGAGATTTTGGGATATGGTCTAGTCTCGAGCCACTGGAATCTCGTGAGCTTTAGTATGCAGCTGAGTCGGAGCCGAGGATCTGCTCCAAACCAACCAGCAAGAATGAAGGTGAGATAGGGACAACATAACATCTCTACTTCTCAGAGTGACTTGTCTATTCCAGAGGACATTCAGTCAGCAACCCCCATTCCTGAGAAAATCCCTGAAACTCCTCAAGAAAAACATTCTCCACTGACTGTCCCTGTTACTAAACCCAGTCCTTACTATTATGTCATGAGATCAGGTTGCATCTCGAAACTTACTTCCAGATGCACAGCAAACTGGACATTAGTGTTTGTATAACTACATGCCTATTCAAATGTCATTGTTTACATGAGACCGCTCAGTAAAGAGAGGGAGGATGTAGATCAGTGTGTGTGATATATCTTTAAGAAACTTTCCAGTGAGTCAGCGCATGCATATAAGTACTGGACACGTGCAAGCAAAAGTGCCATTTTGAGTGAGCAGCCAGAGTGTGAGCATGCAAGTATGTAGTCAGGTAGTTAGACAGTTCGTTTAAGTTTAATGTTCCTGCCATCCATCCAGATGTATTTGTATACAATAAACTACTTAACGAACACCCAAGCCTCAATGTCTTCTTAATGCACATAAGAAGAGCAAAAAAAGGCTCTGGAGCCATTAGCCTAGTAATCCCCTATGAACTAGGTTCTTTGAACTCCTTTACCTAAATAGAATAAATGGTAAAGCAAACATCCACTCTAAAGACCTAAACTTATACTATCACATGAATACCACCAGATGGTATTGTAGATACCTAACCCAATGTACCCCACCCCTAGAAACAGGCTGCTCTTACCTATCAAGCAGGGTAATTCCCTAGCAACTTTTAAATCTAGTTTGAATGACTGGAAATAAGTGAAGAAAGCGTACTTAAAATGGTAGCAATGTTAGTCCCAATATTGGGTGTGGTGACTAAGTTACTCAATGGTCTCCTTGAATGCAAGCTTAGTAAAAACCTTTGAACATATGAAGTACACACAAGACACCACAAAGAAACCGAAAAGAAACAAAGGTGAATGTCTCCATCAATCCACTCTCCCTGCTACAGTGACAAACGCCCTGGCAGGACAAACCTCTCATGCTAAACCCAGTCTCAACCTTCCCCACCCAGACAAGCTCTTGCCACCAAGGTCTACTATTAAAATATGGATTAGCTGGGTCATACAGTATTCTTTTTGGTGCTACAAAATCACCTTTCTCACCATTTCCTTGACTCCTGAATAAGGGTACTCTTTCAGGTTTTCCAGTGGTCAACCCATCAGGAGCAAATGGAACTGGGACAGGTGAGAAACATTTTGAGCCCTGAAGTCTAAAGCAGCATGACAGAAAATATTTTTGCCAGATCTGTTCATACCATTGAACACCCTGTCCAACAAAATTATGACAATGTGTTGGAATCTCTAGCCCCTGAAAAATTTCACACACAAGTCTGCACTAGAACATGGAATGTCGCGCAGTGAGACGTTTGTGCAAGACAGCTGCCCTTTTAAGGAGTTACAAAGCTACTGTCTGGGAACTTCCAGACAACAACAATGGCATTTATTAGGACAATGACATAACTAAGGTTTCTAATTTTTCTTCTCAAGATAACTTTTTCTGGGGATTAAAAAAGGTACTTCTAATTTAGTTCAATAAGAACTTCTGGAGCTTTAGAATTAGTCATCATTCGAAGAAGACCACAACAGCAGAAATAGCATCAACATTCTTGTCCGTCTCAGACAGCAGCCTCAGCCCACTCTAATTTCCCTGCCTAGGAAGATTTTAGAAAACAGGTAAATAGTGTTCTACCACCAAACCCCTGAATAATGGGCCTAAACCCATTTTACACCACACATGAAAGATAAAAAGAGGAGTATGTTCAGGAGCAAGAAATGGACCTTTATAGCAAGTATACAAATCAAGTACAAAATAAAAGACTTGCTAGTGGCTTTTGCAAGGTCCTGCGATAGCATCAGGTTGTATGCACTGAAATTATATTCCATCATCTGTTCAGTCATAAAGCACAAGGGGAAAAAAAGTTATGTACTCACTATAACATTGCATCTATGATGTTAATTTTCATTCTTCCTCAACTGATAGGTCTCAGATCTGACTTGGCACCTTCTTACAGATCCTTAGATACAGATCCTTAGATCCAAACTCTCGAGCTTCTCCCTTTACCCATAATTCCCTGCCAGCTTAACACACCTCAGATTGAGTTTGCTGCCTATAGAAGATAATGGATAATACATTAAGAGAACTCAAAAAGGTATAGAATAAAAAAAAAAAGAACTGGAGTTCAAACAGTTCCCAAAGTGATACCCTTAGATCTCTCCAGTAGCAAAGGGAAGGGGTTAAGTAAGGTGGGAAGTTAAGGAAAAATGAACACAGATATAACATTATGATGAGTACATAATCTTTTTACCTGATGCTGTCATTTTCATTCATTCCTCAACTGATGGGACAGAGTCCCCAACTAGACTACTATGGAGCCAAAGCAGCTCTGTTCCCAGGAATCAAATCCTATTTGTAATGAGCAATAAAAGTATGAGCAATGGACCAAGTGGCAGCTGGACAAATCTCATCTATGGAAGCTCTCCACCAAAAAGCTGAGGACCTTGTGGAATGAGCTCTAGGAGGCTTAGGCAAGTACAACCCTCTTTTACTATAAATAATAAAAAAAAAAAGATGCAATCAGTTAGCCATTTGACCAGTGTAACTTTAAAAACTGACTTGTTCAATCTATTAGGCAAGAAGGATACAAACAACTGGTCAGTCTTCTGAAAACCTTTGGTTTGTTGGAGATAAAACCAAAGTTGTCTATGTACATCCAAAAGCAGCAGCATGCAATCTACCTTATTTGAAACATTTGGGAAGAAAACTGGGAGGTTAAGGACCTGGTTGACATTTGACTCAGAAGTTACCTTAGGCAAAAAAGACGGGTTGGTCTATAAGGAAACCCTGTTTTTGTGGAAAAACAGGTAAGGGAGTTTACAGGATAGAGCCTGGAGTTAGGATACTCATCTAGCTAATGTAGTAGTGACTAGAAAAATGGTTTTCCAAGACAAAAACTTGAGGTCTGTTCTGGCTGAAGGTTCAAAGGGGTCTTGGGTCAGAGCTTGAAAAAAGATAATTTAATCCTGAGGAGGAATAAGTTCCTTTAGTGGCACTGTGACGCCCGTGCCCTGGCCCAGCAATCAAGGAGCTTCAGTCCTCACCACGAATACCAGTAAGGGGCGTCTCGTATAGGAGAAAAGGATAACAAATACACACAGTAAAGTGCAATTTCCCTTAAGAGAGCACAGAGATCACAGTCAGTCCGGGGCTGGTCGCTCCCTTGCTCTCCAGGTCCCCAATAAGACTCCCCACTGGTACAGCTATAGGGTCCAGATCTCAGCCTAGTGGGCAAGCTAAAACCTCTAGCACCATCTCTGTCCAACCAGTACTTCGTGTCCCTGCCCAAGTAGCTGACATAAACAGACACGCACACATACTTTGAGTAGAGTTTATACAACCACACAGACACTCCTGTGGAAGGTTGGCAGAGGTTCTCCAGCTGTGCCCCTTTTTCCTCAGACTATACGGTAGTACCAGCTGCCACCAGCCACTAATATTTATCAGCTAATGAAAGGCCCTTAAAAGGGTGTCCAATTATTATTCTTCTTCATTCAGCTTTTCCCGGTTAGGGGTCGCCACAGCAGATCACCTGTCCGCTTATGATTGGCAGTGGAGTTTTTAAAGTGCCGAGTTGTCGCCCAGTGCCCAACCTTCCACAGAAGGCACACACATGCACACACTCACACCTAGGGCAAATTTAGAGTGTCCAATCCACCTACAGTATGTCTTTGGGATGTGGGAGGAAACCGGAGCACCCGGAGGAAACCCACGCGACCACAGGGAGGACATACAAACTCCGCACAGAAGGCACCCCAGCCGAGGATCGAACCGGAGAACCTCTTGCTGTGAGGCAGCAATGCTAACCTCTGCACCACTGCAGCCAGCCAAAAGGGTGTCCAATTATTACTGTGCAATATTATTATCCAATTGGTAGTATACCCCAGGGCTAAAGCTATTGAAGTGGCTTTGTACAATTTTACCAAAGGCATGCAAGTACTATAAAGAGCTTAAATTATCTCTACAAAAACAGCCACAGTTGAAAGGGTTTAAAAATATTTAACAACAAATAGTCAAAACACAAGACAATAATTTTTACTACACAGTGCTAGTCAAGAGTTCAGAGATCACAGAGAGATACTTAAAATAATTCAGTAGTACAGTTCTGATATCACAGAAAAGCAGTCTAATCTTTCTAGTTTCTAGTTATTTCTAAGAGAAAACAATTCAAAGATAAACTTACATATAGAGCAAGACAGTGCTAATGAGTTGGATGGTCAAGACAAAAATGCTTATGCTCTCTGATTCTCTCTGTTTTTAAAATCACATTCCTGGTTCACATTACATCATTCTTCACACTTCCTTGGATTCCCAGGCTAACAAACTACATGTACATTTTTCCCCTCTGGGCAGAAACCAGAGCAATAAAGGACATTTATGCATGCAAATTCTGGCCATTAACTCTGGCCTTAAAACAATAGGCAGGATGCTCCACTCTAGATTCACTGGCTCCAAGTCCTAACATCAAAGGGTCACAACATGCTGTTGTTACATATTTTTTCCGGTTCCACATGTAACACTATTTTTACCATTTAAGACAACAAGCCTGTGGTTTACATTAATATTTAGAGATGACAGAATTATCTCCAAAATTCTATCTGGCTAGGCTGCCAGCATTCATTTATCTTTACCCAATCTTCACTTATCCCCCCCCCGCCCCCGGAGAACTCAAGCTAGTTTTTCAAGTGACCCTTGAGAAATGATGCTTGAGGGAGTTCGGTCTATTTGAGTGTACCTTACCCCATTCCCTGTCTTGACAGCCCATCTGCATTGGCATTGCTAATCCCACTGAGGTGCTGCATGGACATATCATATGCCTGCAACCCCAGGCTCCATCTTAGCAACTTGGCATTTTGCTGGCTGGCTCTGTTTAACCATGTTAGGGGATTGTGATCTGTCATAACAGTGAATTTCCTTCCATACAGATAAGGCTTAAAGTTTCTGCAGTGCCCACACTATGGATAGACATTCCTTTTCTACAGCTGCATAGCATTCCTCCCTGGGTTGGAGCTTACAACCGAGATAAACAACTGGGTGCTCTTCCCCCTCTGAAGAAATCTGGCTAAGTACAGCCCCCCACCCCATGGTTTGAAGCATCCACCTGCACAACAAATTCCCCGCTCTAATCTGGACTGGCTAACACAGGGGGTCCGCCCAAAGCTTCTTTAAGCTTCTGGAATGCCTGCTCACATGCTGAGGTCCACACTACCTTATCTGGCCTGTTCTTCCTTGTCAGGTCTGTGAGGGGAGCAGCTATGGTACTAAAACTGGGGACGAACTTTCTGTAGTACCCTGCTGTCCCTAAAAATGCTCACCTACTTTTTAGTAACAGGTGCAGGCCATGCCTGAATGCTTTCCACTTTGGCAGGTTCTGGCCTTATCTTACCACTCCCCACTCTATGTCCTAGATGGGAGACCTCTGCCATACCCACCTGACATTTGCTCGGCTTAATGGTCAACCCTGCCCAGCACCTCCTTGACATGCTGAAAGTGCTCTGGCCAGGAATGGCTGTACATGGCAATTTTATCTAGGTAAGCAAGGCAAACCCTCCTGCTCCTGCTAGGATATGATCTACCAGTTTCTGGAAAGTTGCTGGGGCATTCTTCATCCCAAAGGGCATCTTTGTGAACTCATACAAGCCAAAAGGAGTCACAAAGGCTGACTTCTCTCTAGCACTGGGAGTCAAGGGCACCTGCCAGTAACCCTTGGTAAGATCAATGGTTGTAAGATACTTAGCCCCACCCAGCTGCTCTAGGGCCTCATCTGTCCTAGGCATGGGGTAAACATCTGACTCTGTGTGATTATTTAATTTCCTGTAGTCCACACAGAACCTGGTGCTGCAATCTTTCTTTGGCAGCAGCACCACTGGGGAGGCCCAGGGACTTCTGGACTCTTGAATCACCCCTAGTTCCAACACTGCCTGTACCTCCTCCCTCAGAGTCTGTTTGACTCTCTCAGGCACTCTATAAGGGGCCTGCCTAATAGGCCTTTGGGGTCCTGTATACACTTGGTGCTGCCCCAGGTGGGTGCACCGTGGTTTCCCAGTGAACATGTCCCCAAATTCCTGCAACACTGCTTGGATTACTCGAACCAGGGTAGGACAGAGCAGCTGGGACATTGCTACCCCTACCACTGAGGTGTCAGCCCGAGCCTCACTGAGGCGATCAGTCACCAGATTTCACTCAGACTCCTCCTGCAATCCATTGCAAATGCTTAGCACAAGGGCCTCCCTATTATGGTAAGGTTTCATCATGTTAACAAGGTACAATTTGTGCCCCTGCCTTCTGCCTAGCAGTTCCACCATGTAGTTAACATCATTTACCTTTCTTACCACCTTGTAGGGTCCCTCCCAAGCTGCTTGCAGCTTATTGTGTCTGAAAGGAATGAGAACCATTACCGGCTGCCCCACAGCATACTCTCTAGCTCGAGCATTCCTGTCATACTACACTTTTTTTTGTTGTTGGGCTTCTGACAGGTTCTCCTGGGCCAAGCACATGAGTTCCTTCAGCCTTGTCCTGAGGTTTAGGACATATGCCACAACAGACTCCTTGTAAGACTCGCACTCACCTTCCCACTCATCTTGAAATAAATCTAGAGGTCCCCTCACCCTATGCTCATACAGCAACTCAAAGGGTGAAAAACCTGTGGATTCCTGGGGAACCTCTCTGTAAGCAAACAACAGATGGGGCAAATATTTGTCCCACACCCTCTTAAACTGATCTGCAAATGCCCGTAGCATGGACTTGATTGTACAGTTTAACCTCTCAACAAGACCATTAGTCTGGGGATGGTAGGGGTTGGTCTTCATGTGCTTCAAACCCACAGGACTTCCACAGACAAGTCAGCGGGTCTGACATGAAATTGGCACCAATGTCAGTCAGTATTTTCTTTTGGGAAACCTACCCTGCTGAAAATGTCTAGCAACACATTTGCCACCTTCTCTGCCTAAATGGAGGACAAAGCCACTGCCTTAGGGTATTGTGTAGCATAATCCACTACCACTAGGATATACTTTTTCCCAGTGGAACTTGGGGTACTCAGAGGACCCACAATATCCATAGCTACCCTCTGAAATGGCTCCTCAGTCACAGGCAAAGGCATCAAAGGAGCTCTCACCTTGTCTCCTGCCTTGCCTACCTTTTGGCACTGCTCACAGGTCCCGCAGTACCCTGTTACATCTCTGGAAATTCCAGGCCAATAGAAGTTGTGCATAATATGCCTCTTTGTACGTTTTATGCCCATATGACCTGCAAAGGGAATATCATGGCCTATGGTTAGAAGCGCTAGAAGGTAGGCTCTAGGCACTACCAACTGCTGTACTCTCTTCACCTAATAGCATTCCCTCAGGGGTCCACTCTCTGTACAGTAACCCTTTGTCCCAGTATACAGATTCCCCCTTTCCTTGAGAATCCGGTGCCTCTCTAGCTGCCTGCCTCAAGCCTTGCAAGGTAGGGTCTGAGAGCTGAGCCTGCCTCAACTCTCTCCTTGTAACCCTTCCTAGCACCCCTTCCACAGGAAGTCTGGCATCCTCTGACAATGGTGCCTCACTGTCAGCCTGGGTACTACTACTCTCCTCTACCTTTGCAGTCACTCTGTCCAAGGGACCATCAGTACCCCCAAGCAGCTGTGGCTCACCTTCAGTCTCACTGCTACAGGGTAGCTCCCTCCCTGAAGTAACCACCTCACCAGTCCTGGCTGCAGGTATGCAGTCTGGGTCTCCCCCAGGCTACCAGACCCACATGCTTGTCTCCTAGCCTGACTGCGTGTAACTGCACAAACACATGGTGCTGCCTCATCCAAATCCTTCCCTATCAGGACATCTGCTGGATGGTAGTTTGGTACCCTTGTTGTCTCAAGACAACCTACTATTGGCATTTTGTCTTTCCCACTTACTGGCTCCCTCACCTTTTGTTCCCCACCTTGCCTCCGTGGACACCTGTATGCCACATGACCCCACTGGTTGCATTCAAAACATTTAACCCTAGCTCCTGGACGTGTACTTGGACTAGTGGCGTCCCCTGCTACTGGCAGATTCTGTTCGGGCAGTCTGTGCTGCCCACCATGGGGTTCCTTTGGACCCATGAGCAGTACTGGGGGTCCCTTTCCTACGCATGGCTGCCCTGCTTGCCAGGTATAGGTTTCCCTTCTTCCCTAACTCATCATGCACAAGTGGCACATTGTTTATCAGCTAACCAGATCCTCATGTCCTCAGGCAAAGTGCTAAGGGCTTGCCCCCTCACCAAAAGGTCTGCCAGCCCTTCAAAAGTGGTGACCTGACATCCACTCACCCACCTATCGAAATAAGTGCTCAGTTCAGCAACATATTCACACACACTTTCATTTGCCTTGCATCTATGCTCACAAAACATTTTCCTATACGTTTCAGGTGTTAGCTTAAACAATTCTAACAAGTGATTTTTAACAGCAGTATAATCAAAAAGTACAGTTTTGTACCTACCATAAATGTAGATGTACAAGTGTTCACTCTGCTGCAGTCATCACACTAGGGTTATCCTGCCGTCAGGCGATCCCGCAGTCGGCCCGAATTCCAAAGTCTTGGTCCGGCATCGGTTGCTGTCGCTTCCTCCCTGACGTCAGTGCGCCAGGGGTATATAAGAGGCATCCGACGCCATTTTCTTCAGTTTTTCTTGCCCCAGATGTCAGGTGCCCCCAACAGGTAGGCAAAATAAATAAATAAATAAATATATATATATATATATATATATATATATATAGCTATATAAAAATAAAACAAAACCCTTAGGCACAAGCAAATACACCACAGAGGTAGTATAGGATAGAGTGGTAGAGATAAGTTCAGCTAGTTCAGAGGGGATGGAGGGAGGGTAACCTGGACTGCAGCAGGATAAACACTCGAACATCTACATTTATGGTAGGTACAAAACTGTACTATGTTCATCATGTTACCCTGCTGCAGTCATCATACTTGGGTTGAATCCCAAAGCTAAGGATGGGAGGTGATGTCAGACAGGTTTAGAAGAAGCTAGTAAGCCTTGCAAAGCTGCAGTGGCAAAACCAGCTCTAGCCTTAGAGTATAGAGGTAAGTGATAGTGTTTGGTGAAGGTGTGCACTGAACTCCAAGTAGCAGCTTCCAGAATATCCTTGGTTGGCACTCCCCTGAGAAAGGCTGCTGATGTAGCTGTAGCCCTGGTGGAGTGGGACCTAATGTTAGCAGATACTGGTTTCCCATGATGTGTGTAACAGAAACGTATGCAATGCCCTATCCATTTTGAAATGGTCTGTTTTGAGATAGCTTTTCCTTGTGATCCTGTAGCATAGGCTACAAAAAGCTGGTCAGTTTTTCTGAAAGCCTTAGTTTTATCCAAGTAGTAACGTAATTGCCTATGAATGTCCAAAGAGTGCAGGAGTCTTTCTCCTTTGTTCTGGGGATTTGGGAAGAAGGTGGGCAAGTGAATGGTTTGGTTTAGGGCCACACTGAATACCACCTTTGGCATAAAGGAAGGATTTGTTCGTAGAGAGACTCTGTCTTGAAAAGGTTCCACTGCCATTAGTGCCTGTAGCTCTGAGACTCTTCTAGCTGAGGTTATTGTTAGTAGTAGGGCAGTTTTCCATGAAAGAAATTTTAAATCAGCAGAAAAAGCTGGTTCAAAGGGCGGTAGTGTAAGCTTTTCCAGAACAAAGTTGAGATCCCAAGTAGGTGTTGGAGCTCTCCTTGGCGGTCTTAAGTTCTTAGCCCTCTGAGGAACTGTCTCAGGAGTGAATGTGAGAATAAAGGAGGATCCGTGCTGTAATGAGCTGAAATTGCTGAGGCGTGGATCTAAATAGATGAAAAGGAAAGTCCTTTGTGTAACATCTCAGTTAAATATTGTAGAATCTGAGGGATGTTTGGATCAAGGAGATTTAGGCCTTTAGCCTGGTTCCAGGTGCAAAATCTTTTCCATTTGTCTGAATAGGTTTTCCTGGTGCTGGGTCTCCTGGCCTCCAGAATGACATCCATAACAGCTTTGGATAAAGGTGTTGGCTGGTTGTTTAGGTAATTTGCCATGCAGCCAGGTTTAAAGTCTTGATCTGGCTGTGTAGAATCTGATGATCTCGCTGGGTGAGCAGGTGAGGAATTTGTGGCAAAATCCATGGTGGGCCTTGGGCCATGTTCCTTAAAATTAGGTACCATTGCTGGTGCAACGAGTATCATTTGTGGTCTCTCTAATCTGACTTTCAGCAGTACCTTTGCTAGAAGAGGTAGTGGAGGGAAGGCATACACTGTTAATGTTTTCCAACTGAATGAGAGGGCGTCCACTTTCCAAGCTAGTGGATGGAAGATCGTTGTGCAAAATTTTTGAAGTTGGTGGTTGTGGGGGCTTGCAAACAGATCTATGTCTGGGCGTCCCCATTTTTGAGCTATCATTGCAAATACTTGTGGATCTAGTTTCCATTCGTGTGGATCCATGAGGTTTCTGCTTAGGTCGTCTGCCTATGTGTTTTTCTGTCCTGGCAGGAATTGTGCTTGTAATTGAACCTGGTATGACAGTGCAGTGTTCCACAAGGTCACTGCTTGCCTGCATAGAGGGTAGGAATGTGTGCCCCCTTGCGTGTTTATGTACCACATGACTGTGGTATTGTCCGTCTTTATTAGTAGTTGTTCTGGGTGTAGAAGGTCCTTGAAAGCTGTTAGGGCATTCTGTACTGCTAGCATTTATTTTTGATTGATATGCAGATGCCTCTGATCTGTAGTCCATTTGCCCTGAATGCACTGCCCTCCCCAGGCATAGTCCCATGCATCTGTTGTAATAGTTTGCCTGGCTGTGGGTAAGGTGAAAGGCTGACCCTTGTTGAGGTGACATGCCGGTGCCCACCATAGAAACTCCTGTCGAAGGCAGGGAATGAGTGGTATCATTGTTTCCAAGCTGTGGCTGTGCTGAGTCCATACACTTTTCAGGTACCATTGTAATTTCCTCATATGCAGTTTTGCAAATGGTATTAGTAGTATGCAAGATGCCATGAATCCCAAGGCCTGCAGAATTCTTCTTGCAGGAATTGGGTCTTTGTTGCCATTATTTTGAAATATTGAAACAGCTGTCGTTGCTTGTCTGGCGTGAGATAAGCCATCTGAGCCATTGTATTCAAGCTGGCACCCAGGAATATTATGTTTTGAGAGGGCACTAGTTTTGATTTCTTTTCATTTACTGTGTACCCTAGGCAACTTAGAAGGTGTTTGACAAATGCCAGATGTTTTAAAAGAATATCTTTGCTTTCTGCTTGAATAAGGCAGTCGTCCAGGTATGGGTATATTTGAATTCCTCTGTCTGCAGTATGCAATTACTGGTGCCATGCATTTTGTGAAGACCCTGGGCGCAGTAGATAAGCCAAAGGGCAGTGCAGAGAATTGATGATGCTTTGAACCTGCAATGAAGCGGAGGTATCTTCTGCAATTTTGTCTGATAGGGACATGCGGGTATGCCTCCTTGAGGTCCAAAGTGACTAGCCAAGCATTCTTGCCCAGCATGGGAAGAAGCTGCTGTAGTGTTAGCATCTTGAATTTTGGTACTTGCAGATAGGTGTTCAGAATTGAAAGATCCAGAATGGCTCTCCATGCTTTGTCCTTTCTTGGGACTAGAAAGAGTCTTGAGTAAAATCCTTGTCCTTGCTCCTGTGTAGATACCTGTTGAATAGCTCTCATGTTCATGAGAGCTGTAATTTGTTTTTGTGCCTCTGCCCATTTATTTGGTGGTAGGTTTGTCATTCCTTTGTTCATTGGTAAGGTATGAAAGTGGAATCTGTATCCTTGAGAGACAATGTTTAGAACCCATTTGTCTTTTGTGATGATGTGACAATTGTCTGCAAAAAAATGCTAGTTTTCCTCCCAAGGGAGTTGCCAGGAGAGATTTGCTTGGTAGTTTGAGGATAGCGTCATTGTGTTTGTCTTCTGCTAGCTTAGGGCCTGTCTTCTCCTCCTTTCTGGGTAGCAGAATCCCATTGGCGAGGTTTGTAAGGGCCCTGTGACTGACCTCTGCCCCTTGGGTGTCTGTATTTACCCCTCTGTGATCTGTCTGAAGCTGGAAAGGACCAGTTTTTTGTTGGCCAATTTCTGATGAATCGAGGGGGTTGTACCTGCAAAAATCCTTGACCGTTTGCATAGACTTTGCCTTATCCTCAGTTTTCTTTAAAACCTCTTCTGCTTTGACACCAAATAATACATTCTGTTGTAAAGGTGCATCCAATAATTTTGCTTTAACATGGTCAGGGAGGGTTTGTTCTTTTAACCAAGCATGCCTACATTATGACAGAGCCAGTAACAGCTGCTCTACAAGAAGCTTCCAATGAGTCAAATCCGCACTGTAAAGTATGTTTGCCCACCTGTTCAGCTGCAAGCAACAGATCCTGCATTTCTTTGAATTCAGGCAGTTCTGAATGTGTGCTCATTTTTTGTTTTAACTGAGACATTAGAAATTGTTGATATTTCAACATGTGAAACTGGCAATTTAAAGCTCTCATAGCCAGAGTAGCTGGGGTGTATATTTTCTTGCCCCATCTATCTAGGGCTCTGGAATCCCTTTCAGAGGGCACAGGATTTTTACCAAAAAACGTCCTCCTGCGCGAAGGCAAATGCACGGCCCCAAACCTGAACCAGAAGAACAAAAATCACAGGAGCCAGCAATGAGTGACTGGAAAATATATTAAATAATTAGCATAACAGCAAGTAGAAACAGACCGGTTTCGGCTGGCAAATGACACAGCCTTCTTCAGTGTATAAAAACCATTCCAAATACATGCTGTTTAAATACACAATAGACAGATCCCATTGGTTAGATACTTATAAATATTCATTAAGCCCGGGGGGAAAAAGGCCACCGAGTTTAATGATCCACTTTTTTTCTTTACAATTCAAAATACTGTGCCACCCAGTTTTATTTCTACGATCACCTTGTATAACATCAATTATGATAAACATAAATCTGGCTGTTGCATGGACCAACTGATGTTTATATAGAGCATTAGTCAACGTTTTTTGTTTAATATTGCTATAATGTTCAGAAATTCGTAATCTAATGCACCTGGAGGTCTGCCCAATGTAGAATGCTCCACAGCTACATGTGGCCAAATAAATGGCCCAATCACTGCTACAATTAACAAAAAAGTTTAAATCATAAACCTTGGGGCAATTTCTACTTAACTCCTTAGTTGTAGAGATGTATTTACAATTAATACAGTGGCCACAAGGAAAACAACCACGTAAAGTATCACCTGATATAGTTCTCTGTACCATCCCAAAATATTTATTATCACTACATTTATAGTGATTAAAGTAGGATTTGAGTTTTTTGCCATTCCTATATGAAAAAACACACCTATCCGGGATGATATTTGCAACATCTGGGTCACACTGTAAGATATTCCAATGTCTCCGGACACTCTCCAATAGACAATTGGTATTACGACCATAAGTTGTAGTGAGTCTAAGTGGTTGAGATGGTATATCCGACCGATCCCTATATTGGAGTAAGTCCGAACGTTGCATATTATTGACCTGATGTTTGGCAACTGCAATAGTGCCAGCATTATAAACCCTTTGTTTAAATCTTTGTGTGAGGTCATTTTGGTTCCGACAAAATGTGGATTGTTGTGAACAAATGCGTTTGGCTCTGATGAACTGAGACTTTGGTATGTTCCTAGCTATATGTGGAGCATGGTAACTGGAGGCATGTAGTAGGGGGTTATATTGTGGAAACTTTCTATACATCTCCGATTCTAATGTGCCATCAGGGAGTGTGTGCAATAGCACATCCAAAAATGTTATATTGTTGATGTCATGTTGTTCCGTGAAACATAAACCCCATTCATTGTTATTCAGATAACAAACAAACTCCTTAAGCCTAAACTCAGTACCCCTCCAGACAAGCCATACATCGTCCAGGTAACGTCTCCATATAAGTAATGCACAAAAAACCAAAGACAAGCAAAGAATAATCCACGACCTTGAAGAAAGGAACCAGAACTCTGCTAAAGTCCACAAGGCTGTATTTTTATTTCTGAAGTGTTCCAAAAGTCACAGATAAAATCACACTGAAGTATTCCAAAAGTCACAGATAAAATCACACAAGCGCTTTCGCTCAGGCAGTCCTGAGCTTTATCAAGTAAAAACAAAATGCAGTATGCAGTAACCTCCATTAAATAGCCTAGCAATTATACAATTAATTAATTAGTAAGTCTAGTACTAAGGTGTGGTGCTTTGAGTTGATGTTAAAAAGTTAGTCATTATACCAACTCAAAAATGAAATGTTTGCAACAACATCTGCACTTAAATAAAATGACTAACCATAAAAACATTTTAAAATACCAGTTTCCTAGGTTTCAGAACATAAAGGTCTGAAGTCTGGTTGGGGTAGATTGTTAAGGAATATGCTTAAAGATGTGTTTGGATTGTCAGTAAATTGTTAAAATTTTTTCTTTTATTATTACTTTGCACTGATAAAGACATGCAATGAAATGTGTGAGATATTTTTGATGCCCATCCATATACCATTTCATATAGAATTTGATTTATTAGTCAGAATCCTAAAACCGTGGATGTTCAGTAATTTAATATGCTGTGTGGGGATGCTGTAGTATGAAGGGTCAAGTATGAGAGTTATAACCCAGCCTCCTAAGCTTGAGGACCGGTTTAATGCTGATCATCCCATTCAGACCTGGTGGCTTCCTGCATTCAGTCTCAACTGCCATAATAGTTCACGGTAGCCCAAGGTGGATTCCAGTCACCACCTCTTGCATCTGGCTCAACCTGTTCCAGAACTAGAAACTGAATTTTGGGATCTGGGCAGGAGAGTGAGTGTTTATAGAAGGCATTGGTTTCCTTCTTCCTGGTCATGTCATAAGGATGCTCAGATACGCTTTCCTTAATTCCCTCTCAGTTTTGCCCACATAGAAACTTTGACAGTTGGTGCACATCCTCAAGTATCGACACTCTAGAGGCACAGGTGTAAAATCCAGTGGGTGTATCTTGTAGTTCCTAGACGGGAGGTACGGTGCTGTTTCTTTAGATATGGCATGACATTGGGCACAAGCACCACATCTGAAAGTGCCCAGCCTTGGTTGTTTTACCTTCATCTTTTTCTTTGATTTCTTTCAAATAATTCCTTTAGATTGGCCCTCTTTACTAACAAAACTGGGTTTAGGTGGTATATAGTCTTTTAGTTCTTCAAAGAGGGTTAAAACCGCCAGTGATGTAAGATTGTTTCTTCCAATTCATAGGAATTTGATGAGTATGTGTGCAAAACTGTTAGTGTGAACAGTATCCTTGTTTTGTGTATTGTTGGTCACTGGTACAAACCCCTAGTATTGGTTTGTAGAGGGAATGTCGCAGATTTTACCTCTGCTGCTAGAGTTAGAAATAGTTCCAGAGGGTAACCTCTCTCCAAAAGTTTTTTCAAAAATTCCACCTCAGAATCAAAATCTTTCTCCAGACTGCATATTCTACTTGCTCTGATGAGCTGCCCTTAATGATCCCCTCTTTTGATATGGTGGATGGGCACTTTCAAGTGTAGCAAGGAGTTAGAAAATGTTGCCTCATGGCGTAGTTTGGAATGGAAAGTTTTCTGATTGTAGTCCTTAAAGAGTGATGTCCAGATAATGAAGTTCGTGCTGATCCACTGTGTGTGTGAATTGTAGGAAATTCGTTGTTGAATTGATGTGTATGAGGAATTCAGATAGGTTCCCTTCAGAGCCAGACCATAAAATACAGATGTCATCCAAATAGCGTCTGTAGAACAGAATGTGATCTTTCCATGGGGTATTAGAACGAATGTATGTTCTACATGTGCAATATTACATTTCGCGAGAAGGATGCACAAGATGCCCCATGGCAACCCTTGCGTTGCGGTATAATTCACCATTAAAAAAGATGAAGTTGTTGGACAAAACCATCTCCATCATTTCCGGTAAGCAAGTTGGACATTTTGTTACTAAGGTTGTCTTCTGGCCTAGAAATTGGGCAAACCATTCCAAACCTATTTGATGAGGGATGCTGGAAAACAGATCTTTGATGTCCACTGTGACCATTAATTCAGAAAAAATGTAGGGTTTAAAATCCTTCAAAAACCAAAAAGATATTCTTTATCATGTAAAAAAAATTTCCCTGGACTGCAGCAGGATAAACACTCGAACATCTACATTTATGGTAGGTACAAAACTGTACTATGTTCATCATGTTACCCTGCTGCAGTCATCATACTTGGGTTGAATCCCAAAGCTAAGGATGGGAGGTGATGTCAGACAGGTTTAGAAGAAGCTAGTAAGCCTTGCAAAGCTGCAGTGGCAAAACCAGCTCTAGCCTTAGAGTATAGAGGTAAGTGATAGTGTTTGGTGAAGGTGTGCACTGAACTCCAAGTAGCAGCTTCCAGAATATCCTTGGTTGGCACTCCTGAGAAAGGCTGCTGATGTAGCTGTAGCCCTGGTGGAGTGGGACCTAATGTTAGCAGATACTGGTTTCCCATGATGTGTGTAACAGAAACGTATGCAATGCCCTATCCATTTTGAAATGGTCTGTTTTGAGATAGCTTTTCCTTGTGATCCTGTAGCATAGGCTACAAAAAGCTGGTCAGTTTTTCTGAAAGCCTTAGTTTTATCCAAGTAGTAACGTAATTGCCTATGAATGTCCAAAGAGTGCAGGAGTCTTTCTCCTTTGTTCTGGGGATTTGGGAAGAAGGTGGGCAAGTGAATGGTTTGGTTTAGGGCCACACTGAATACCACCTTTGGCATAAAGGAAGGATTTGTTCGTAGAGAGACTCTGTCTTGATAAAAATGATGAAAGGTTCCACTGCCATTAGTGCCTGTAGCTCTGAGACTCTTCTAGCTGAGGTTATTGTTAGTAGTAGGGCAGTTTTCCATGAAAGAAATTTTAAATCAGCAGAAAAAGCTGGTTCAAAGGGCGGTAGTGTAAGCTTTTCCAGAACAAAGTTGAGATCCCAAGTAGGTGTTGGAGCTCTCCTTGGCGGTCTTAAGTTCTTAGCCCCTCTGAGGAACTGTCTCAGGAGTGAATGTGAGAATAAAGGAGGATCCGTGCTGTAATGAGCTGAAATTGCTGAGGCGTGGATCTAAATAGATGAAAAGGAAAGTCCTTTGTGTAACATCTCAGTTAAATATTGTAGAATCTGAGGGATGTTTGGATCAAGGAGATTTAGGCCTTTAGCCTGGTTCCAGGTGCAAAATCTTTTCCATTTGTCTGAATAGGTTTTCCTGGTGCTGGGTCTCCTGGCCTCCAGAATGACATCCATAACAGCTTTGGATAAAGGTGTTGGCTGGTTGTTTAGGTAATTTGCCATGCAGCCAGGTTTAAAGTCTTGATCTGGCTGTGTAGAATCTGATGATCTCGCTGGGTGAGCAGGTGAGGAATTTGTGGCAAAATCCATGGTGGGCCTTGGGCCATGTTCCTTAAAATTAGGTACCATTGCTGGTGCAACAGTATCATTTGTGGTCTCTCTAATCTGACTTTCAGCAGTACCTTTGCTAGAAGAGGTAGTGGAGGGAAGGCATACACTGTTAATGTTTTCCAACTGAATGAGAGGGCGTCCACTTTCCAAGCTAGTGGATGGAAGATCGTTGTGCAAAATTTTTGAAGTTGGTGGTTGTGGGGGCTTGCAAACAGATCTATGTCTGGGCGTCCCCATTTTTGAGCTATCATTGCAAATACTTGTGGATCTAGTTTCCATTCGTGTGGATCCATGAGGTTTCTGCTTAGGTCGTCTGCCTATGTGTTTTCTGTCCTGGCAGGAATTGTGCTTGTAATTGAACCTGGTATGACAGTGCAGTGTTCCACAAGGTCACTGCTTGCCTGCATAGAGGGTAGGAATGTGTGCCCCCTTGCGTGTTTATGTACCACATGACTGTGGTATTGTCCGTCTTTATTAGTAGTTGTTCTGGGTGTAGAAGGTCCTTGAAAGCTGTTAGGGCATTCTGTACTGCTAGCATTTATTTTTGATTGATATGCAGATGCCTCTGATCTGTAGTCCATTTGCCCTGAATGCACTGCCCTCCCCAGGCATAGTCCCATGCATCTGTTGTAATAGTTTGCCTGGCTGTGGGTAAGGTGAAAGGCTGACCCTTGTTGAGGTGACATGCCGGTGCCCACCATAGAAACTCCTGTCGAAGGCAGGGAATGAGTGGTATCATTGTTTCCAAGCTGTGGCTGTGCTGAGTCCATACACTTTTCAGGTACCATTGTAATTTCCTCATATGCAGTTTTGCAAATGGTATTAGTAGTATGCAAGATGCCATGAATCCCAAGGCCTGCAGAATTCTTCTTGCAGGGAATTGGGTCTTTGTTGCCATTATTTTGAAATATTGAAACAGCTGTCGTTGCTTGTCTGGCGTGAGATAAGCCATCTGAGCCATTGTATTCAAGCTGGCACCCAGGAATATTATGTTTTGAGAGGGCACTAGTTTTGATTTCTTTTCATTTACTGTGTACCCTAGGCAACTTAGAAGGTGTTTGACAAATGCCAGATGTTTTAAAAGAATATCTTTGCTTTCTGCTTGAATAAGGCAGTCGTCCAGGTATGGGTATATTTGAATTCCTCTGTCTGCAGTATGCAATTACTGGTGCCATGCATTTTGTGAAGACCCTAGCAGTAGATAAGCCAAAGGGCAGTGCAGAGAATTGATGATGCTTTGAACCTGCAATGAAGCGGAGGTATCTTCTGCAATTTTGTCTGATAGGGACATGCGGGTATGCCTCCTTGAGGTCCAAAGTGACTAGCCAAGCATTCTTGCCCAGCATGGGAAGAAGCTGCTGTAGTGTTAGCATCTTGAATTTTGGTACTTGCGGATAGGTGTTCAGAATTGAAAGATCCAGAATGGCTCTCCATGCTTTGTCCTTTCTTGGGACTAGAAAGAGTCTTGAGTAAAATCCTTGTCCTTGCTCCTGTGTAGATACCTGTTGAATAGCTCTCATGTTCATGAGAGCTGTAATTTGTTTTTGTGCCTCTGCCCATTTATTTGGTGGTAGGTTTGTCATTCCTTTGTTCATTGGTAAGGTATGAAAGTGGAATCTGTATCCTTGAGAGACAATGTTTAGAACCCATTTGTCTTTTGTGATGATGTGACAATTGTCTGCAAAAAAATGCTAGTTTTCCTCCCAAGGGAGTTGCCAGGAGAGATTTGCTTGGTAGTTTGAGGATAGCGTCATTGTGTTTGTCTTCTGCTAGCTTAGGGCCTGTCTTCTCCTCCTTTCTGGGTAGCAGAATCCCATTGGCGAGGTTTGTAAGGGCCCTGTGACTGACCTCTGCCCTTGGGTGTCTGTATTTACCCCTCTGTGATCTGTCTGAAGCTGGAAAGGACCAGTTTTTTGTTGGCCAATTTCTGATGAATCGAGGGGGTTGTACCTGCAAAAATCCTTGACCGTTTGCATAGACTTTGCCTTATCCTCAGTTTTCTTTAAAACCTCTTCTGCTTTGACACCAAATAATACATTCTGTTGTAAAGGTGCATCCAATAATTTTGCTTTAACATGGTCAGGGAGGGTTTGTTCTTTTAACCAAGCATGCCTACGTATGACAGAGCCAGTAACAGCTGCTCTACAAGAAGCTTCCAATGAGTCAAATCCGCACTGTAAAGTATGTTTGCCCACCTGTTCAGCTGCAAGCAACAGATCCTGCATTTCTTTGAATTCAGGCAGTTCTGAATGTGTGCTCATTTTTTGTTTTAACTGAGACATTAGAAATTGTTGATATTTCAACATGTGAAACTGGCAATTTAAAGCTCTCATAGCCAGAGTAGCTGGGGTGTATATTTTCTTGCCCCATCTATCTAGGGCTCTGGAATCCCTTTCAGAGGGCACAGGATTTTTACCAAAAAACGTCCTCCTGCGCGAAGGCAAATGCACGGCCCCAAACCTGAACCAGAAGAACAAAAATCACAGGAGCCAGCAATGAGTGACTGGAAAATATATTAAATAATTAGCATAACAGCAAGTAGAAACAGACCGGTTTCGGCTGGTAAATGACACAGCCTTCTTCAGTGTATAAAAACCATTCCAAATACATGCTGTTTAAATACACAATAGACAGATCCCATTGGTTAGATACTTATAAATATTCATTAAGCCCGGGGGGAAAAAGGCCACCGAGTTTAATGATCCACTTTTTTTCTTTACAATTCAAAATACTGTGCCACCCAGTTTTATTTCTACGATCACCTTGTATAACATCAATTATGATAAACATAAATCTGGCTGTTGAATGGACCAACTGATGTTTATATAGAGCATTAGTCAACTTTTTTTGTTTAATATTGCTATAATGTTCGGAAATTCGTAATCTAATGCACCTGGAGGTCTGCCCAATGTAGAATGCTCCACAGCTACATGTGGCCAAATAAATGGCCCAATCACTGCTACAATTAACAAAAAAGTTTAAATCAAAAACCTTGGGGCAATTTCTACTTGAGAACTCCTTAGTTGTAGAGATGTATTTACAATTAGTACAGTGGCCACAAGGAAAACAACCACATAAAGTATCACCTGATATAGTTCTCTGTACCATCCCAAAATATTTATTATCGCTACATTTATAGTGATTAAAGTAGGATTTGAGTTTTTTGCCATTCCTATATGAAAAAACACACCTATCCGGGATGATGTTTGCAACATCTGGGTCACACTGTAAGATATTCCAATGTCTCCGGACACTGACGAATAGACAATTGGTATAACGACGATAAGTTGTAGTGAGTCTAAGTGGTTGAGATGGTATATCCGACCGATCCCTATATTGGAGTAAGTCGAGCGTTGCATATTATTGACCTGATGTTTGGCAACTGCAATAGTGCCAGCATTATAAACCCTTTGTTTAAATCTTTGTGTGAGGTCATTTTGGTTCCGACAAAATGTGGATTGTTGTGAACAAATGCGTTTGGCTCTGATGAACTGAGACTTTGGTATGTTCCTAGCTATATGTGGAGCATGGTAACTGGAGGCATGTAGTAGGGGGTTATATTGTGGAAACTTTCTATACATCTCCGATTCTAATGTGCCATCAGGGAGTTTGTGCAATAGCACATCCAAAAATGTTATATTGTTGATGTCATGTTGTTCCGTGAAACATAAACCCCATTCATTGTTATTCAGATAACAAACAAACTCCTTAAGCCTAGACTCAGTACCCCTCCAGACAAGCCATACATCGTCCAGGTAACGTCTCCATATATCCATATCAGAAAGAAAAATGTTTCTGGTAGAATCATAAATCATTTCAATTTCAACATAAGCCATAAAAAGGTCAGCATATATGGGGGCAAAAGATGCCCCCATAGCCGTACCTTTGGTCTGCCAGAAACATAAATCTTTGTAGTAGAAGACGTTACAAGTGAGAACATACCTAGCCATGTCCACCAGAAAAGTACTGAATGTGGAACTATACAAGTTTGTATTATTAAGCCAATATGAACCAAGCAGAAAAGAACCGTGAAATAACAACCACTCCACAAAAGCACCAAACAGGCAAGGAAAATCCACAGGGAGTATGGCGCCAACACCACTATAAGGCACTCAGTCCACGATGAAGAAAACGGTCAGGAAAACAAACTGCACAGGAAAACTGAATTTATTTAACGCCACAACTTATCCACGTTTTCGTCGCCAATGCAACTTCCTCAGATAAAATGCAAAAAAGCACATCCACCATTTATATACCCTGATTGATTAATTAATTAAATGAATGTTAGGTATATTGTGGGAACATTCTTAAAGCTGTAACTACACTAACTGTTGTGCTTGGTAAAAACATATAACTGTAAATTCTTAGTGAAGAAACAAAACTTCAGCTTGTTTAAAAATATACATATAACTTTACATTTGGTCATCATAAAATTCTGATCATTGGGTAGAATTCTTCAAACTGTTTTCTATATTTTGAATCATTTATTGAGCATTGTTTCTCAACATTATTACATTTCTGGTTCAATATATTTGTAGCAATTTATGACATTTATGATAGAGCTACATGTCTGTGATTTACTTGTTATGATTAAGTCATTTTATTTATAACAAGTTATGCAACAGTTGTTTGTATGGTCCTTCTTCAACTGACCACGTTTATTTTGTGGACCATGATACCTTTTGGCTAGATTAATACAATCTAGGCCTGCCATTTAGATTTTTAGTATACATCTTATTTTGTATATTGTTTATGTATCTGGAATATTGAGATATTAATATCTTGTTTATGTGGTTTTACAATATGGCCGGATATCATCTTCTGGTCAAGATCAGGGTCCATTGTACATAAATAATTTTTGTAAGATTATTGTCTATATCCTGGACATCATAATATTTCCAGGTATAGGTGAGGTTACCATAGGCACTACATTACTAGCAACTGTTCCTTCTTTTCCGTATATTTGGTATTTTATGCCATTTTGCGTGACTGTTACTTATGTCTTGAACATTACAATATTGTTATATACATTGGATGGCAATATAATATCTCCACCATCCTATTTTAAATGCTAAGTGGGGATACGTGTCAGATTGTATTAGACCATGGTTCAATTATCATTGGTCTATTTACATCAATATAGTTTAGTCTCAACAAGTCCTTTTTGTATTCATATACATATTATGTACCATATGGCACGTTTTTGATAGTTGGTCCCTTTTTCATGTCCAGACCAAACTCCTTAAAAATTTTCTTGCAATATGCATTTAATTGTTTATATATATAAATAGGGTTATGATATTTGTTTTTTGACTACTACTATTATTTATATCCCAATTTTGCCATCAAGGCTGATTTATTCTTCTGATCTCTGGGTATAAACTTTTTTTATAAAAATTTTTTTATAAAACTTTTTTAGGTTTTGGTTTTCATTGTTTGGATTGTGGTTCAGCATCGAACTTATATATATTTCAATTGTGTTCTTTGGTCGTGATTTCCTGCATAGCCCTCACCAAAGATTTCGGGTCTAATTAGTTATATATTTTTATTCATCTGGATATATTTGGCTTGGCCTTTGGATAAAAGGTATGGACGCAGCCTTCTCACCAATGTGAATTATTTTCTTGCTGCTATTGTCCTTCATAATATTCTCTATTTGGCTGCCGTGGTATCTTTATTTTGACCATGATTGACAGCTTTTTGAATAGGTATTAAGTTTTTATTTTGCTGCATAACTATGGATTTATCGAATCTCATTTCAGGATTGGTGGCTGACAGGGAGGATCTTGGGGCCTTTGGATTAGGCTCTCCCAATAGTGGGAGTGGTGATTGTGTCGATAACATCAGCCCTGACCTGTCAAGCCAAAAATTAATTGAGGACCTCAATAGGCAACTTAGAGCATTACGTGCAAATGTGTGGCACAGCAAACTCTTCAAGGCCTATCAGGCCGCAAATATTACCCCTAGGGGGTTGAGGATACGGACCATTCCGCATGTAAACAATGCGGATGGGGAGCTGACCACACAATGGTCCAAAATACAGCATGAAGCAACTATGGCTTTTGTGGTTGAACTATATAAGTTCCACAATCAGGCCATTGATAGTGGGCTAGCAGAGATCACTGTCTTAGCAGACAAATTGAAATGTTATGAACAGGAACCCTCTTTTGAGGTTAAACTCAATAAGGTCGCTTCAGATCTCAAAAAGTTTGATGCTGAACTACGTTCTAGGAAAATGAAAATATTTACCAGGGATCAGGAGGATTATTCCCGTGGGAACCCATTTATATTTCAGACAAAACATGTGAGGTTTAACAATCCTCCTACTTCTGTTAGAAAGAGAAAGAGACCTAGGTCTATTCTGCGTAACAATAATCATGATGCCATCTCGTCTATTGAGGATACTTCCTCAGGTACTGATAACGAATCCCTGGCAGCAATAGGGTCTCCATCCCCCAAAAGAAGTTCTGGAAGTGTCCCTTTAGGAACACACGCAGACGTGGGGGGCGCAAACACAGGAAAGGTCCACAACATACAGGGGTTACTGGAGATGGCATTAGGGAATTGAATTGTTTTACCAATAATAACATTTTGAATTTGTCGAACTATGATCTGTCTGATGAACACATTCAGGTTTTGAATAAAGGCTTAAATTTTATACCTGGTCCTATCATATCTGAAGATGTATTTGCGCAAGATTTAATTCACTTTTGTAGATTAATTAATCTACGATTGGTTTTTGGTGACTCTGGTTCTAATCCTGATGGTGGTCAATTTATATATCACAAATCTAATTTTTCTCCGCCAATGCATGCTGTGGTTCATCAGTTCCAAAATAGTGTCCTTAAAGATATACACTTCCTCAGTTCTGATATTGCTTTTAAATATAGCAATATCACTCCTACTGAGAGACGGGCCATTTTGGAACTTCAGCAAAATAAACATATTGTAATAACATCAGCAGACAAAGGTGGAGCTGTAGTGGTCCAAAACTGGATAGATTATGACAAAGAAGCCCGCAGGCAACTGTTTGATGCCAGATACTATACACATATGGTGGTTGATCCTACAGGTAGATTTATTAAATGTATTGAACGTTTCCTTAAGGATGCCAATGATCGGGGTGTTATTTCCAATGACACATTACATCAATTAACCGTTAAGGATCCTAGTGCTCAATACATCTATTTTCTACCCAAGATTCACAAAGATGCTAAGCATCCTCCGGGAAGACCTATAGTATCTGGCAGAAACTATATGACCGAGCCCTTATCATTGTTTTTGACCAAATATCTTAAACCTTTGCTACCATTCATTCACTCCAGGTTACAAGATACCACGAACTTCCTACAAATTATATCTGACACACAATTGGAAGCTGACTGGTACTTGTGTACACGATGTCAGCGCATTATATACCAACATTCCACATCAGGCAGGTCTTAAGGCTTTGGCATATTGGCTTAATAATACAAACTTGTATAGTTCCACATTCAATTCTTTTCTGGTGGACATGGCTAGGTATGTTCTCACTTGTAACGTCTTCTACTACAAAGATTTATGTTTCTGGCAGACCAAAGGTACGGCTATGGGGGCATCTTTTGCCCCCATATATGCTGACCTCTTTATGGCTTATGTTGAAATTGAAATGATTTATGATTCTGCCAGAAACATTTTTCTTTCTGATATGGATATATGGAGACGTTACCTGGACGATGTATGGCTTGTCTGGAGGGGTACTGAGTCTAGGCTTAAGGAGTTTGTTTGTTATCTGAATAACAATGAATGGGGTTTATGTTTCACGGAACAACATGACATCAACAATATAACATTTTTGGATGTGCTATTGCACAAACTCCCTGATGGCACATTAGAATCGGAGATGTATAGAAAGTTTCCACAATATAACCCCCTACTACATGCCTCCAGTTACCATGCTCCACATATAGCTAGGAACATACCAAAGTCTCAGTTCATCAGAGCCAAACGCATTTGTTCACAACAATCCACATTTTGTCGGAACCAAAATGACCTCACACAAAGATTTAAACAAAGGGTTTATAATGCTGGCACTATTGCAGTTGCCAAACATCAGGTCAATAATATGCAACGTTCGGACTTACTCCAATATAGGGATCGGTCGGATATACCATCTCAACCACTTAGACTCACTACAACTTATGGTCGTAATACCAATTGTCTATTGGAGAGTGTCCGGAGACATTGGAATATCTTACAGTGTGACCCAGATGTTGCAAACATCATCCCGGATAGGTGTGTTTTTTCATATAGGAATGGCAAAAAACTCAAATCCTACTTTAATCACTATAAATGTAGCGATAATAAATATTTTGGGATGGTACAGAGAACTATATCAGGTGATACTTTACGTGGTTGTTTTCCTTGTGGCCACTGTACTAATAGTAAATACATCTCTACAACTAAGGAGTTCTCAAGTAGAAATTGCCCCAAGGTTTTTGATTTAAACTTTTTTGTTAATTGTAGCAGTGATTGGGCCATTTATTTGGCCACATGTAGCTGTGGAGCATTCTACATTGGGCAGACCTCCAGTTGCATTAGATTACGAATTTCCGAACATTATAGCAATATTAAACAAAAAAAGTTGACTAATGCTCTATATAAACATCAGTTGGTCCATTCAACAGCCAGATTTATGTTTATCATAATTGATGTTATACAAGGTGATCGTAGAAATAAAACTGGGTGGCACAGTATTTTGAATTGTAAAGAAAAAAAGTGGATCATTAAACTCGGTGGCCTTTTTCCCCCCGGGCTTAATGAATATTTATAAGTATCTAACCAATGGGATCTGTCTATTGTGTATTTAAACAGCATGTATTTGGAATGGTTTTTATACACTGAAGAAGGCTGTGTCATTTACCAGCCGAAACCGGTCTGTTTCTACTTGCTGTTATGCTAATTATTTAATATATTTTCCAGTCACTCATTGCTGGCTCCTGTGATTTTTGTTCCACAGGATTTTTAGCCATAGAAGCTTTAGCTCCCTTAGGACCTTGTGAAATGGTTTCTGGGTCAGCTACAGGGCTTTAATAAAGGACTTTGGGTGAGTCAGGTACTCTGTAGTATCTGTCTGGTTTGGCTGGAGCAGGAGGAAGAGAGTCTGGATTTAAACTAGACTCCAAGTAAACATCATCCACAATATCCAGAACAGGAGGGATAGCAAGAGGTCTGTGCTGGGGTAGTAAAAGGAACTCTCTGAGCCTTTTCTTAGAATCTAAGTAATCCTGACCTTCCCAGTGGAAATGTTCCCTCATGGTATGTAAAGTTTCCCCAAAGGAGTAGTCTTCAGGGGGAGATGCTGAGGGAATAGAGTCTTCAGCATCAGAATCTTCATAAGGTGGAAAAGTGTAATCCTGTTCCTCAGAAGAATCTGAGGAGAGAGAAACCTGGTCAGAGGATGCGTAATCCTCCTCTTGTCTTGGTCTTTTATCAGGAGGGGGATGGGAACCCCTGATAAGGGTAATCAAATCTTCAGCCATCTTAAGCATCTGTTTCTTAGGCATGGGGCCTTGAACTGTAGACTGATGTACAGTTTTTTTTGGTTTTAAAGGAGTTTTAAATTTAGCATAAGATTTAATGGTGAGTGTAGTCGGTCTGAAGACACCTTCAGAAACTGAAGGTGTTTCCGTTGCACCGGTGACTAGTTCTGCTCCGGTGTCGGTAGAAGGCTGCGTCGGCCTAGTAGACTCCACATGGGAATCCGCAGCTGTCTAAGGTTCCAGCTCTGTGGTCGTCAGGGGCTGCGTAGGCACCTCACTGAAAACCGGAGAACCGGCGACAGGCCCAGCTGAGGCCTCGGTGTCTGGCTTATTCCTAGGCTGCCTGTCCTTATCCTTGAGTTTTTTATGAGTGGCAATCGTCGGCTGCTCTGACGGCATGATATAATTAAATTTCCTACCAAAGTAATACCGTGCGAAGTCAAAAAGGCGTTTGATAGTTCGTTTATTAAACCTAGCGCAAAACAGACAACCTGTGACGTCATGGTCTGGGCCTAGGCAAGGAATACAATAGGAATGGAAGTCCTTATGAGGTATTTGCTTCCCACAAGAAATGCAATTGTTAACTTTTTCTGACATCGGACTGAGGCAAGAAAATGTTCCCCAACGGGGTACTTAGCTTTATTGAAGACTTTGGACTGAAATTCAAATCGAAAATCTCAGGTGTCGGCCGACCGGCACTTGCAAAAGTACAGTTTTGTACCTACCATAAATGTAGATGTTCGAGGATCCACATTGCTGCAGTCCTAACTATTGGGTAGTCCGCTGTCCAGTCGGCCCGAATACCAAAGTATATGGCTGACGTCGGTCAGGGCGCATTAGACTGACGTCAGTACGTCAGGGTACTAATGCGCATGACCGACGTCATATCCTCAGTCTTTTCTTGCCCCAGATGTCAGAAGACCCTGAAAAGATAAGGCCAAAATCCAAAAACTCCAAACATACCTGCACCAAAAATATGTACAATATATACAAAATTAGCTGAACATAACCTCACCTACACAACCACCCCTAAACACAGAGGGAAGGAGGGAGGTAAACTGGACTGCAGCAATGTGGATCCTCGAACATCTACATTTATGGTAGGTACAAAACTGTACTATGTTCTTCATTCCACATTGCTGCAGTCCTAACTATTGGGTAGAATCCCAAAGCAGAGGTAAGGGAGGCTGGCAAATCATAAGGAAGCAGGAACTGACAACATGCCTTGCAAAATAGCAGTGGCAAAACCAGCCCTAGACTTAGAGTAGAGAGGAAGGTGATAATGCTTAGAGAAAGTATGCACTGAACTCCAAGTAGCTGCCTCCAAAATATCCTTAGTTGCCACCCCTTAGAAATGCTGTTGAAGTGGCAGTAGCCCTAGTGGAATGAGGCCTAATCCCAGCTGGAATCTCCTTGCCATGATGGGAATAACAAAATGCAATGCAACACCCAATCCACCTAGAAATAGTTTGTTTTGACACAGGCCTGCCCTGTGAACTCAAAGCAAAAGAAACAAACAACTGCTGAGACTGCCTAAAATCCTTAGTCCTGCTCAAATAATAACGCAATTGCCTGTGTACATCTAAAGTGTGCAAAATCTGTTCCCCTTTATTTTGAGGATCTGCATAAAAGTAGGCAAATGAATAGTTTGGTTTAAAGCCACACTAGAAACCACCTTAGGCATAAAGGAAGGATTAGTAGGTAAGATACCCTATCCTTATGAAAAATCAAAAAGGCTCCACTGCCATAAGGGCCTGCAACTCAGAAACCCTTCTTGCAGAAGTAATGGCCAACAAAAAGCAGTCTTCCATGACAAGTATTTCAATTCAGCAGTAGCCGCAGGCTCAAAGGTTGTAGAGTAAGTTTCTCCAACACAAAATTGAGATCCCAAGCAGGAGTAGGAGCTCTACGTGGAGGTCTTATATTCTTTGCCCCTCTAAGAAATTGCTTGAACAAAGGATGCGAAAACAATGGTGGGTCACAATCATAGTGAGCTGAAATTGCTGCAGCGTGAATCTTAATGGAAGAGAAAGACAAACCTTTGTCCAATAACTCAGTAAGATATTGAAGAGCCACACTCAAATTAGGCTCAGAAATCTCAAAATTGTTTGCTGCACTCCAAAATAAAAATCTCTTCCATTTTTCTGCATACACTTTCCTTGTACTAGGTCTTCTGGCTTCCATAATCACATTTAAAACTTGTTGAGGAAGTTGAGACCTGCAGTCCTTCAAAACAGAATATGCCAGGCTGTTAGATGAAGAGAGTGAAGCTTGACATTGAGCAGGTGACCGTCCCTCTGAGACAACAGGTGTGGAATCAAGGGTAAAGGCCATGGAGGCTTCTTTACCAGACTCCTCAGTAATGGGTACCAGTGCTGCCGAGGCCAATCTGGAGCTATTAAAATCATCCTTGGCTTGTCTTGTCTGACCTTTAGAAGCACCTTTGGAAGAAGAGGCAGAGGTGGAAACGCATACACATGAAGATTTTTCCAACTGAAAGAAAGAGCATCCACTTTCCAAGCTGTGTGATGAAATCTCTTTGTGCAAAACTTTGGCAGCTGGTGGTTTAGTGGAGAAGCGAACAGATCTATGTCTGGAGTTCCCCATGACACTGTCAATTTTGAAATACATGAAGATCCAGTTTCCACTCGTGGGGATCCATGATTTGTCTGCTTAACACGTCTGCTAAGGAGTTCTGTGCTCCGGCAGAAACCTTGCCTGAAGAGTTAGTTGCAAGCTGAGCGCAATCTCCCATAAAATCATTGCTTGCCTGCACAATGGGTAAGAATGTGTTCCCCTTGTTTGTTGATGTACCACATGACAGTTGTGTTGTCTGTTAGAATCAACACCTGCCCTGGAAGAAGTAATTCCTTGAAAGCCATTAATGCAAACTGGACTGCTAACATCTCTTTCATGTTGATATGTAGATGCTGTAGTCTGGCAGGCCACTTGTCTTGTATCCACTTTCCATTTAGATGAGCTCCCAAGCTATGTCTGAGGCATCTGTCGTTAGAATCTGACTCGCCTCTGGCCGGGTCACAGAGAGTCCCTTGTTTAGGTGACATTCCTGAGCCCACCACAAAAATTCCTTTTGAATGCAAGGTATTATTTGAATGACAGTGTCCAAATCCTGGCAGTGCTGTGTCCATACATTTTTGAGATACCATTGCAGCTTCCTCATATGCAGTTTGGCATTGGGAAGCACCAGAATACAAGATGCCATGAACCCTAAGGCTTGAAGGACTGTCCTTGCAGTCAGCCCGGACTGAAGAGATAGGTGATGAAAGTAACTTGAAAGATTCTTTTGTTTGTCCGGGGTTAAAAAGGCCATCTGGGCTGCTGTATTCAGTCTCACACCCAGAAAGCACATGTCTTGAGAGGGTACTAGACTAGACTTTATTTCGTTCACAGAATACCCTAGGCATCTTAGCACTGCTATGACATATTCCAAATGCTGTAGAAGATCTTCCTTTTCTTGAGCCAGAATCAGGCAGTCGTCCAAGTAAGGATAGATTTGAATTCCTTTTAGCCTGAAGTAAGCTATCACTGGAGCCAGAACCTTTGTGAATACTCTGGGCGCAGTAGATAAGCCAAAGGGCAATGCAGAGAACTGATAATGAGAATTTCCAGCTCGAAAACGCAGATACTTCCTGCAATTTAGTCTTATAGGCACATGAAGGTAAGCTTCCTTGAGATCTAAAGTTACCATCCAGTGATCTTTGCCCAGCAGAGGTAAAAGCTGTTGTAACGTCAACATTTTGAATTTGGGAATGTCCAGATAAGTGTTGAGGATAGATAAATCCAAAATTGGTCTCCACGTGTTCCCCTTCTTTGGTACTAGGAACAGGCGAGAATAAAATCCTAGGCCCCTTTCTGGCACAGGAACCGGCTGAATGGCCCCTATTTGGAGCAACAGAGAAATTTGCTTGTGAGCCTCTGGTCTTTGTAGAGGAGGAATGTCTGGCATGCCTTTGAAAGGAGGCAAGGTATGGAAATAAAACCTGTAACCGTGGTGAATGATATCCAGAACCCATCTGTCTTGGGTAATTAAATCCCAATTTTCTTTGAAAAGAGAGCCTTCCTCCTAAAGGTGCCGCCAGGCGAGAATGAACTGGCAGCTGTAAAGGCAAGTCATTGGGTCTGCTTACGAAAGGACTGACCCCTGCCCTCACTAGAAGTCTGAGCAGGGGAACTCCCTGTCCTAGGCCTAAAAGAACCCTGAGCTCTGCCCCTACCACGTCTAGACCTACCCCTAGACTGGGAATCATAAGCAGGATAAGTCCATCCCTTAGTAGGCCAATTTCTACTAAACTTCGGAGGCTGCACCTGCAAAAAATCCTTAACAGTTTGCATAGACTTAGCCTTGTCCTCCATTTTCTTTAAAACTGCTTCCACAGGCGAACCAAACAATACATCAGACTGTAAAGGAGCATCCAAAATCCTTGTTTTAACATGCTCAGCTAAATTCTGATCTCTCAACCAGGCGTGCCTACGAAGAACAGAACCAGTGGCAGCCACCCTCGAGGAGGCCTGCACAGCATCAAAACCACACTGCAAGGAATGTTTACCCACTTGAAATACAGTTATTTACTTTTTCTGACATCCGGTTAAATACTGAGGCAAGAAAAAACCAAAATAATCCCCAACGGGGTACTTAGCCAACTTTGATTCGGTCTGAAACTCTGACTTCAGAAACTTTCAGAACACCAACCTGCACTCGCAAAATTGCTTCTGCATCGGACCATGCGGCAAAAAAGACTGAGGATATGACGTCGGTCATGCGCATTAGTACCCTGACGTACTGACGTCAGTCTAATGCGCCCTGACCGACGTCAGCCATATACTTTGGTATTCGGGCCGACTGGACAGCGGACTACCCAATAGTTAGGACTGCAGCAATGTGGAATGAAGAACATCTGCTTCTGCTTCTGGCACCGCACGGCAAGCAAGACTGGAGAAAATGACATCGGATGCCTCTTATATACCCCTGGTGCACTGATGTCAGGAAGGAAGCGATAGCAACCGACGCCGGACCAAGACTTTGGAATTCGGGCCGACTGCGGGATCGCCTGATGGCAGGATAACCCTAGTGTGATGACTGCAGCAGGGTAACACAATGAACATCATGCAATGTCAGACATTTTTGGCAAAACAGTTACATCTTTACCATGGAGTAAGGGGGTCAGGAACCGTACCCTGAGCCTTTGGTCAACACCATACTGTTTGCATACCCTCTCCAACATATGAATGAAACTATCAAAATTATCCCCCTCTTTAAACTACGGAAGAAATTTACTGACCTTTTGTGCTTCTGGGGTCCAGTTACTCTCTTCCCCATTACCTCCATGACTCTTGGTGAAGAGTCAGCATCTCTTTCTCATGCTGCCTCTGCCTCTCCTTTTCCTCAGCTTCCAGGCATAGCAGTTTCTCCTTGTCCCTACTCTCTCAGCTGCTTCTAGTTCCAAATGCCTGGCCTCCAACTGAAGTCTCTTTAGCTCCAGATGGATTTTTAAGTCCTCTGCTGAAACGTTGAGCTGTCCATTCTCCGAGGGTATTATATCGCCACTGCCAGTCTGATTGTCCTCCTGGTTGCTGTTTTCTGATTCAGCTGAAACCAAGGCTGCAATCAGGTCTGCCTTAGTCAGGTTTCCATGCACCAGTCCCCCTAGCCTGGCACATCTCCGCCAGCTGGCTCTTTGTCAGCTTTCCGTACTCCTCTGTTGACATGCTGCCTGCTCACCCTGACTAACTAAACTAACAAAAGAAATAAAACAATTGTGATCTGAACTCTGAGTATTCACTGCATGGCTGATTTAGAGTACGAAACACCTTCAAATCTCACTGTACACCAGCTACAGGAATTCACTCTACCCACACCACTACAAGCCAATTAGTATTTGCCAACCAATTAATATGTGGTGTGGATATCCCACCACTGGCAAACAATGAACATGTGATGCTCGTGCCCTGGCCCAGCAATCAAGGAGCCTCAGTCCTCATCACTAACACCAGTTAGGGGCATCTCATATAGGAGGAAAGGATAACCAATAGACACAGTAAAGTGTAATTTCCCTTAAGAGCACACAGCGATCACAGTCAGTCCAGGGCTGGTCGCTCCCTTGCTCTCCAGGTCCCCAATAAGACTCCCCACTGGCACAGCTTTAGGGTCCAGATCTCAGCCTAGTGGGCAAGCTAAAACCTCCGGCACCCTCTCTGTCCAACCAGTGCTTCGTGTCCCTGCCCAAGTAGCTGACACACACACACACACACACACACACACACATATACACACACATACACACACACACTCACACACACTCACACACATACACACACACACACACACTTTAAGAACTGTTTATACAACCACACAGACACTCTTGGGGAAGGCTGGCACAGGTTCTCCAGCTGTGCCCCTTTTTTCCAGACTATACAGTACTACCAGCTGCCACCACCCACTAATATTTATCAGCTACTCAAAGGCCCTTAAAAGGGTGTCCAGTTATTACTGTGCAATATTATTATTCAATTGGTAGTATACCCCAGGGCTAAAGCTATTGAAGTGGCTTTGTACAATTTTACCAAAGGCATGCAAGTACTCTAAAGAGCTTAAATTATCTCTGCAAAAACAGCCACAGTTGAAAGTGTTTAAAAATATTTAATAACAAATAGTCAAAACACAAGACAATACTTTTTACTATACAGTGCTAGTCAAGAGTTCAGAAATCACAGAGAAATACTTAAAATAATTCAGTAGTACAGGTCTGACATCACAGAAAAAAACACAGTCTAATCTTTCTAGGTTCTAGCTATTTCTAAGAGAAAACACAAGTCTAAAATAAACTTGCATATAGAGCAAGACAGTGCTGATGAGTTGGATGGTCAAGACAAAAATGCTTAATGCTCTCTGATTCTCTCCGTTTTTAAAATCGCATTCCTGGTTCACATTACATCATTCTTCACACTTCCCTGGGTTCCCAGGCTAACAGAAACTACATTTACATTCTTCCCCGCTGGGCAGAAACCAGAGTAATAAAGGACATTTATGCATGTAAATTCTGGCCATTAACTCTGGCCCCCACTCTAGACTCACTGCCTCCGAGTCCTAACATCAAAGGGTCACAACATGCTTTACTTGGTCAGTAGAGTGCACTGCTGTTACATATCTTTCCAGTTCCACATTTAACACTATTTTTACCATTAAGACAACAAGCCTGTGGTTTACATTAATATTTACAGATGACAGAATTATCTCCAAAATTCTATCTGGCTATGCTGGCAGCCTTCATCTATCTTCACAGGTGCTCTAAGAAGTTCCTTTGAGAAAAGCTTTACATCATTTAAAAAAAAGCTAAGGAAGAACTATTATGAACTAGGAAGTTTGAAATGGCAGCCAAATGAACCTTAAGAGTAGAAAGCGTAGCTCTTGCATTAAAAAAGTGAAGCTAATAAGCCAAGTACAGCTGGTATACAGGCAGAAAAAGTGTCCAGATCTTTTAACGGCTCAAAAAGCAAATCTCTTCCATTTACTTTTGTAAATCTTTTGAGAAGATAATAAAATATGATGGACCGAGGAGGAAAGCCTGGGATGTCTAGCAGTCAATGGAACTGGAGAAACCATGTGGTCACCTTAAAACCTGTTATGTCTGGATGAGTCATCCCTGTTGGCTGAGACAGGAGGTCTGGATTGGGATTCAGTATCCAGAGTGGATGCAGATGATGCCCGAGGAAGGGGAAACCAAATCTGATAAGGCCGAAAAGGTGCAATGAGGATAACTGTGCTCTTCAGCTGGTATGTTTTCTGTAGAAATTTGAGGATGAGAGGTAACGAGGGGTAAGCATAGAGAAGACAGGTGGGAGTATCGTGGACTACAGCAACTCTCTGCGACTCCACTACTGAAGAGATCACGGCAAACAACCCGCTGCACTTGTTGCTGAGGGGAGAAGTGAAAAGGTCACAGCATGGCTGTCCCCATCGACAGAAAATCCTGTTACTTTGAGAATGGGAGACCACTCATGAGGCATCAGAATGGACATGCCTAGTCTGTATGCAATGATGTTCGCTTTCCCTGGAATGTGCACTAATATGACAAAGCGTCCAAAAGAGATCGCCCACTGTTACACATTCAGTGCTTCTAGACATAGTGGGCAAGATCTGCCCCCCCCCCCCCATTTGTCAATGCACCAGAACATATTGTACTTTTGAACAGCAATCATGCCAGAATGGAGAATGATTTGAAAGGCCTGCAATGCTAGGGTGACTGCTCATTTCCAAAATACTGATGTGCAGCTTGCCCTCTTCTAGGAACAACATACCTTGGACTGTCCTTTCCAAGTAGCACCCCCCCCCAGTTGGGAGTTATCTGTGGTCACCCTGGCCGTGAGTAGGGAAACAACAAATGGACAGCCTAGGGAAATTTCATCTGAGTGAAGCCACCAAAGAAATTTTTTGCTAGATTGAGTGATCCTGACAGGGGCAGATAAAGGCTGCTGAAGAATAGACCACTGTACTGATGGAGTCCATTGCAGAATCTGCATGTGAAACCTGGCTAAAGGACTATGCTAAGAGTTGCTGCCTTACACCCCAAGGCTTGTAAGGTTAGTCATGTCGGCAAAGATGTGTGTGAGATCACTTTTATAACCTGGGATCTGAGTATCTGAATTCAGGTAGGTAGAAGAGTGGCTGGTTATTATTTGTGACCATGTTTAGACGAGCATCTATGAACTCCCCACACCACATGGGTTTAAGTTGACACTTGGCATAATTGACTGTGATGCCTAGGTGAAGACACAACTGGCGCAAGTAGTCTCTTGTCTGTACAAGTAGATGCCTGGATGGGGCAGTTAGGAGCCAGTCATCTACATAAGGAAGCACTCTGAATCCCAGCAGTCTGAGGTGAGCTGCTAACCACCACTCTGCATTTGGTGAACACCCTGGGGGTTGTGGTGAGGCTAAAGTTGCTCTGTACTGGTAATGAATGGCATCCAGACAGAAGTGCAGACAACTCCTAAGATGCCTGTTTATTTTGATGTGATAGAATGCATCCTGAAGATCTGTCAAGCACATCCAATTGTCTTTTTGCAGTACGGGCAAAATGAAATGAACCATGACCATCTGGAACCTTGAATATTTCACGTATTGTTTCAATCTGCTGAGATCCAGGATGGGTCTCAAGTCTCCTGTCCTCTTTGGCACTAAGAATTTTGAGTAGGTTCTAGACACTGTCTGGTCTGGGGGGACCTCCTGAATGACTTTGTCTGAGCAGCTTTTCATTTTTCACTCTGAAGTCAAGGTCAGTGTCAATGGCCTCTGGCCGACTAAATTTGCAGATGACTGCAAATTAAGAAGGGTCATCAAATCGCCAACAGACACAAATTTTCTCCAGGAAGGGCTGACACAGAGAAATAACTGGTGTCAGAGCCATGGACTAAAATTAAATGCCAAGAAATATATAACAGTATCCTTCAGGAAGAAATCCACCGCTGGTAAGTATCATTGACAACACACCCCTAAGAGTTGGCCCAGTAAGTCAGGGACTTGAGGACACACACAGACAGTAATTTCGCCTTTGACCATCACGTGTCTACAGTAGTGAGGAAATCATTCCATGTTGCGCAACTTACAAACAAAGGTATGACATCTAGGTCCAAGGAATGCATTGTCCCGCTGTATTCAGCATTCATCAAACCCATCATTGAGTACAATGCCCCCTAAACCAGACCTATCCAATAACTGAACGTCCACACAGGTTCCTCACTAAAATAATACAGGGAGTAACATTTCATATGCATACAGCCTCAAGGCCCTATCCCAGCATTCTGTCTCCTATAGACCGAGGGGAGAGCTATGCCTGGCACTGTCAGACCCCACTCTGATGGACCTCCTGCACAACTGCAAAACAAAC
Organism: Protopterus annectens; assembly: GCF_019279795.1. Lineage (NCBI taxonomy): Eukaryota > Metazoa > Chordata > Ceratodontiformes > Protopteridae > Protopterus > Protopterus annectens. Next base: position 922,354,485 of record NC_056748.1, on the reverse strand, counting down.
AGCACCAGAATAACCCATTCTAAATTCTTAAACTTGCCTGTGATACAGAGACTACTCCTTCTCTGGAACAGGCACCCCATCAATGTGAAGCCAAGCTTCTCCCTAACCCAGTTCAAGTGTAACTTGCATAACTGGATGGGGAACAGGAAATTCATCCCTGGTTTGGCGCCTATATCTCTAATGAACACAGACAGACTTGTAAGTGGTTCATCCCCCAAGATCCTGTTTATAATGTTTCACATCCAAAGCTCCTGCTTACACTTATCAAGGGTAGCATAACTTATCAGAGATTTGGGATGCATGGCTAGGCTTAAAAAGGCCCTTGAAGTCATTAGCCTAGTAAACACCTATGAACCTATAATTCTGCCATCTCCACTCTGACTGGGTGGAACATTCGAGGCAGAGACAGCCAAAGACTTGGAAGACTAAGTGGATTTCTGCGGCATACCACACTCCAAAAGGGTCTAGGCAGAGGCCTGTGTAGAAAGCGAGTCGGGCATCAGGGGCTGCGAATGCGCCTCACTGAATTCTGGAGAACTGACTACTTGCTTAGTGGTAGCATAGTCAGAAGGCTTAGCCTTGTGTGGCCTGTCTCTATCTTTACATTTTTTCGGAATATCGGCGGATTGTTGGCTGATGGATGCCATATCAGGATTCGAAGACGGAATATGAAAATAATTGTCTACAAAAAGAGCTCTAGGGCAAATGGTTCTCGCATTAAAGAGGGTACAGAACCGGCAACAAGAGATGTCATGGTCTGGGCCTAAACAAGTGATGCAGTAAGAATAAAAATCTCGGTGTGGGATCTGTTTTCCACAGGCGAGACAATTGTTAACTTCTTTGGACATCAGTTAGAGCAAGAAAAAAGGGTCCTCAATGGGGTAATTAGCTTTAGATGTTTTCTGCTGAAATTCAACTTCTGGTAGCGACCGACCAGCACTCATGCAAACTGCTTCTGCTACAGGCTACACGGCAAGAAAGACTGATTTAATGACATCGGCTGCCTTACTTTATAGTACTGACGACCTGATGTCAGATTACAGGCGACAGCAGCTGACGAACAACACTAACGCTGTTATTCAGGCCAGCTAAGGGTTACCACAGCAGGGATAACCCACAGGTGATGACTGCAACAGTGAAACACGAAGAACATCCTATAATTCTGCCAGCTCTCCTCTGACTGGGTGGAACATCGGGGATTCTTTTCTTTCTTTCAGGGGAAATTTAGGAAAATAGCATGATATAACCTCTGGATAAAATTCTCTGCATCCAGAAATCTTTTGTGATGGATGCCCAGGTTTTTTGGTGCAGAAACAAATGCCCCTCATCTCCAGAGGGCAACAGTTGGGCTGCCTTGCAGGATCATTGGTAGGACTTGTCAGAGAAGGAATCCCAGAAACCCTGGTTCTGACTGCCACCTCTGCCATGGGGGTGGTGTCTTACATTAGTTCTCCCAGAGGCAAGAGGGATCTCTATCTCCTCATGAGATTTGGAAAGGATCCTGGGATTTGCAGAACCACATCTTTTTACCTCCTTGCTGATTCTGGGAAAAGGGTCTTTGAGGAGCAGAAACAAATATCCCTATGGCAGCGGTGCTCTTTCTGTCTTGCTCACTTCTGGAGCATTTCTTTAACTTTCAGGACACATAAGGAAGCTTCATCAAATGGAGCACTGACAAATGAAGATTTGAAGGGCTCCACAAATTTGCATAGGCGCATCCAGGCATGGTACTCAATGGTAATGGCTAAATCCACTGCCTGTGAGGTACTTTTTGCAGAGTGAGAAATCAGCCTTCATGGACACATCAGTTAGAGACTGAAAGGTGGCCATTTGTGAAGAAACTATTCTGGTACTCCACAGACATGAACCCAGAGAGAGACTTGGAGAACTCTTTATTCAAATCTCATTGCAATCTCCTGAAATGTGCCAAGTAATTCAATGACCTTACAGCAAAAGTCAGTGAAGCATAAATGCACTCACCGAATCTGTCCAAGGACCAAGATTCCCTGTTAGGGAGACAGACATAAGAGCCCTGCTCTGCAAGCTCTTTCTTAGTGGCTTCTGCCACAACCATGGAATCAGCTGGGATCCCCTTACTCCAGTGTGATCTGTCACACTGGCTAAAAATGTATCTGTGCTCCACAGAATCTAGTTCCTTCCATGGCTGGCATGAAACGAGGTCTACAAGTTCATCACCTGAGAAAGAGTCACCCAAGACATTAGCTGGGTCAGATTAAAAAGGATCCAGAAACACAGCCTCCTCTTGGAAAAGGGTGTTGGAAGACCAATCACCTTTTTGCTTTAGGAGTTCAAGAATGCCTCAAAAGAAGACATCTTCAGTCGAGATCTGAGGGGACTTCTCCCCTCCTTGAAATCAGTGAGAGATTCCTGAGGGGAATCCAAGTGTCTCCTTTTACACATTTTCTTCCAAAGAACCTCATCAGTGGGTGGTCTGGTGAAGTATCAGAAGTGACAGGTCAGTCCTGAGGAACTGACTGGAGACTTGAATGGGCTGACTGCCCCAGTGGAAAAGAAGACTGAGACTCAGAGCAAAGACCAAAAGGTGGTAGAAATATATGATCCAAAGGGGGTAGGGATGCCCTTTCTCTAGGTACAGAGAAAGCTCTTCTCCACTATCTTGAAGGCAGACTGCCTAGGGAAGACTGAAGCCAGAGGCAGCACAGTCAACAAATCCTGCTTTACTGACCCTTGAATCCCACTAAGCCCTCCACCTAATGGAATCGGACCTGAGCTGTCCAGAGCTGATGCTCCGAGGGGCAGAGATGGCACTTGAGCTCTAACAATCTTCCTGCTCTGAAAGGCTGGGAGCCAGAAGGCTCAGGGAAGTGTCTGGAGTCCTAAGAATAAGCAGTTTTCAGATCCAATGAGGACATCCCCCAGGGATCTCAGATTCAAGGGCTCTAAAACCACAGGCTGGATCGGAGGAGAAGAAGCTAAAGGAAGACAAGTCATGGGGCAGGCTCACACAGACTGAATTATCCCCATCTGAGTTCTGAGGAACTTCATCATCCTACCCAATTCAGCCTCAGACAAATTCCTGGAAGACCTGAGTGACACATCTAGTGGATGGTGGCCTTGAGTGCTTACGTAGAGACTCCTGCAAAAATGCAGAGGGAACTCGAGAAGGTGTCAGATCCAGTGAATGAACAGATTAACTGGAGCAGAAGTAATTTAGATTTCAAAGTAGTAGGCTCCGTAGTTGTTGGATCAGATTTTTTGACATTTCTGGAGGTGGCTCTAAGGAAGGCGCCAAAGATACTGAAGGATCTAGTGATCTCTTCCTAGACTGTGTCTATGGGAGCCGAGTTGGGCTTCCCTTTGTGGGATTTCTTAGAGGGGAGGGTGGTTGAGCCTCAGTCGGACTAGAGAAAGAAGGAAAAAAACCTTAAAAATAGTTTGTTGTTTCCATCCATGAGTGCCCTGGTGCTGAAGCTGGCACAAATAGTACAATCTAAATCTAAATGGGAAGTGCCCAAACAATAGATGTGGGCATCTGAATTAGATATTTTATGTGGCCGGGTGGTGCAGTGGTTAGTGTTGTCACCTCACAGCAAGAGGTTCTCCCGTTCGATTATCGTCTGGAGCGCCTTCTGTGTGGAGTCTACACGTCGTCCCCGCGGTCGAGTGACATCTAAAGACATGCAGGTAGGTGTGTGTGTGAATGGGTGTGCCTTCTTTGAAGGCTGGGCATTGGGCTGGCAACTCGGCACCGTAAAAATCCACTGTCAATCATTAGCGGTCTGGAGTATTGCTTTGGCGACCCCTAACTGGGAAAAGCCGAAAGATCTTAATTAGATATTTTGTGCCAACAGGAGATGCATTTTTTGAAACCAGTTGGTTTGTCAGCCATCCTAAAAGTTTTAATCATAAAAGGGAAGGCCAAAAAGGGAAAGTACGTGTACAAAAATGATCTATTATTTTTTTTAGCATGAAAAGTCAAGAAAAACTACCAACAATAGTAGTCAACGGTACCCTGAAATATACAGAAAGACTAGGATAAGACAGCTGAAGTACCAATAATGGTACTGTAAGGAAATATTGAGGTCCAGGTAAAAATGAAAGGAGGAGGAGGACTCGATTAATAGAAAAATACTAGAATAAGGAGAGGAATGTGAAAGTAATTCAAGGGGTAACTTACGGAAGGAAAAAGATGAAAAAAACTCAGTTTTTCTCCTAAAATACACCAATAGCCCAAGAGCGAAAGGATCTGTGTCTGTAATGAAATGGCAGCAAACAATATCTGAGGTATGTTAGGGCGACAGGGCATTATGGGTAAAGGGAGGAGCTTGACTGTTTGGATAAGAGGATCTGGAAGAAGTGGCAGAGTCTGATCTGAGATCCATCAGTTGAGGAATGAATGAAAATGACATCCGTTCAATTATTGCTGATGCAATCCAAGAACTGGCAAGCATCTGCTTAACTCTTGCTGCAAAGTTTTTTTTTCCTCTGCAGGGGAGAGGAGAACAGCAGACTCCTAAGTCACAAATCAACCAAAGGGCCTGCACTAAATGACTAGAAGGTTTAATCCAAAACAACTGCAGTAGATGAAATGACAGAACACCATGGCAGACTCCAGAGTAGTTTCCAGAAAACTTTTGTCCATCTTTATGGTTGTTAGCAGACGGCAGCTACAAGCATCACCCCTGGTAGCTGACAGCATGTGGCCTGTGTAAGGATAAAGGCCAAATAAACAGTAGATTTAAACTGAGGAACTTTGGCTGCTGTCTGGCCTCATCATCCTTTACCCTCCTCCCCCATTTGCCCCCAAATATTTGCACAAATTTTCCTGTCAATCCTTGCTCTTAGCTCCCTTCCAAATTATTTTGCTGGTGTCAACGCAAAGCTGACACTTTCTCCCTCCACCTCTGCAAACAAATTCTCTCAATATGAACAGTGCTGCACATTGTGTTCCTTAGTCAATTCCTGTATTGAACCTATCAGGTGATCTGGTGACTGCTGACATACTCAAACCTTTGAGTGCAATTTTAGCAAAAGATCTGTTAACTCTCCTAAATTATGTGCATTTGTAACATCAAATGCAGGAACTTTCCTACAAGGTATAGTAGAATTGAGACCTAAACAGTACAACTTGCAGGGAAAATAAGGAATACAAAACTATGCTTGCCCTCCAAAGATGGGATACCACAACGCATACCTACTAGGGGGTCCACACATGTAGTCCCAAATACAACAGCAAGAAATATTTCAAATGTGCTGACACAGCACCAAAGAGATCCTTAACTACAGAGTATCCCATACAATTTTAGAGAAGAGCAGGGATAAGATTCTTGTACAAATATAAACGGGCTACAGAACCAACAACAGTGCTCTTGAAATAAAATGTAAAGATGTTTACAATTTTAGAGAAAATGGAGAAAAGGCAGGGATGAGATTCTTGTGCAAATATACATGGGCTACAGAACCAACAGTGGTCAGATTTAGCTTTAGCTTGCAGTGCGTGTTAATGATGGGCTGGAAGAACTCTGGTCATAAACCACAAAGGAAGTTCTGCTTACGAAAACACAACAAAGGGCCAACAAATTCAGTGTACATGATCAACTATCAGCATTCAGTTCTTCATTACAGTAGAGCTTACACTGTCTAATATAGTAGTCAATACACATAAGCAGTGAATTGGTTCCCAATACTACAAAAAGAAACTATCATTTTTACTCAACTTTGTGTAAGCAGAGTAAAAGAATTCTGCAAAACATGTCCAAACCACAGTACTTTATATAAGTACACACTGCGTAAAACACAATAAAAACAAGTATAAAACTAATGTACAGAGTCTATTCAATAAAAAGACTAAACATACATAATTAAAGTTAAAATCAAAGAAAAAAAATCAATACATTTCCCAGTTTATTGGCTTCCAAGGCAGATATTTGGTAACTTGAGTTTACTTGTTCCCAGCAGTAAAGCATGACTGAATCTCTGAACCTAACAACTAGAAATCAAATTATTTAGCATCAGAGTGTCCTCATACCAAAAAGAAAATAGCCAATATAAAATGTCATGAAATAAGGCTGCATTTCGAAAAAAACCCTATCTAAAGTGTATTAAAGCAAGCCTCTAAACAAGCCACAGTACTTCTGATGTAAATGCAGACTTTCGCGCTGGTAAAATGATATCAAAATTTCAAAATAAATAAATAAAAAGTAAATGCTGTGACATCCCCCAAAATTCACTAACTATAAACCGATAAAGGGAAACCTAATCCAGCCATACCTTTTTTTCCCCACTTTTGCACATGGGGTCAGGGTGTCATGTCAACAGTGACAATCATCTACAGCTAAGGTTTACACCACCAGGTGGCTACTCCTGCTGCGGTAGTTATTCCACACCACACAGTCACATGCACACACACACTTATGGTCATGCTGTCATCAATCAGGGCAGGTACAAAATGTCAAGGAATATGGTAACAGCCCTGCTTGATAAATACAGTAGCAAGATTAACTGCAACAGGTCAATATCATGAAGACAGAAACAATCAGAACACGCAAGTACAAAAAGCCAGAAAACATGACTAAATACTAACCACTAACAGGACAAGCCACAAGATGAATTGCTAAGAAAAGATGGGCCTTAAAACAAACTGTTCCATTATCATCCAAACTCTGATTAAGCAAGGCAAGTTACAAAACCACTAAAATTGACATCAATCAATATTGGTAACAATACAACGAATCTCAAACCAACCATCCATAAACTCAACAAATACGTTCTTATACATTAAAAATGGGAGGGAAACTTGCAAAAAAAATTATAATACCTAAATGGGAAAAAAAGTAAAATATGAGACCATCCAAAATGACCACTGAACATCAAATGCTACTATTTTTGGACACAGGAAAGTGAGCAACAGCAGTGCCACACCATACCAGGAAAGGAAACACTTTGAGACACACAGCAAAACAATGTAAACTGAAAGACTCACCATGCTCCATGTTCAAGCCCCAAAGCTTGAGCTTGTTGGCTTCATGTTGGGCCTTCTTTTTTAATCGGCAAGCTCTGTGTGGACAAGAATCAGAAAACAAATTAATGATGTCACAAAATGGAAAGATTATTGGGAGCTAATTAGTATACACTTCATGAAAATCTCCTTAACACATAAAAATATGATTGTAAATAACTCCATGTTATGGTTACTAAAGGAATTTTGTACTTCACCTATTACACCTAAACATATGGTTTGTTACCCATTAAATATTATTATTAGTTATCGTAACTTTATATTCATGCACCCTAAGTATAGGGAATGGAATTTTATTGTATTTCCTATAATGTATACTCAGGGTATGCTTTTGTCATCTACTTCTGAAGGAACTCATTTAGCTATAGATAATGATCTAAAGTACTGGTATCAGTTGATATCTGATAATAAAGTTAAAAATCTAGATTTCTTAAAACAAGAATTTGATCTAAGAGAAACTTGCTGGTTAGAGGTTTAGACCTTTAGACAACATCTCATTAATAAAATAGATTCAATGTCTATAACTGTTAAAGAATCTATTCCAACACTGATTGATTACTTGATATTAAATTTACAACATAAAGTTTCTGATAAAGGTAAACTTTCATACATACATAAAGTTATCAGACAATAAACTTTTTACAGTGTAGATTCATACTGGAATTATTTCACTTCTATTAATGGGGACCCACCAAATCAACAAGATAAACAATATATATTGGAATCTGCTTATAGAACTATGTCTTCCATTGTCTGGAGACTTTATACATGGAAATTTTTACATAGATCTTTTTATACACCTTTGATGATGAATAAAATAAATAATAAAGATAATCTATGTGAGAGATGTAATGTAGAAATTAATGCTGACTGGGCTCATATGTTTTATGACTGTATAAAATTGAAAGAATACTGGAAGTCAATTAATGAATTTTTGCAGGCTCTTTTACAGATAATTTCATTATTTCTAAATCTCTTATATTATTCAACACACCTGTACCTCAAAGTGTTAAAAGGTTAAGCTTCCCTTGTTATGGTCTATTCTAGCAGTGGCTAGGAAAATAATAACTAGAAATTGGATTTCAGATACACCTCCTTCGTTCAATGAATTTAAAAATGTTATGAATATAGTGTGCCATATGGAAATAAACACAATTAGGACTAGAACAAATAGAAAAACATCTTATTTTATTGTATGGGATAATTTACAAAATTTGTTAAAAAAATTTTAATTTCAATAGCATGGTATTTTAGTTTAATTAATTGATCTGATTGTAGTGGATGTCTTTGTAAATACTTTAGTTGTTTTGTTGAATATTATAATAATACCTATTTTTAATTACTTGTATAAAATTGTTATGATATTTCTCTTATATGTTAAAACAATAAACCTGTTTTGAAAAAAAAAAAAAAAAATTAATGCTACTGGACTTAGGAATCTAGGATACTGGACTAGCATTTAGTCTTCCACTGTTATCTTTAAAAGTACAAGTATTAAAAATTACCTGACTATAAATAAAGTGCTCATTTAATTTATCTATTGATTGGGAAAGTCCACTGGGTCAGAATAACCCATTTTCAGTGGAGACCCAGGGAGAAAAACTCCAGTAACAACTAAACAAAAATTATTATACAACAGGATAAGATTTACAATAGTAAGAACACAGTACAAGGATAAATAACATTTCTTAGTGATTAGAAATATATGGAGTATAATGTCATTATGCAGTCTGAATAAATGACAGTAAAACTCATGCACAGTACATAAATGGATAACTTGTGGACATTCAATATAAACAATCATGATTCACAGTATATTATATACAATATGAAGGAAATTATACATTTTGCCTTGTTGAAGTTTAAGGAAGAAATACTGATTAATATACTTTAAAAAAAGTCAAAGTAGTACAGTTGGTTTACTAATATTTCAGTAGCTCTAGAAAAAGGGCATTCTAGTCAGTAACCTCACTGGTGTTGGTTTATGGTGGCCTGTAGTTCAAACACAAGGACAGATGTGATTGTTAAAGAAAGTGATTTTTTTTTTAGAGTGACTGACGGTTTTTATAGACCCAATTTGTGTTATGGAGGGGGGTACAGCATTCCATAGCTTTGCTATGGAGTAAGAGTATTAGCTTTGTCCAGCTCTCTTATTGGACTTGTACACAGTAAGAAGCTGTTTATTAGTACAGTGAAAATTTCGGGTTGGGATGTAGGACTATAAAATAGAATGGAGTGATGGGTAGTTATTTGGATTGTATATTAGTTTATGAGTAAGAGTTAGTTTAGTGTATTGGAGGTAGTGAGGGAATGCTAACCATTTCAATTTGTTAATGGCGTGACAGTGGTGAGTGCAGTTTTGCAGTCCGGAGGCAAATTTTGCAATTTTATAATAGCATGATTGTAGTTTATTGCTTAAGGATGCGTGAAGGTTGATATTGATAGGGGAACCACAGAGTAGTGATGGGAAGTAGGATGGAATTCGCCAGTTTTATTTTTCTGGGTTTATCCATGTACAGTTTATGCCTGTATAGTTTACCTAGTTTTGAATGTGTTTTTTTGCTTGTGTTAAGAAAGTTTTGTTCGAATGATAGTTTATCATCTATAATAATGCCCAGAAGTTTAGCTGTTTTAACTACTTCAATTTCAGTATTATTTAGGGAATAAATTTTGAAGTCCTGTGGGGGTGGTTTGGATGAGAATATTAGTAGTTTGGACTTTTTGGGATTTAGTTGTAGTTGAGCTTTGCTTAACCATGTTTCTATGTTTGAGAAGGTGTTTTATATTATTTTGAGGAGATCTGGGAAGTTGCTAAATAAGGATATAATGGTAGAATCGTCAGCATACTGGATGAGAGAACTATGTAGGGAGACAGCGTGGAGATTATTTATAAATACATTAAAAAGGAAAGGTCTAAGAATGGAGCCCTGGGGGACTTCTACTTTATTAATCAGATAACCAGGCTGACTGTTTTGCCATTTGACAGATTGCTATCAGTCAGGTAGCTAGTAAACCAAGTAATGGTATGTTCAGTACATCCTAATGTTTCTAATTGTTAGATTAGCTTGGTATGCGATACAGTGTTGAAAGCTTTCGATAGATCTAATAAAACTACTGACATCAGCAGAGCAGAGTCCAAAGCTTTGTTCAGAGTGTCGGTGAAAGAAAGTAAGGCTGTAATAGTACTTTGTGCAGGGCAGAAACCATGTTGGGTTTAGGATAAAAGAGATTATTGTCTGTGAGGTGTTTTAATAGCTGGGAATGTATACATTTTTGATAATGGTGAGAGAATAGAAATGGGCCAATAGTTGGGTAAATCATAGATTAAAACATCTAAAATCAAGGACCATCATTGGAGTCTTTGGCTGAGTACTTTTTCTCCAGCAGTCAGGTTTGGTTATTTTAGCATAGTCACAAAAACTCATTTGTGGATGTCCACATGCCTGAGTGACGCATTCCATGATGTAAAATACTTTCTATGCAAATGTGAATAGCCCTGCAGCCCACCACTTCTCATATTGTTCTTTGGTATCATTATAATCCCATACTTGCATACCTAGGCATCATAAGTATCTGTGTGGCTGTGAAATTCCAGCCAAGACTCACATCAGCATTGCATGTACCTCTTGTGGAAAACTACAATGTCCATTATCTGCCACAAGTGTCAGAAATTCGTCCAGATTCTTGATGTCAAAGATAACAAACATTGCTAGCTCACTTCATAAAAATGAAGAAAACTGAACTCTTAACATCAAAACCAATGGAAAAGTCTTTCTTGTAGCCCTAGGCAACAAGCTGAAGCATCACCAAAAAACAGGCTGTTAGAGGCCAAGTTCTGGCCACGGCCTTACGTCTGACATCCAAGGGGATCCCGAAACCTTAACATGGAAGTTCATCCTCAAACACTGAAGGATCAAGTCTAAACCAGTCCTCAGTATCAATCAAGGATCTCAGAACTGGGACAGGTACATCATCATTTCCTATACGAGGGTGGGGGCGGAGGTGCATTCTTGCAAAGCTTTATCTTAATATGATCAGCTGAAGCCTAGGAGTAACTAGCCTGATAGTGAAGATTGGTCTCTTGAAACATCTTGTCACTAACTGGGAGTATTTGGGACTAAAGACACCATCCAATTCCAGCTCCCAGGCCATAGGCCAGATGACCTTAGTTAAGCAGGTCCATTCAGTGTCCTGCTCTAGGGATCATGGTTTGGGCCTGGGCATAAAGCAGATGTCTAATGCATGGGATGGAGGCGATATCACGAGTGCAGAGGCACATCATTAAGGACTTCAGTCTAAAACCTGCTCCAAGCCCACAGCTTTCCAGATCATACAATGATTTAGAGGATCTAAAGGTCACTGTCTTTTGAGATGAACCAGAATAACAAGTTCAGATTTCCAACTATATCTCAGTCAAATGATCCTTCATCAGTGTTTACTAGGCTAACGACCACAAGGGCCTTTTTTAAGCCTAGCCATGCATCCCAAATCTCACAAGTTCTGATACCCTTGATAAGTGTAAGTATGGGCCTGGGAGATGAACCATTTACAGGTTACCTTTGTCCATTAGAGACATAGGTGCCAAACCAGAGATGAATTTCTGGTTTCCTATCCAATTGTCCAAGTTGCACTTAAATTGGGTTAGGGAGGAACTCTGCTTCTCATGGATGGGGAGCCTGTTCCATAGACAGGGTAGTCTCTGGGATACATACCTATCTCTCCAGCAGGCCCTGTTTATATCACAGGCACGGTTTAAGTCTTTAGAACACATTATTCTGGTGCTGTTTGTTTTGTGGATATGCAGGAGGTCCATCAGAGTGGAGTCTGAGAATCCCTGTATGGCAAGCATAGATCTTCCCTCAAAAGCCTGTAGGAGACAGACTACAGGGCTAGGGCCTTAAGGCAGTCTGCATAGGACATTTTACTTGCGCCCTATATTCTTTTAGTGAGGAACCTCTGTGGACATTACAATTATTGGATATGACTGGTTAGGTACATACCAAAGTGGGCATTGTACTCAATGATAGTTCTGATGAATGGGAATACAATGGAACAATGACTTCCTTGAACTTAGATGCCATACCTTTGTTTATAAGTTGAGCAATACAGAATGATTTCCTCACCACTGTAGATACCTGATGATCAAAGGCTAGATTACTATCTGTATTTGCCCGTAAGTCCCTGACTACTGGATTAACTCTAAGGAATGTGTTGTAAATATGATAGTTACCAGGGATAGGTGACTTCCCCAACGCATACTATTATGCATTTCTTGGCATTTAGTTTTAGTCCATGGCTCTTACAATAGTTGTTTGTCTGTGTCAACCCCTCCTGGAGAATATTTATGTCAGTGTGATATTCAATGACAGCTCCTAATTTGCAGTCATTTGCTAATTTAGTCAGCCAGAGACGACTGACATTGGCCTTGACTTCTGAGAAGTAAATGTCAAAAAGGACTGGCCCAAGGACTGATCCCTGAGAGACTCCACTTGTGACTGGACTCTTTGTAGAGGTGGACTCCCCAATTCTAACTTCCTGGATCCTGTCTGTGAGTCAGCTGGCTATATACCGGGTGACACAAAGATTTGTTCATAACCTCTTGAGTTTGTCAACAATGCCTGAGTGAGATATTGTGTCAAATGCCTTGGCCAGATCAAGGTAGGCAATGTGAACGATTTTGCCCTCATCTATTGCTTTGGTGACCTTCCCAAAGAAGTCCACCAAGTTGAGTAGGCATGATCTGCCCTTGACGAAACCAAACTGGGTTGGGTCTAGTGTCTGGAGGTTTACTGTATCTCTATTGATCTCCATGATAATTCTTTCCATGGCTTTACATACAAGACTAGTGAGACTTATGGGTCTGTAGTTTCCAGGGTCTGTAGATGGCTCACCTTTGTGCAGAGTGATGACTGTTGCCTTTCTCCATTCATGAGGTATGAAGCCTCTTTGGAGGCTACAATTAAATAGTAATTCCAAAGGCCCTGATAGGTCATTTTTCATGCTATTTCGAAGGCATCCTGGGATATTGTCTGGCCCCACTGATGCAATGTTCTTGGTCTAAGAGAGCATTAAAGACCTGTTCCCTAGTGATAGTAGGGAGAGTTATATTTGATACTTCCTGAGGGAAGGTTGCGGGGGGATGGGAGGGGTAAAGTTGAAGCTGAATTTATCAGCCAGCAGGTTTGCTATATCTTCTGGCTCAGTGTAGGTGGCTCCATTTACAATGAGCTCTGCACACAATTGTGTATTGCCTTTGAGGTTGTGGACATAGCTAAAGAATGCTTTGTGGTTGTCCTTTGCCTGGGAGGCCAAACATATCTCAAATTTGGCTTTGGTAGACTTTTTATCCTCGGAGTTGTTTAGTTTGAGGAGAGTGCTTTTATCCCGCTGAGTGCTGCACCTCCTAATTTTTGCCATGATTTTCTTCCTCCTGTTATACAGCCTATTGACTGATTTTGTGGTTCCACTTGTTTTTTGAGTTAGTTTTGTACTTCTTCCTGGTGGGTACAGCTGCCTCTATGCAGCTACTAACATGCTTGTACAGGGTTTCTGTGAGCAGTTCTGCATAGGCAGAAGTGTTTTCAGGGTTTATGAGGGCCTGACATTTTGCCAGGTTCTCACTTAATAGCAGGAAGTTAGCCTTAAAATAGTTCCTGAATATTCCAGGTTTAGCTGGGGGGGGGGGGTCTAGGTTTTATTTGTACTTCCAAGGAGACCATTTTGTGGTCTGATCTTACCAGGGAAGGCATTATAGTAGAGGGTGTGCAGCAGTCTCCTATATTAGTGAGGACCTGTATGATTGCACCACTGGTTGGTGTATTGACTATTTGGTCCAGGGAGTTTGTGTTTACAAAATCCAGGTATTTCTGTGCATGTACGTTTGCTGTCATATAGGATTCCCAGTTAACAGTGGGGTAATTAAAGTCACACATGAATATGGTATTGTGTTGGGTGGTTAGGGTTTCTAATAAGTTTAAATACATGGTATGGGTTTCCTGGGTGATAGAGGTGGAGCTATAGCTTGCAATGATGTGGTACTGTAGTTTACCTATGGTGATTTTAACATGGAGCAGCTCAAGTGCATTGTCCTGTTTGACCAGCCTTGAAGTATAGAGACACCTCCACCTTTAGACCCTGCCTATGAAGTAGCTCGCCTAAATGTGTGGAAAGGATTAATACATTGTACTGTTGGTGTGCTCTTTGTGGCCTTAAACCATGTCTCAGTGACCACACAGATGCCAGCATTCTCCAGGGTAAACAGAGCTTCTAGGCAATGGAGTTTCTTTTGTTTAGACTGCTAGCGTTGAGCACTAATACTTTAGATTTCTTGGTTTTGATTTGCTATGTTGGAATATGTTTTAAAACTGACTAGGGACAACTTGCACAGGACTTTGCTCCATCACTTACTTCCAAAAACAAGTAGCACAGTTTCTAAGATGCCTGCGGAGTATTTGATCACTCCACCATTGGAATCTTTTTGGCTATCACAGCAGCCTGAAGGCAGCATAAATTCACATGATCAGGAATACCTCATCAGGCCTAAAATGACCTTTACAAACCCCTTACTTGAGTGGGCTGATCTCCTCGCTAAGCATCCCAGTGTTGACTCCTGACTGATCTCTTCAATCCAGCTTAGGTGCCAGAGTCCACGGCTTTGTTACCCTGCTGACAGTCATGGAGCCCAGAGCTTGGACAGTTGTGGCAAGAGGGTTTACTCATTTGACATGTTAGGGCTCAAGCACTCATTCGTCACACCTGTCACACTTCCATGTCCATATGGTAAGGAAATGACATAAAAGCTCCAAAATCTTCATGACCTTGGGTATAAGGAGGATCTCTGTGAGATCCTGTCTAAAGCCGCCTTAGTGGGACACTATGTATCCTGCTATACTCTCAATCATGCTAACACAGTGTTTAGGGCAGCAGGTTCAAGGCCTTCATACAGCTTCCTCTGCTAGACTTTGCCACCCCCCCTCCCAAACAGGAAAAGATCTCCAAGCAGCTGAGGAAGGCCATCAAGAGTCACATGGTTTTGCCTTCCATGATGCCACAAAGACGCACAAGATTAACTATGTATGTAATATTTCTCAAAACATACATCCCCACATAACAACCACCATTTCTACATCTGCACAACTTTGCATCTGGTTAGTCATCTGATGCTTAACACACTTCACAATAACTTATAATGTGCTGTCCTTTATTTAGAGCTCCTTACTGATTTTTCCTACCCCTCTGCTGACCTTTTGCCTGGACATGATTCATTTAAATGGCTTTCACTATCATTCCTGATCCACTGCTTCAGCCACTGTGGCTCCACTCAATCTCCAACATACCATATCTTCCAAATAAGCACAGCCACACCTAATTCTGCACTTCAGACAATGTAATCTACTACTGAGGAAATGTATTCTTTTCCATACATCCTTCACTTCTTCCCATAACCATTTTACTTACTGGACATATATAAATAAATGCTGTAAGTGTTACCGCTGTCACAGCAATCTCTCATCAGTATTTTCTTTTACTAGCTTTCTCTTCCCAACCTACTAAACTTTCGATTATGTTCTTACACACAATGTTCATTCCTCCTGGATACCTCCATGGCTCCCAAATGGATAATTGCAGACATATCACTTCATTGGGCAGCCTCTGCAACTTCACAGGAAGTCTGCCTTATTGTGCAATTCCTAGAGCAGCAGGGGCAAGTACATAATGGAAAAATGTGGATCAAGGGCCTGCAGCCAGCATCCTTTGGCAGTGTTAGTCACAATCTCTGTCTAAGAGAAGTGAAGCCAATTGAAATCAGCAAGTCTGTCACTTTCTCTCACTGAACAGCCGAGTGCAAGGCTTCTGGTCTCCACCAAAGGTTGAACAGGCAATGGATTAGTCCACACCCTACTAAAAGGACAGGAGAATTGGCTACTTTATCCCATTTCCTTGGCCAGCCCTACAAGCAGCCCGAGCCTGGGAACTAATTAAGATATTTGCCTTGCCTTCTCATGTTTTAAAGAGCACTTTGAGGAAGGGTAGGGTATGTCTGATATGACTAATGGATCCACCAGTTACTTGCTGGATCTTAATTGGCAAGACTAGTAAGTGCTCTGGCTTCAAACTTGTTTAATTTTTGCTTTCCGATAATACATTCGTTTGTGAAGTTGGCAGACTACACACCACCAAGAAATAAAAATGTGTCTTACCACAGACTAGTAGAAAGCATTTCAAATGCCTTTCAGAATGACAATTTGAAAGAAGAAGAAGGAAGGGTTGTCCTATTGGATGGACATGGATGAAAGGATAAAGTTTTATGGCAAGTAAATAACTACAGTATCCTATTTATCCAACCCATACGATCAAAATGATGGGTCAGAATCCACAGCTACCAAACACTTGATGGGAAATCATGCTAGGAGACCTTTAAGAAGAGTGGCTCCAAAGAATGCTCTATACACCTTGCAATAACATCCAGTTTATAATGTTTATTTCTTTATTCCATTGGTAGTCAGGGTAGAGCACTTATTCAAAGGGGAGCTATTTCAGTCTCAGCCTAGACAAATATAAATGATAGCAGATGAGCAAGTTAAGCAGTATTATGAATCCAAGCAAACTGTTGAGTGAAGATAGCAATGAAGCATAAACAGCAGTAATAAAATAGTACAGGGTACAATAGGAAGGGATGGTTAGAGTAAGGAGGGAAGAAGCAGAGAGTGAAATAATGAAGGGATACAGCACAAAGTGTAAAGGACAGCAAAAGAAAGATAAGGGCACAGAGAAATTTACCCATATACAACATATACAATGTAGAAGAGATGTCATATACTAGTGCAGGGAAAAATCTGAGGAAGACAAAGGTGCCTGACTGGTGAAGAGGAGATGGGGGGTAGGTGACGTGTTCGCAGGGGTATCATTTGCAGACTCAGACTTGAGATTAACTTTAAGATGAACACTGAATGATGGGTACAAGGTGAGGTCTTTAAGATTACTAGGGAGGGATTCCTAGAGGATGGGGCCTAAGATGGAGAAGGAGTGGTTACTGCAGTGAAGTCTAGTTCTTGGACATTGAAGACTTGGACTGGAGTGGTTAAGACTTCTTAGACTGAAACTGGGGGTTGCATGAAGAGGTTGGAGACAAGCAAAGGACCAGCATGTTCTTTGAGGAGCTTGCAGAGCTGGGATCGAAGAAGCACACTGACACATTGTTGCACAGGTAGCCAACTGGCTTAAGTGTGATACAATGATGCTCATTTCTACTGGAGAGGGTAATGAAATGACAGATAGAGTTGCTTAAAATTTGGATGTTTGAAGAGTTTTTCTTGGATGTTGCTGCATCCAGTGGAAGCCCATATTTAAGTTGTGCTAGTACAATGCCTTTTGCATTCTTGGTTGGTCTGGAGAGTCGGGGGGGGGGGTAATGTTACTGGGAAAAATAAAAGGGAACTTATTTTCTTCTGTATTTGTTCTGGGTGAAGGTGAAACTTCATTGCTCTGGGTGAAGGTGACACTTCAGTGCAGGAGCAAGCTACATTATCAACATATTTGAAGGAAATTATTAGATCAAAGCAGTTGTCATGATGGTTATGAATAAAAAGTGACAGAGTTATTCTGCCATTTAGAGGAGGTACCAAACAGCATCTTTTAGTTTTTGAAAGTGTTCAGAATTAACTTTTTGTTATTAAACCATCTGATATGAGAAATGATGTCAGCTTGTAGTTGCTGCTGTATGGCCGAGGTGATGTCTGAATGAAAGATAAGGTCATCAGCACAAATTAAGACTGAGAGGTGAGGGAGGTCATGTGTTAGTTTATTAATAAAAATGGAAAAGAGATGAGAAGCCAGAATGGAGCCTAAGGGACCCCTTTAAGGAAAACAGTGGAAGCACAGAAGTACTGACTGGAAAGATAATTTTTATTAAACTAGAAAGCGATATCCAGGCTAATTACAATTTCAGTAAGCTGATCTAACAGAATGTTATCAATCAGATTGAAAACTCTAGCGAGGTCAATAAAGATGGCTCCAGTGAAGACAGCTTTGTCCATAGCCAGGAGATTGCTATCAGTAAGTGTAGGACAAAAGTACTCCTCTACCAGCCCAAAAGCCATGTTGTTTTGAAGACAGTAGATGAGATTAGGAAATATAATGGGTAAGCAAACTGTTAAATCCTTGAAAAGTGAGTTTACTAAGTATATGAATAATGGAGATAGGATGGAAGTTGGTGCGTTTTTTTTTGTTTTTTTTTTTTTTTTTGAGGACGGTCGATTAACAATGGCTAATTTACAGATATTAGGAATGACGTGTTAAGTTAGGCAATGATTACAAATGTGAACAGCAGGACTATAAAGAATGTCAGGACCAGCACAGCACGCGAGTCAGTTTTTAGCACTTCCAAGGATTGGTATTGTGTTTAGCTTTGACTGCTTTGAAATAGAAAGTGGGACTATAAGAGCAAACAGAGATGTTAGAAGGAAAGGATGGGTTATTAATGGAATCAGGGATGGGAAGTGTATTGAAGTGGGCACTGAAATCAGCATCTGTGAGGTTAGATAAGGAGTGGGTGTTAGCTGGATTAGTGTGGGCTTTTTGAGGTGGTTGGCTTATGCTCATAATTTTTTTAGGTGGGTTAAGAAGGGATGACTGATGCTTTTCAATAATGTAACTCGTGTCGCCAGATAGCCTGCTTAGTATTGCTTAGAGGTTGAGGATGGGATGTTTTACCAAGTATAAGTAGAAGCAAAACTCCAGTGAAAGCAAACATCTACTTTCTTTTACCAAGTATGCCAGGCACTGCCATGGGTTTAAGGAGGAATTTGAACTTTTTGTAAATGAGCCAGATGTTTTTTGTGGGTTTATAGTCACTTGATTTTAGTGAATAACGATTTCTGAAGGTTACCGAGAATTTGTGTGAGAAGAATGCTATAATGGTTAGGGTCAGAAAAGATTATGATAATAATTGGACAATACCACTAGGCAAAAGTGTACAATGTAGACCTTGTTGCTGCAGTACACATTTCAACAAATGAAGAATTTTGGAAGAAGGCTGTGTAAGTAGCAACAGACCTTGTAGAATGAGCCTTGGGTTTGAATAGTAAGGGATGGTTGTGAGTAGAATAAACATACAATATGAAATTGGAAAGCTGCCTGGAGAGGGTGACTTTAGATAGTCTATAACTAAGCTTGTTATCAGCAAAGGACACAGAGCTGAGAATTTTTGCTAAAGTATTTTATTTTGTGTAGAAAGCATCTTAATTGTCTATGAACCTCCAATGTATGTAAAATGTAGTTACCCTTACTGACAAGGTTCAGAAAGAATAGCAGTTAATGGATAGATTGGTTCAAGTTTGCACTGGAAGTCATGTTAGGTATAAAAGAAATATGTAAGGACACCCTAAGTCGGAGGAAAATTAAGTAGGGAAAGACAAGACAGAGCACATAACTCCCACAACTCCTTGAGATGAAGTTACTGCCATCAAGAACAATGTTTTCCAAGATAGAAATTACAAAGGAATGGTAAATGCCGGTTAAAAAGGGGACTTTGCTGACTTCCAAGATGGCTGCACACTGAGTAACAGCTTATTTTTTCTCTTCCAGTTTGAAAACAGAAACTGAGGAAAGACGGACAGTGAGCTTGTCTTTTGGGGCAAATTCCAGTAAATGGCTAGTAAGTATACTGCCTGGATGCCTAGAAAAAAGAAATTCTGAGAACCTGAGAGAAAATCAATCACAAAAGATGAGGTGAAAATACTCATTGTGAAGAATTCTGCAGCTGTCCAGCAAAAAGCAGTGCAAGCTCTAACTTTGGTGCAAGACATGACTTCCAGTAACCTAGAGGGAACAGTCAAATGTACTCAGAGCTGATTAAAATAAATGAAACACTGATGAAGTACATCAACTCAAATAAGAAAAGGCTGGAAAAGATGGAAGAAGCTTCAAACAGATATTCAGATGAGGTAAAAAAACTGCAGAAATCAGAGGTCAAAATGAAGAAAAGGCTGCGTATGAGAATGCTCAAGAAGAGTTCTTTCAAAAAATAATAGTTAGAGGACAAAGCACGTAAGGAAAAACTGAGATTTTCTGCTGTACCACAGAAGCTGGAAGGAACAGACTATTAACTTTATGAAAGCACAAATAAGCAACTGGACTGGTATTCCACATAGAGAGCTGTTAATTGAAAGGGCACATCATGTGCATGCTCCAAACCTGACCATGAGAAAGCAAAGTAGACATTCAGCAGTAAAGAGGCAGCCCTACGAACAGAAAGAGTTGATTCTGACAAAACTGGCAAAAATGACAAAAGAACTAAAAGTGGGAGACAACAGTGCTGTGGAAAATGATTACTCACTGTACACCTGTCAGAAGAGGAGTAAATTTATTGCACTAATCAGGGAATGTCATGATGCAGGCATGAGACTCAAACTGCTGTTTTCAGCTATTTTCAGAATATTCTTTCTTGGAGGAGCAAAACCATTTTTGATGCAGAACATGCTAAGGAGGAAATACAAAAGTGTGTCCAACAAAAAAGTAAGCTATTAAACAGCAGGAGATTCTGCTTTTTGTTATGGTGATAAAGCCCATAGACAGACTGTGCCAGTGAACCCTTTCCAATGTTTCAAAGAGAAATGCTTGAAAGATGGAAAAAAAAGCACAAGAGTTGACTAGAAGAACCAGGAGTACATTTATACTGAGCAGAGGCTGGGTTTGGAAGATTGAGATCAAAACGAAGAAACACAGCAACTCCGAAACTGACAATTGTGGGATTATAAAGCATTAATTGTATTTATGAAACATGACAGAACACAAAAAAAAAATGGAAATATTGGACTTTTTTGACTTTGTTAAACTTGTAGGGGACTCTAAAGCATATGCCCTACTTCATGTCATTAATGTTTGGAAGAACATTTAGGACAGTGGAAGAGGAGGGAAAGAGTTAACTGTAAGTAAATCAAAATTCAGTATTTTTATAATGCATGACATAACCTGCATGCTATAATTATAGCTTTCTCGTTTATTTTTGAGTGTAATAGGGATACAAAAGTAAATGGGTGCCACTTTTTTCCCCTCTTTCTTTCTCCTTCTTCAGTTTTAAGAAATGTAGGTACTGCAATGTAAAAAGAAAAGTCTGGTCAAAAGAGCATGATACAAGAAAACATTGTGCTTTATCATACTCTTCCATAGGTGAATGACTAGATTATGGCCCTTGGCTTGATTTAGCAACAAGTTTTAAGGGGAAGCAAATAAATTAAAAAAACACTGAATATAATAATTTTTCCTCTAGCAAATAAATGACTGCTTGCAGAGGCAAATGTTTATCTGGTTCTCATGTCTCTATGGAGACAATCTGATAAGGGGCGATAAAAACACCATACTTCTTTCTTTCAATGGCTGGGAGATAATTTTTTCTGAAAGCATTCACATTTTTTCTAATCTGGGACAGGAATAAAAATAAGACAAAAACAGACAGCACTTGGTAGAAGCACAGGCTGTATGTATCATGCATCTTAGCATGGATAATCTTCCTTATAGGTTAATCCAAGTCTGTGAGTGTAGCGGTCAATCTGGGATAATCATTCCTATTAGGAGGGTTAAACTTAAATATTTGAAGATGTACATAGTTTTGTGCATTAGTAGTAATATGTTTTATGGGTGTTCTGGGAAGGTGTTTATTTTCTGTTTGATGGTTTTCACTAAAACAAAAATGTTTTGTAAGATGTGACATAAGTTCAAATGAATATGACAAGAAAAACAAAAGTTATATACTCACCATAATGTTCCATCTGTGTTATCTATTTTCATTCTTCCTCAACTGAAGGGTTCGGATCCGATCCCTCAGATCTAACTCAGCCATTGATAAAGCATGTGGAAAACAAAAACTCATGAGTTTCTCCCTTACCCACAATGCACCAACCCCAGTTACCTCATATTTTTTTGCTGCTGTAATAGAAAGTAAAAGATGAAAATTCCTATGGAGAAGCTATATCCGGAGTTACACATACAATAAGGACAAATAAGTCCATAAACACTCAATCTTCCAAAAGTCTTTAGGGTGGGGGTTGGTGGGGGGGAGTTGAGGAAGAATGAAAATGGACAGCACAGACGGAATGTTATGGTGAGTACGTAACTTCTTTATTGGATGTTGTCATTTTTCATTCTGTCCTCAACTATGAGACAGAGTCCCCACGTACATAATTTTCAGGGCGGACTCAATGAAAGATATTCCAGAGCACCAACAGAACCAAAAGATGCCCTTCCTCTGGAAACCAGATTTAATTTCTGAGTAATAAATGTATGGGAAGTAGCCCCAGTAGCTGCTGCACAAATATCAATGGACATTCTAGATTGAAATATCGAGGAAGTTGCCATGGATCTAGTAGAATGAGCACGAATTGTATTTGTCACAGTGATGCACAATTTGTTATACACAAAGGAAATGCAATTGGTTATCCGTTTAGATAGTGTAACTTTGGTAACTAGTTTACCCAATAATGTGGGTTCTGTAAATGAAAAACAGTTGATCCAATTTTCTGATGTTCTTAGTCCTATGTAAGTAAAAACACAACTGCCTGTGAACATCCAGTAAGTGTAGTGCATATTCACCTTGGTTAGAAAATCTGGGGAAGAATACAGGCAAATTAATAGACCAATTAATATTGGATTCTGAGACCACCTTTGGAAGGAATGGTGCATTGGTACGTAAAGTCACCCTGTCCCTAAGAAGAATCAAGTATGGGAGTTATGAGCATAATTCTTGGATCTCAGACATGTTTTCTGACTTAAGTAATGACTGCTCAGAAAATTGCCTTCCATGAAATAAAGTTAAGGTCAGAGGGAGGTGTGGGCTCAAATGGGGGTTGAGTAAGGTACTGCAGCACTACATTTAGGTCCCAAGGAGGCATAGGATCTTTAATGGGAGGCCTTAAGAGTAGTATGCCTCTTAAAAATGCTTTGCTTAACTTATGCGATGCTACTGACCACAAGACCAAATTACTCCTTTTTACCCCAAATAAATCCATATCCACACCTCCTACCTTCACTATCACCTCCAAAAATGGGACCACAATCTACCCTCCCATTACACTAAGCTGCTCGGGGTTGAAATAGATAATCTAAACTTTAATGTCCATATCTCACAAACCATCACAAAGGTACATAAGAAATTAGGAACCCTATACAAACAAACTGTTCCTATCAGACCAAGCTATAATCTTCTTAGCCCAAACCCACCTCTTGTCTACCCTAATGTATGCATCACCAATCCTAATTCTTATCACGAAAACAGATCTAAACAAACTAGAATCATGTTACAATAAAATTGCAAAATTTGCCAACAACTTAATTTTTAGAAGTTATCACTGTCATGCCCTGAAGCAACTACAGTGGTTAGAACTCCCTCAGCTAATTAGCTATCACCAATTAGTCCTCACCTTCAACATAAGGAACCCTCAGAAAACCCCAGCCCTAAACCAATATTCTGCAAATCACCCTCTAAGCTCATCCAACAAAACTCTGCTTTGCATAACCAAAGCCAATAACACTGCAGGGAAAAATCTGTTCTCCCACACCATTGCTAGGGAATGCAATAACCTCCCCCGAAGTATCTCCTCTGCACCATCCATCTCACTTTTCAAGACATCACTAAAGTCACACCTCTTGCAATCATGGCTCTGTCCCTGTATCACACAAAATCTTTTCTGCTCTCCTCCTAACTTGCCACACCTCATTTTCTCACTGCTTACCTCAGCTATTCTGTACTACTCAAATACTCCCTATCAGGAAATACTACCCTTCAAACTATTTCTCATGCTATGACATATCTCCCGAATAGCATTATTTTCCAGATTCCATTCCTTCATTTTTATGCTTTGTACTACCAATAGGGAATTCAAAGTTATGCTATCCATATACCAAGCTTGCTCAAATCAATCTAAGGTACAAAAAAATCTCCTTGATTGTATATATGCCACTGTATAGAAATTTTCTATCATTCGTGGATTATGTGTTGTCATATAAAGACATGGAGCTCTGATTGTATATATGCCTCTATACAGAAATTTTTTTTACATCTGTTGTATTTGTACTGTTATGTTATGGAGCTTTTCTCCCCGGGCCTCCGCTGTAAATAGACCTTGTTCCAGTCGGACTTTCCCGGTAAACAAATGTAAAATAAAAATAAAATACTGACGAGCGATTTACCCCAACATGCTGTTAACTGAACTCTAACTGTAGAAGAACTAGCTCCTTCAAAGATATGCGATAAAAAATCCAATATATTATGTATGGGAGCTGTAAAAGGTTCAATATTATGTTTTAAAGCCCAAAAAATAAGAAGTTAAGTACTCACCATAACTTTCTATGTTTGTTGTCCATCTCACCTATATTCTTGCTGGTTGGGTTCGGAGACATACTCGTCCCAGACTCTGCTGAATACTAAAGCTCGAGGCTAACCCCCATCCAATGATGCTCTGGGCCAAATCGCCAGATCTTGTTTACAAGTGGAAGACAATCACAGAAAATTTGTAGATATATATATATATATATATATATATATATATATATATATATATATATATCTATCTATCTATATATATATATATATATATATGTACATATACACACACACACACACACACACACACACACACACACACACACATATGTATATATATATATATATGTGTGGGTCTACTTCATTTGCCTTAACTTCCAATTGACTGACCCCATTTGACTGACAAGTATTATTGGCAGTCTCAAGAGCACTGCAAGGCAAGTAAATGGAATACGTCCCCTTCCCCACTGCAGTGCGACCCTGGAGTTAAGAATATATAGTTGGGGGGGGGGTGTGGGGCAAAGCCCCCCACTAACTTTTGTTTTACTAAGCAATATTAAAGCAAAACCACACAATATAATATGAATCTGAGTGGGGGGCTGTGCCCCCCACACCCCCCTTACTATATATTCGAACTCCAGGGTTGCACTACAGTGGGGAAGGGGACATATTCCATTTACTTGCCTTACAGTGCTCTGGAGACTGCCAATAATACTTGTCAGTCAAATGAAGTGTCAGTCAAATGGGTGTCAGTCAACTGGAAGTTAGGGCAAAAGAAGTAGGCCCATACACACACACACACACACACACACACACACACACACACACACACACGCACATACACATATATATATATATGTATATATATATATATAGATATAGAAATATATCTATATATATATATATATATATATATATATATATATATATATATATATATATATATATATATATATATATAGATATATATATATATATATATATATATATAAAACCTTATAAAGATAGAAACAGAGGCATACAACCTTATAAAGATAGAAACAGAGGCTCCAAACCATCAAAAAACTATATGCATAGTATATAGTTATCCACCAGTTCCTCCAGGAATACAGGTTGGAGGAAGGAGGGTAGGACACAAGAATATAGGTGAGATGGACAACAAACATAGAACATTATGGTGAGTACATACCTTTTTAATGTTATGTTATCCTATCTCGCCTTAATTCTTGCTGGTTGGGACAACATCCCTAGCACCTTTAACCTAGGGTGGCTCAAGAAAAAAGACTCTTTGATACAGTGGATCCAAAGGAGGGCCTGTTCCAGGAGGGCACATCTACTTTGTAATGAGTGATAAAGGTATGAAGTCTCACCCATGTTGCGGCTGCACAAACAGAATCAATAGGAAGTTTAGCTTGAAAAGCTGAGGATGTTGAGACTGCCCTAGTGGAATGTCCTCTTACCTTTCCTGGTAGTTGCTTAACCTGCTTATTGTAGCAGAAAGAAATGCAATCAGTAAGCCACTTAGATAAGGTTACCTAGGAAACTGGCAATCCTTTCTTTTTGTCTGAAAAGGACACAAAAAAATGGTCGGATTTCCTGAAATCTTTTGTTTTGTGCAGGTAAAAGCGTACTTGTCTATAAACATCCAGCTGGTGCAATTTATATTCTGCCTTGTTGCTATAGTTTGGAAAAAAGACTGGCAATTCAATGGAAAGGTTCAGATTATTCTCTGAACAGACTTTAGGAAGAAACAAAGGATTAGTTCTCAAAGAGACTCTATCCTTGTGAAAAATGATATACGAAGGACGAGTAGAGAGCTTGTAACTCCGATATCCTTCTGGCAGAGGTTATGGCTACTAAAAATAAAGTTTTCCATGACAAAAATTTAAATCACAAGATGATGCGAGCTCAAAGGGTGGTAAAATTAGCGAAGTTAGCAAAAGATTTAGATCTCAATGAACTGGGGGTTCTCTGACTGGGGGTCTGTGTAAGAAGGTACCTTTGAGGAAAGCCTTACATAACCTTTGAGACATAATTGGGACTCCCATTTCTCCACGGCTGCCAGCTGAACGCTAATGGTAGCTGCAAAAGCTCCTTCTTCAAAAAGTTTTGTAAGAAAGTCTAAAATTGCAGATATGGAAGCTGTAAAAAGGCTCTATGTCCTGTTTTGCAGCCCAATATGAAAATCTTTTTCACTTACTGGAGTATAATTTCCTCATGGACGGTTTATGGGAAGAAATGAGAATATGACTCGCTGCAGGGGAAAAAGGGTAACACCTAGCTATGCATGGAATTGGAGCAGCCATACTGTCAACTTGAGGGTTTGGACAGATGAATGGAACTCCCACAAAGAATGGGTCAAGAGGTCTGGAGTTGGATCTAGAATCCAAGGTTCCTCCAGCAGATGGGTCCTGAGAAAGGGGAACCAAACTTGACAAGGCCAGTAAGGAGCAATGAGGATCATAGTGCTTTCCAACAGTCTGGGTTTCTGAATCACTTTGGGGATTAGAGGGAAGGGGAAAGGCATAGAGTAATCCCAGGGGCCAATCGTGAACCAGTGCATTCCTTGGTGACTTCCCCGGAGGGGGAATGAGGGCAAAGTAGTTGCTGCATTTGGTATTCATGGATGTGGTGAATAGGTCGCAGCAAGGCTGGCCCCATTTCTGGAAGATCACTTCCACAATTTCTGGTTTCAGGGACTAATCGTGAGGCATTAGAATCGGTCTGCTGAGCTTGTCCGCTATCACGTTGGATTTTCCCAGGATGTGCGTTGCTATCAGACAACATTGAGAAGCGATCGCCCATTGCCAAACTCGTTGTGCCTCCCGACATAGAGGTTAAGATTTGGTTCCTCCCTGCTTGTTTATATACCACACTACTGACATGTTGTCTGTCTGAACTGCAACCGTTCCCCATGAGAAGAGTCCTGACATGCCTGCAACACAGAAAGCACTGTTCTCATCTCCAGAACGTTTATATGCAAGTGGCTTTCGTGATCT
Organism: Protopterus annectens; assembly: GCF_019279795.1. Classification (NCBI taxonomy): domain Eukaryota; kingdom Metazoa; phylum Chordata; order Ceratodontiformes; family Protopteridae; genus Protopterus; species Protopterus annectens. The sequence goes on along the minus strand of NC_056748.1, from coordinate 922,327,169 downwards.
TGCCATAGGCCTTGGACTGTCATTCCCAGATAATGCCCCCCCCACCCGATCTGGGAAGCGTCCATGGTCAGTACTATGTTCGGTTGAGGAAAAACAAAAGGGCGGTCCTGATACAATTGATCTGTCTGCAGCCACCAAAGAAGATCTTTTTTGCATGACTCTGTGATGACAATCTGATGTAACAGAGGAAGAGCTTGCACTGACCACTGAGCAAAGAGCAACCATTGTAGTACTCTAATGTGTAGACGTGCTAGCGGGACTAGGAGGATAGCTGCTGCCATGGTACCCAGAACTTGCAGCACAAATCTGGCTTGAACTTTTTTCTTTGACATCAAAATACTGATTTGCTGGTGAAGGGACTAAATTCTGTCTGGGATAAGTTTTGCTGTCATGCTTTTTGAATCCAGATCTGTGCCTAAGAAGGTAATATGTTGAGACGGCGACGAAGCAGATTTTTTTAAGTTTACTGTGATGCCTAGTCTGGTGCAAAGTGACTGGTTTTGTCCCTCGTTTGAAATAGTAGATGCCTGGTGGTGGTGGTGAGGAGCCAGTTGTCTAGATATGGAAACACCCAGAATCCCTGACGTCTCAAGTGAGCCGTGACCACTGCCATACATTTGGCGAACACTCTGGGGGCTGTAGTGAGATCAAAGGGCAAGCCTCTAAATTAGTAATGACTGGCTCTCAGCTGAAAGCCTAAGTGTCCCCTGGATTGCCTGTCCATCTTTATATGGTAGTATGCATCCTGGAGATCTGTTGAGCACATCCAATTGTCTTTCCCAATAAATGGGAAAACTGACTGCAGAGTTACCATCCGGAACTTTGACTTCTTCACTGATTTGTTTAGCTTGCTGAAATCTAGAATGGATCTCCAGTCCCCCATTTTTTTTTGGAACTAAAAAGAATCTTAAGTTCCGGATCCTATTTGGTCTGCGGGGACCTCTTGGATGAGTCTTTTCTCTAGCAACGAGATTACCTCTTGTGTTGCATGGTCCTTTTGGCTGGGTGGGACATCCGGTAAGGACCAATTGTTTGGTGGGGAGGTAGAAAAGGGTATGCAATAACCTCTGGATATTATTGTTTGTACCCATTTGTCTTGGGAAATTTCTTGACAGGCATTTGGGTACAGTGACAATCGACCCCCGACTGCCTCCAGAGAAAAGCAGATGGGCCTCCTTTCAGGAGCGCTGGAAGGACCTGTCAGAGAACGTATCTCTGTCGTCCTGGTTTTGCAGACCCCCTCTGCCATGAGGTCGGCATCTTCCATTATAACTTCCCCCTCTGCCCCTGGGGGGGAAGAGTCATCACATGCATCAGAAAAAAGCTTTTTGGGACTTGCAGAACCACATTTTTTTGCCCTTTTGACCTTTGGGATAAGGTCTAGACGGGGCAGAAAAAAGGACTCCCACAGCAGATAAGGTTTACCCGTCCTGCTCACACCTGGTTAAAGTATCTTTCACCTTTGCTTCAAAAAGGCATGAACCATCAAAGGGGGCGTTGGTGAAGGAAGACCTAAAGGGTTCGGCAAAATTGCAAAGGTGCATCCAGGAATGTCTCCTGAGGGAAATTCCTGCTGCTGCCGCCCTACTAGCTCCATCCACCGTGTAAGAAATCAGTCTCATGGAGGAGTATGCAACAGAAGTGAGGGTGGAGAGCTGTGGAGACGCTATCTATGGACACCGAAACTGCTGTACCCTGAAGCAAATCTCCTAGCCCCTGCAGGAGATCTCTTTGAAGTCTCATAAAATGGGCAAGGTAGCTCAGCGACCATAGGGTAAAGGCCATTGAAGAGAAGGTACGCTTTCCATATCTGTCCATAATCCTAGACTCTCTGTTAGGAAGATGAACAGATGAAGAGGTCTCTGAGAGTTCTTTCTTGGTGGCTGCCGCCACCACCATGGCATCTACAGGGACACCTTTCATCAAAAATTCCTTATCCAAGGAGGTGGTAATAAACTTGTTGGGCCTGCTCGGGACAGGCTCCACTGTATACGGCAATGTCCAGGCCTTACGGGATATGGTCCCTATCAGTTTGTCATAAGGGGGAGTCACTCAGGAGGTGGAAGGGCGAGACCAAAAAGCCTCCAGGTGTCAATTCATCCTCTGAAGGGCTGATGGGTTGCCAGTCACCCCTCTGCTTCAGGATTTCCGGGATGTCAGCAAAGGATGCATCCTCAGAGGGGGACCTTGGGGACCCTTCAGACTCATACAAGTCAGTATCAGAGGTGACAGGCTCAGGGGAGTCTATGTGCTTCCTCTTGCACAGTTTCTTCCGAGGGACCTACTCGGAGGGGTACTCCAGGAAGGTTTCAGAAGAGAACACCACCAACAGGGGCTCCCTGAGGCTCCAGGTGTCTATGCCTAGGGGAGGCAGAAATGAAGAGATCATCACTGGCACCTGGGCGGGACTAGAGACTGGATCTGACAGTGGGTTGGTCTGGAGTGACAGCGCCTTCTCCATCAGCTCAAAAGCCTTCCCACCCCACCCTAAAGTGGCTCTCAGCTCTGAAGCAACAGAGGGTCGACTCCGAGGCAAGGCAAGTGGCTCCGAAGCTGACGTGGGAGCCAAACTCAACCTAGCGGAGGCACCGAGAGGAAGAGTTGGGTCGGACAACAGTCTGTACCAACCCCCCCCCCCCGGACCCGACTGGCGAACGTCGGCTCCCAGATCCCTCGACTTCCGATGGAGCCGAGGAAGTTAGATCAGTCAGCATTGAAGATTCCAACGGGGCTCTCAATGCAGACGGTTCCACTACTATCGGATCCGAGCTCTCCAGCTTCGAAGATGCTAGGGTGGTCGGAGGAGGAATCACAAAGGGGCATGTAGGTATGGACAGCTCAGAGACCTTCGGGTCCGGAGACAATAACATTTTTGCCAGGGCTGGTGTTTTGAGTAATCTTTTCACTACCCGCTCCACGTCCTCATCAGATAAGTTCCTGGAGGAGTGGATGGATAAGGAAGGAGATCTGCCCCGGTCCAAAATGGGCGATCTCAAGATAGGCGAGACAGGATCCAGTTCTGGGGAGTGTCTTCTACTCGACGCTTCTGCCCGGTCTGAGTATACTGTTGGAGATGCAGAAGTAATGGTTGTGTCGGAAGAGAGAGCCCTTGATTCTGATGTCACAATCTTTTTAGGTGTATCAGTCAACAAAGCCGAAGAAGCCGGTCTTTTGGTAGGCTGCGTCTTAGAGGAAGAAGGGGAGGAAGATTTGGAGTTCCGGCCCTTGTCTAAAGACTCCTGAAAGGCCCCTTTCATTAAACCCCTATCAATTAGTTTCCTCTTCCTTTCATAGAGCACCCTGCTACTGAAGGCATGACAGATAGTGCAGGGGTCCTGTAAATTTACCTCACCGAGGCAGCAGATGCAGCTAGTATAGCCATCGGTGGGGGACATTTTCTGGGTACATCTATCATTTTTAAAACCAGATTGTCAATGCTCTCTTCTTTTTCTTTAGACATTATACAAAACAGAACAGCTACAGAGAAGTAAAGTGAAAATAACTACTACAAGCATAAAAATACCTTATAGGAAAGGATTTTTTTTGACAGAAGAAATGAAGGAAGGGAGTGACCCTCTAAGTCAAGAGAGCCCTCTAACTTAAATGGTACTCTCTAGGATTAGGACAGGGGAAGAAAGAGAATCTTCTAGTTAAAGATTCTCAAAAACGAAGAACACAGAGAAGAAAAGGGGGAGGGAGAGCGGCCCTCTAACTCAAACAGGCCACGAGAGCCCTCTAACTTAAATGGCGCTCTCTAAACTAGGAAAGAATAGAGGCAAGACCTAATGCAGACTCACGATAACTGTTAAAGTTGAAGAGAGAGAAAAATCAAGGAAACAACAGTGAAAAATATTAAATTAGTCTACTTAGCCAACAAGCCAGCCAGACAGCAACCTCGGTACTTGAGCGGCAAACAAGATCTGGGGATTCAGCCCAGAGCATCATGGGATAGGGGTTAGCCTCCAGCCAGTGGAAGCTCTCGAGCTTTAGTATTCGGCCAAGTCAGAGCCAAGAATGGCTCTGAACCCAACCAAGCAAGAATTACGGCGATATAGGACAACATAACATCAAATCTTTTCCATTTAGTGTACAGTTTCTTGCTGGAAGGTTTATGGGAAGACATCAAAATATGATGGGACAGGAGAAGAGAGTATTGGTTTGTCTATCAATGGAATTTGAGAACTTCATGCAGTCAGCCTGAGGTTTGCCAAATCTGGGTGTATCGTGCATGGTGGGTGAGACAGAAGGTCCAGAGTTGGATCCAGAAACCACGTGGTTGAATCAGGTGAGCCAAAGAAGCAAAATCAAATTTGTCAAGGCCAATATGGAGCAATGAGGATGACTTGCTCTTCAAACTGTAAGCTTTCTGAAGAAATTTGGGAATTAAACAAATGGGCAGATACATGTACAGGAGACCGGGGGTCTAATCGTGAAGTACAGCATTCCTTGGAGATTCCCCCTCTGACAGGGGGGAATTAGGTTAAGTAGCTGTTGCACATGTTCAGGGGGAATCAAGCCAAAGCTGGACCACTGATGGAAGAACTTGTCTAGAATTTTCTTGTTGAGGGACCATTTCTGGAGTAGAAGAATGCACCTGCTCAATTTGTTTGCTATTACAATGGATTTCCCTGGAACGTACATTGTTAAGAAAAAGTGGTTGGAAGATAACACCCACTGCCACCCCCCCGAGAGCTTCTTGACACAATGGGTAGGATTTGGTTCCTCCTTGTCTGTTGCTGTACCAGACGAATGACATGTTGCCCTTTGTATTGCAATGGTCCCCAAAGGGAGCGCATTCTGGAATGCCTGCAATAGTAACAACAATGCTCTCATCTCTAGGACATTTTTATGCAATTTGGCCTCCTTGGGGACCAGGTGCCTTGGACTGTCTTCTCCAGATAATGCCCCCCCCCACCACCACCATCATAACTGGGAAGAGCCTGTGGTCACTATGGCCTTGGGCTGGGGGGAGGATGGACAGTCTAGAAGTACTTGATCTGAAGGAATCCACCATCCCAGGTCTCTCTTGCACATCTGAGTGATTCTTATCTGGTAAGACATACACTGATGAATTGACCACTGGGTAGCTAGCATCCACTGAAAAACTCTCATGTAAAATCTGGCTAGTGGTACTAATGTAATTGCTGCTGCCATATGATCCCAGGGCTTAAAGGAACAGATGGGCCGAAATCGTAATGTTGCAGATTATATTTTTGACTTGTAACCTTATTGTCTGAACTCTTGATAGTGACAAGGGTACAATGGTACTTTTTGTACTGAGAACTGCTCCTATAAACTCTAGGCTCTGGGTAGGTTGTAGATGAGATTTCTTATAGTTTATGGATATCCCTAGAAACAAGCAAGTCTGGAGAACCTGGTTCTTCGCCAATATGAGTTGATGCCTGGTCGGAGCAGATATCTGCCAGTCATCTAAGTATGGAAACAGTCAGAATTCCTGCAGTCTGAGATGAGCTGCTACTACTGCCATGCATTTGGTAAACTCCCTGGAGGCTGTGGCGAGTTCAAAGGACAGTACTCTGAACTGGTAATGACTGGCTCCCAGTCAGAAGCATAAATACCTTCTAGACCATCTGTTCATCTTTACATGATAGTACACATCCTGAAGGTGTAATGGGTACATCCAATTGTCCTTGCCCAAAAAAGGGAGAATGGCCTGAACCATGACCATCTAAAACTTGGTTCTTTGAACTGCCTTGTTTAGTTTGGTGAGATCCAGAATTAGTCTCTAGTCCTGTTTTCTTTGGCACTAAAAAAAACTTAAGTTCCAGATTCTATCTGGTCTGAACGGACCTCTTGGATTACTTTTTTCTAGCAGCTTTTGTACATGAATTGCTGCTTCTTCCCTCTGACTGGGTGGAGTACCAAATATTTTTCTTGAGACTGGAGAAGGAAGGGAAAAGGGCATTACATTTCCTCTGCAAATAAATCCACTCCACCCAAGTATCTTTTGTTACATCTAGACAGACTCTCTGGTGCAGGGATAATAGTCTCCCAACTGCCTCCAGAGGTGGGCAATTGGGCCTCCTTTCATGAGCACTGGTAGGGTTTGTCAAAGAATGATTCTCTGGAACCCTGGTTCTGCAGGCTACCTCTACCATGTGGGTGGCTATGTCCATTAGAGTTCCCTCTTCTGACTCTGAGGGAACCTCCTCCACATGTCCTGGAAAGTACCCTGAGCCTTTTTGAACCACATTTTCTAACACCTTGCTGATTCCTGGAAAAGGTTCGTTGAGGAGTCAGAAAATGCATGCCCATGGCAACAGAGTCCTTCCACCCTTCTCACACCTAGATACCATTCTCCTTTACCTTTGTGGTCAAATAAGAATGTTTTGTCAAAGGGGACATTAACGAAAGAGGACTTGAAGGGCTCCGCAAATTCACAAAGGCACATCCAGGCATGTCTGCTTATGGAAATGCATGAACTCGCTGCCTTTCAGGTTTCCTCTGCTATGTTTGAGATCAACTTTATGTATGAATTGGATGTGGACTGAAGGGTAGTCAACTGGGAAGTCAGAGTCCTGAACCTCCTCAGAAACAGCACTTGAGAGGGTATTTGATAACTCCTTAATCAAATCCCACAGTCATCTTTTTTTTTTTGAAAACCATTATTGAATCACTTGTGACATAGGCACATTTACATTTATATAAAGTAATCAAACTGTATTAAAGTTAAAATGTACAGGCCCATTTCAATACTAAATCTTTACTATAAAGTATTCATGTCTATAAAGCTAAAAGAATGGCAAAAGAAATGCCAAAATTGATAGATATACATCAGTTTGGTTTTGTGGAGGGAAGGCAAACATTTTGACATTAACAGAACATTGATGATCCAGAGGGAAGCAGAATGAAAAAAATACCATTGTTGTTGGTGGGTCTTGATGCAAAGAAAGCATCTGACAGAGTAAGCTGGGACTTCATGAGAAGGGCAATGGAAGCATTTGCATTTCCTGAAAAAATTATAAGGTTGATTAGGAGGATATATGAGAGGATTGGAGGTGAAAAAGTGGGTGAGGTCTTCTGTGATAATTTCTGCTAGAGCAGAGGAAACAGGCAGGGATGTCTTCTTTCCCCTTTGTTATTTGCATTATAATTAGAGCCACTGACAAAGAAAATAAGGTACTCAGAAATTCAAGGATACATTTGCTATGGTAGTCAAGAAGAGCTGGCTCTATTTGCAGGTATTATTTTATACCTGACAAAACCGGTGTTGTGGAACATTTTGAGACAGTTACATATCCTTTAGGGATGCAAAATTAATGAAGCTAAAACAAAGGCAATAGCGGTAAATTATGTACCAACATATGAATTGGTTCAACGGTATCCATATTTATGGGGATATGATAAAATGAAGTATTTAGGAGTATGGACTAAAAACAATTCTGGTATGGCAGCTAAAGATATGTGGGAAGAGACTAAACAAAAGATAATACAAAAACTGAGAAAATGGAAACTTTGTTATATGGATATGAATAGTAAGACATAAGCAGTTAAAATGTTTTAGTCCCATTAGTTTTATACACAGGTCAGGCACATTTTTATCAACCAGAGGAGAAGCTGTGGATAGCAATTAATAAAGACCTGAAAGACTATCTGGAAGGGGAAGACAGCAACAGTCAAGTGGTATAAGCAGATTCTTCCAACAGAACAGGGCGGATTGGGATTACCTGATCTGAAGGGGTATTTCAGAGCTACATAGTTAAGTTTCCTATACAGAGCAGAAGTTAGCAGTAGTACAAAAATATAATTCAAAGTGGAAAGGGATAGTGACGAAATAGGGGGCATATCAAGAAAAAGGAGAGACTGGAATTTTGGATGTAGGCCTTTAAGGAGAATAACAATCATACAGAATATTTATCTATAAAGTAGCAGAAAGTATCTTAAGAACTAAATCAACATGGGAATGGAGAAAGAAGATTCTGCCATTAGGGAAGACTGCAATTAGGGATATAGATAATAGGTAAGTGGGGGCTGAAATTTATTGGAGAAAACTGGCAATGGAAGCAAGGTATTGAGAGAAAATAACTGGAGAGGAAAAGATGATAGAATGGGAAGATGCTAAGAATTTATCTGAACTGCAGGTTAGAGATTGCTTTCTTTATCAAGGATTGATATCAGAGTATAAGCAAAGAGAAAGAAATAGGGGTGTCCTAAATGAAAGACCAGCACTGGTAGAGTTTTTAGTAGATGCTAAAACATAAGCTGCCATTAAAAAGGAATAATTAGTAGAGCATATAAAATATTGCATGATAACTATAAGAATCAAAGAAACAATGGGAGAATATATGCATGTATCCCAAATATGCAACAAAATCTAGGAGATTTAGGATTTTTGCTTGAGAATGTTTACATGGATCTTTTTATATCCCAAGTAGACTCCAGAGTATTTTTTCCTCAGGTAGACAGCAAATGCTGGAGGTGTGACAGGGAAGAAAGATGTAATTGGGAATGTGTTTTATGGGAGTGTGGTGAGTTAGCAGACTTTAAGGATTCCTTGCAGGATACATTGTTGGAGATGCTGGGTGAGCAGATAGATGCGACAAGGGAGATGATTTTTCTGAGCCATGATACAGAATAGGAAATGACTAGATATGGTAAGGCCTTGCTGTGTCTAATTATGGTGGCTGCCAAAAAATCAATTACTA